>NW_027327547.1:0-300000 GCF_047675955.1 Chlorocebus sabaeus
TTCCTTTTTCACCATAGCCCTCTATGGGCTTCCAAATATCCCTTTGCCAATTCCACAAGAACAGCCTTAGCGAAAGGCTTCTTGAAGGGAAAGATGTAACTCTGTGAGATGAATTAACAGAACACAGAGCAGTTTCTCAGAAAGCTTCATTCCAGTTTTGAACGGAAGATATTTCCTTTTTCACCATAGCCCTCTATGGGCTTCCAAATATCCCTTTGCCAATTCCACAAGAACAGCCTTAGCGAAAGGCTTCTTGAAGGGAAAGATGTAACTCTGTGAGATGAATTAACAGAACACAGAGCAGTTTCTCAGAAAGCTTCTTTCCAGTTTTGAACGGAAGATATTTCCTTTTTCACCATAGCCCTCTATGGGCTTCCAAATATCCCTTTGCCAATTCCACAAGAACAGCCTTAGCGAAAGGCTTCTTGAAGGGAAAGATGTAACTCTGTGAGATGAATTAACAGAACACAGAGCAGTTTCTCAGAAAGCTTCTTTCCAGTTTTGAACGGAAGATATTTCCTTTTTCACCATAGAACTCTAAGGGCTTCCAAATATCCCTTTGCCAATTCCACAAGAACAGCCTTAGCGAAAGGCTTCTTGAAGGGAAAGATGTAACTCTGTGAGATGAATTAACAGAACACAGAGCAGTTTCTCAGAAAGCTTCTTTGCAGGTTTGAACGGAAGATATTTCCTTTTTCACCATAGCCCTCTATGGGCTTCCAAATATCCCTTTGCCAATTCCACAAGAACAGCCTTAGCGAAGGGCTTCTTGAAGGGAAAGATGTAACTCTGTGAGATGAATTAACAGAACACAGAGCAGTTTCTCAGAAAGCTTCTTTCCAGTTTTGAACGGAAGATATTTCCTTTTTCACCATAGCCCTCTATGGGCTTCCAATTATCCCTTTGCCAATTCCACAAGAACAGCCTTAGCGAAAGGCTTCTTGAAGGGAAAGATGTAACTCTGTGAGATGAATTAACAGAACACAGAGCAGTTTCTCAGAAAGCTTCTTTCCAGTTTTGAACGGAAGATATTTCCTTTTTCACCATAGCCCTCTATGGGCTTCCAAATATCCCTTTGCCAATTCCACAAGAACAGCCTTAGCGAAAGGCTTCTTGAAGGGAAAGATGTAACTCTGTGAGATGAATTAACAGAACACAGAGAAGTTTCTCAGAAAGCTTCTTTCCAATTTTGAACGGAAGATATTCCCTTTTTCAACATAGCCCTCTATGGGCTTCCAAATATCCATTTGCCAATTCCAAAAGAATAGCCTTAGCGAAAGGCTTCTGGAAAGGAAAGTTGTAGCTCTGTGAGATGAATTAACAGAACACAGAGCAGTTTCTCAGAAAGCTTCTTTCCAGTTTTGAACGGAAGATATATCCTTTTTCACCATAGCCCTCTATGGGCTTCCAAATATCCCTTTGCCAATTCCACAAGAACAGCCTTAGCGAAAGGCTTCTTGAAGGGAAAGATGTAACTCTGTGAGATGAATTAACAGAACACAGAGCAGTTTCTCGGAAAGCTTCTTTCCAGTTTTGAACGGAAGATATTTCCTTTTTCCCCATAGCCCTCTATGGGCTTCCAAATATCCCTTTGCCAATTCCACAAGAACAGCCTTAGCGAAAGGCTTCTTGAAGGGAAAGATGTAACTCTGTGAGATGAATTAACAGAACACAGAGCAGTTTCTCAGAAAGCTTCTTTCCAGTTTTGAACGGAAGATATTTCCTTTTTCACCATAGCCCTCTATGGGCTTCCAAATATCCCTTTGCCAATTCCACAAGAACAGCCTTAGCGAAAGGCTTCTTGAAGGGAAAGATGTAACGCTGTGAGATGAATTAAAAGAACACAGAGCAGTTTCTCTGAAAGCTTCTTTCCAGTTTTGAACGGAAGATATGTCCTTTTTCACCATAGCCCTCTATGGGCTTCCAAATATCCCTTTGCCAATTCCACAAGAACAGCCTTAGCGAAAGGCTTCTTGAAGGGAAAGATGTAACGCTGTGAGATGAATTAACAGAACACAGAGCAGTTTCTCAGAAAACTTCTTTCCCGTTTTTAACGGAAGATATTTCCTTTTTCACCATAGCCTTCTATGGGCTTCCAAATATCCCTTTGCCAATTCCACAAGAACAGCCTTAGCGAAAGGCTTCTTGAAGGGAAAGATGTAACTCTGTGAGATGAATTAACAGAACACAGAGCAGTTTCTCAGAAAGCTTCTTTCCAGTTTTGAACGGAAGATATTTCCTTTTTCACCACAGCCCTCTATGGGCTTCCAAATATCCCTTTGCCAATTCCACAAGAACAACCTTAGCGAAAGGCTTCTTGAAGGGAAAGATGTAACTCTGTGAGATGAATTAACAGAACACAGAGCAGTTTCTCAGAAAGCTTCTTTCCAGTTTTGAACGGAAGATATTTCCTTTTTCACCATAGCCCTCTAGGGGCTTCCAAATATCCCTTTGCCAATTCCACAAGAACAGCCTTAGCGAAAGGCTTCTGAAGGGAAAGATGTAACTCTGTGAGATGAATTAACAGAACACAGAGCAGTTTCTCAGAAAGCTTCTTTCCAGTTTTGAACGGAAGATATTTCCTTTTTCACCATAGCCCTCTATGGGCTTCCAAATATCCCTTTGCAATTCCACAAGAACAGCCTTAGCGAAAGGCTTCTTGAAGGGAAAGATGTAACTCTGTGAGATGAATTAACAGAACACAGAGCAGTTTCTCAGAAAGCTTCTTTCCAGTTTTGAACGGAAGATATTTCCTTTTTCACCATAGCCCTCTATGGGCTTCCAAATATCCCTTTGCCAATTCCACAAGAACAGCCTTAGCGAAAGGCTTCTTGAAGGGAAAGATGTAACTCTGTGAGATGAATTAACAGAACACAGAGAAGTTTCTCAGAAAGTTTCTTTCCAATTTTGAACGGAAGATATTCCCTTTTTCAACATAGCCCTCTATGGGCTTCCAAATATCCCTTTGCCAATTCCACAAGAACAGCCTTAGCGAAAGGCTTCTTGAAGGGAAAGATGTAACTCTGTGAGATGAATTAACAGAACACAGAGCAGTTTCTCAGAAAGCTTCTTTCCAGTTTTGAACGGAAGATATTTCCTTTTTCACCATAGCCCTCTATGGGCTTCCAAATATCCCTTTGCCAATTCCACAAGAAGAGCCTTAGCGAAAGGCTTCTTGAAGGGAAAGATGTAACTCTGTGAGATGAATTAACAGAACACAGAGCAGTTTCTCAGAAAGCTTCTTTCCAGTTTTGAACGGAAGATATTTCCTTTTTCACCATAGCCCTCTATGGGCTTCCAAATATCCCTTTGCCAATTCCACAAGAACAGGCTTAGCGAAAGGCTTCTTGAAGGGAAAGATGTAACTCTGTGAGATGAATTAAGAGAACACAGAGCAGTTTCTCAGAAAGCTTCTTTCCAGTTTTGAACGGAAGATATTTCCTTTTTCACCATAGCCCTCTATGGGCTTCCAAATATCCCTTTGCCAATTCCACAAGAACAGCCTTAGCGAAAGGCTTCTTGAAGGGAAAGATGTAACTCTGTGAGATGAATTAACAGAACACAGAGCAGTTTCTCAGAAAGCTTCTTTCCAGTTTTGAACGGAAGATATTTCCTTTTTCACCATAGCCCTCTATGGGCTTCCAAATATCCCTTTGCCAATTCCACAAGAACAGCCTTAGCGAAAGGCTTCTTGAAGGGAAAGATGTAACTCTGTGAGATGAATTAACAGAACACAGAGCAGTTTCTCAGAAAGCTTCTTTCCAGTTTTGAACGGAAGATATTTCCTTTTTCACCACAGCCCTCTATGGGCTTCCAAATATCCCTTTGCCAATTCCACAAGAACAGCCTTAGCGAAAGGCTTCTTGAAGGGAAAGATGTAACTCTGTGAGATGAATTAACAGAACACAGAGCAGTTTCTCAGAAAGCTTCTTTCCAGTTTTGAACGGAAGATATTCCCTTTTTCACCATAGCCCTCTATGGGCTTCCAAATATCCCTTTGCCAATTCCACAAGAACAGCCTTAGCGAAAGGCTTCTTGAAGGGAAAGATGTAACGCTGTGAGATGAATTAACAGAACACAGAGCAGTTTCTCTGAAAGCTTCTTTCCAGTTTTGAACGGAAGATATTTCCTTTTTCACCATAGCCCTCTATGGGCTTCCAAATATCCCTTTGCCAATTCCACAAGAACAGCCTTAGCGAAAGGCTTCTTGAAGGGAAAGATGTAACGCTGTGAGATGAATTAACAGAACACAGAGCGGTTTCTCAGAAAGCTTCTTTCCAGTTTTGAACGGAAGATATTTCCTTTTTCACCATAGCCCTCTATGGGCTTCCAAATATCCCTTTGCCAATTCCACAAGAACAGCCTTAGCGAAAGGCTTCTTGAAGGGAAAGATGTAACTCTGTGAGATGAATTAACAGAACACAGAGCAGTTTCTCAGAAAGCTTCTTTCCAGTTTTGAACGGAAGATATTTCCTTTTTCACCATAGCCCTCTATGGGCTTCCAAATATCCCTTTGCCAATTCCACAAGAACAGCCTTAGCGAAAGGCTTCTTGAAGGGAAAGGTGTAACTCTGTGAGATGAATTAACAGAACACAGAGCAGTTTCTCAGAAAGCTTCTTTCCAGTTTTGAACGGAAGATATTTCCTTTTTCACCATAGCCCTCTATGGGCTTCCAAATATCCCTTTGCCAATTCCACAAGAACAGCCTTAGCGAAAGGCTTCTTGAAGGGAAAGATGTAACTCTGTGAGATGAATTAACAGAACACAGAGCAGTTTCTCAGAAAGCTTCTTTCCAGTTTTGAACGGAAGATATTTCCTTTTTCACCATAGCCCTCTATGGGCTTCCAAATATCCCTTTGCCAATTCCACAAGAACAGCCTTAGCGAATGGCTTCTTGAACGGATAGATGTAACTCTGTGAGATGAATTAACAGAACACAGAGCAGTTTCTCAGAAAGCTTCTTTCCAGTTTTGAACGGAAGATATTTCCTTTTTCACCATAGCCCTCTATGGGCTTCCAAATATCCTTTTGCCAATTCCACAAGAACAGCCTTAGCGAAAGGCTTCTTGAAGGGAAAGATGTAAATCTGTGAGATGAATTAACAGAACACAGAGCAGTTTCTCAGAAGGCTTCTTTCCAGTTTTGAACGGAAGATATTTCCTTTTTCAACATAGCCCTCAATGGGCTTCCAAATATCCCTTTGCCAATTCCACAAGAAGAGCCTTAGCGAAAGGCTTCTTGAAGGGAAAGATGTAACTCTGTGAGATGAATTAACAGAACACAGAGCAGTTTCTCAGAAAGCTTCTTTCCAATTTTGAACGGAAGATATTTCCTTTTTCACCATAGCCCTCTATGGGCTTCCAAATATCCCTTTGCCAATTCCACAAGAACAGCCTTAGCGAAAGGCTTCTTGAAGGGAAAGATGTAACGCTGTGAGATGAATTAACAGAACACAGAGCAGTTTCTCAGAAAGCTTCTTTCCAGTTTTGAACGGAAGATACTTCCTTTTTCACCATAGCCCTCTATGGGCTTCCAAATATCCCTTTGCCAATTCCACAAGAACAGCCTTAGCGAAAGGCTTCTTGAAGGGAAAGATGTAACTCTGTGAGATGAATTAACAGAACACAGAGCAGTTTCTCAGAAAGCTTCTTTCCAGTTTTGAACGGTAGATATTTCCTTTTTCACCATAGCCCTCTATGGGCTTCCAAATATCCCTTTGCCAATTCCACAAGAACAGCCTTAGCGAAAGGCTTCTTGAAGGGAAAGATGTAACTCTGTGAGATGAGTTAACAGAACACAGAGCAGTTTCTCAGAAAGCTTCTTTCCAGTTTTGAACGGAAGATATTTCCTTTTTCACCATAGCCCTCTATGGGCTTCCAAATATCCCTTTGCCAATTCCACAAGAACAGCCTTAGCGAAAGGCTTCTTGAAGGGAAAGATGTAACGCTGTGAGATGAATTAACAGAACACAGAGCAGTTTCTCTGAAAGCTTCTTTCCAGTTTTGAACGGAAGATATTTCCTTTTTCACCATAGCCCTCTATGGGCTTCCAAATATCCCTTTGCCAATTCCACAAAAACAGCCTTAGCGAAAGGCTTCTTGAAGGGAAAGATGTAACTCTGTGAGATGAATTAACAGAACACAGAGCAGTTTCTCAGAAAGCTTCTTTCCAGTTTTGAACGGAAGATATTTCCTTTTTCACCATAGCCCTCGATGGGCTTCCAAATATCCCTTTGCCAATTCCACAAGAACAGCCTTAGCGAAAGGCTTCTTGAAGGGAAAGATGTAACTCTGTGAGATGAATTAACAGAACACAGAGCAGTTTCTCAGAAAGCTTCTTTCCAGTATTGAACGGAAGATATTTCCTTTTTCACCATAGCCCTCTATGGGCTTCCAAATATCCCTTTGCCAATTCCACAAGAACAGCCTTAGCGAAAGGCTTCTTGAAGGGAAAGATGTAACTCTGTGAGATGAATTAACAGAACACAGAGCAGTTTCTCAGAAAGCTTCTTTCCAGTTTTAAACGGAAGATATTTCCTTTTTCACCATAGCCCTCTATGGGCTTCCAAATATCCCTTTGCCAATTGCACAAGAACAGCCTTAGCGAAAAGCTTCTTGAAGGGATAGATGTAACTCTGTGAGATGAATTAACAGAACACAGAGCAGTTTCTCAGAAAGCTTCTTTCCAGTTTTGAACGGAAGATATTTCCTTTTTCACCATAGCCCGCTATGGGCTTCCAAATATCCCTTTGCCAATTCCACAAGAACAGCCTTAGCGAAAGGCTTCTTGAAGGGAAAGATGTAACTCTGTGAGATGAATTAACAGAACACAGAGCAGTTTCTCAGAAGGCTTCTTTCCAGTTTTGAACGGATATTTCCTTTTTCACCATAGCCCTCTATGGGCTTCCAAATATCCCTTTGCCAATTCCACAAGAAGAGCCTTAGCGAAAGGCTTCTTGAAGGGAAAGATGTAACTCTGTGAGATGAATTAAGAGAACACAGAGCAGTTTCTCAGAAAGCTTCTTTCCAGTTTTGAACGGAAGACATTTCCTTTTTCACCATAGCCCTCTATGGGCTTCCAAATATCCCTTTGCCAATTCCACAAGAACAGCCTTAGCGAAAGGCTTCTTGAAGGGAAAGATGTAACGCTGTGAGATGAATTAACAGAACACAGAGCAGTTTCTCAGAAAGCTTCTTTCCAGTTTTGAATGGAAGATATTTCCTTTTTCACCATAGCCCTCTATGGGCTTCCAAATATCCCCTTGCCAATTCCAAAAGAACAGCCTTAGCGAAAGGCTTCTTGAAGGGAAAGATGTAACTCTGTGAGATGAATTAACAGAACACAGAGCAGTTTCTCAGAAAGCTTCTTTCCAGTTTTGAACGGTAGATATTTCCTTTTTCACCATAGCCCTCTATGGGCTTCCAAATATCCCTTTGCCAATTCCACAAGAACAGCCTTAGCAAAAGGCTTCTTGAAGGGAAAGATGTAACTCTGTGAGATGAATTAACAGAACACAGAGCAGTTTCTCAGAAAGCTTCTTTCCAGTTTTGAACGGAAGATATTCCCTTTTTCACCATAGCCCTCTATGGGCTTCCAAATATCCCTTTGCCAATTACACAAGAACAGCCTTAGCGAAAGGCTTCTTGAAGGGAAAGATGTAGCTCTGTGAGATGAATTAACAGAACACAGAGCAGTTTCTCAGAAAGCTTCTTTCCAGTTTTGAACGGAAGATATTTCCTTTTTCACCATAGCCCTCTATGGGCTTCCAAATATCCCTTTGCCAATTCCACAAGAACAGCCTTAGCGAAAGGCTTCTTGAAGGGAAAGATGTAACTCTGTGAGATGAATTAACAGAACACAGAGCAGTTTCTCAGAAAGCTTCCTTCCTGTTTTGAACGGAAGATATTTCCTTTTTCACCATAGCCCTCTATGGGCTTCCAAATATCCCTTTGCCAATTCCACAAGAACAGCCTTAGCGAAAGGATTCTTGAAGGGAAAGATGTAACTCTGTGAGATGAATTAACAGAACACAGAGCAGTTTCTCAGAAAGCTTCTTTCCAGTTTTGAAAGGAGGATATTTCCTTTTTCACCATAGCCCTCTATGGGCTTCCAAATATCCCTTTGCCAATTCCACAAGAACAGCTTTAGCGAAAGGCTTCTTGAAGGGAAAGATGTAACTCTGTGAGATGAATTAACAGAACACAGAGCAGTTTCTCAGAAAGCTTCTTTCCAGTTTTGAAAGGAAGATATTTCCTTTTTCACCATAGCCCTCTATGGGCTTCCAAATATCCCTTTGCCAATTCCACAAGAACAGCCTTAGCGAAAGGCTTCTTGAAGGGAAAGATGTAACTCTGGGAGATGAATTAACAGAACACAGAGCAGTTTCTCAGAAAGCTTCTTTCCAGTTTTGAACGGAAGATATTTCCTTTTTCACCATAGCCCTCTATGGGCTTCCAAATATCCCTTTGCCAATTCCACAAGAACAGCCTTAGAGAAAGGCTTCTTGAAGGGAAAGATGTAACTCTGTGAGATGAATTAACAGAACACAGAGCAGTTTCTCAGAAAGCTTCTTTCCAGTTTTGAACGGAAGATATTTAATTTTTCACCATAGCCCTCTATGGGCTTCCAAATATCCCTTTGCCAATTCCACAAGAAGAGCCTTAGCGAAAGGCTTCTTGAAGGGAAAGATGTAACTCTGTGAGATGAATTAACAGAACGCAGAGCAGTTTCTCAGAAAGCTTCTTTCCAGTTTTGAACGGAAGATATTTCCTTTTTCACCATAGCCCTCTATGGGCTTCCAAATATCCCTTTGCCAATTCCACAAGAACAGCCTTAGCGAAAGTCTTCTTGAAGGGAAAGATGTAACGCTGTGAGATGAATTAACAGAACACAGAGCAGTTTCTCAGAAAGCTTCTTTCCAGTTTTCAACGGAAGATATTTCCTTTTTCACCATAGCCCTCTATGGGCTTCCAAATATCCCTTTGCCAATTCCACAAGAACAGCCTTAGCGAAAGGCTTCTTGAAGGGAAAGATGTAACTCTGTGAGATGAATTAACAGAACACAGAGCAGTTTCTCAGAAAGCTTCATTCCAGTTTTGAACGGAAGATATTTCCTTTTTCACCATAGCCCTCTATGGGCTTCCAAATATCCCTTTGCCAATTCCACAAGAACAGCCTTAGCGAAAGGCTTCTTGAAGGGAAAGATGTAACTCTGTGAGATGAATTAACAGAACACAGAGCAGTTTCTCAGAAAGCTTCTTTCCAGTTTTGAACGGAAGATATTTCCTTTTTCACCATAGCCCTCTATGGGCTTCCAAATATCCCTTTGCCAATTCCACAAGAACAGCCTTAGCGAAAGGCTTCTTGAAGGGAAAGATGTAACTCTGTGAGATGAATTAACAGAACACAGAGCAGTTTCTCAGAAAGCTTCTTTCCAGTTTTGAACGGAAGATATTTCCTTTTTCACCATAGCCCTCTAAGGGCTTCCAAATATCCCTTTGCCAATTCCACAAGAACAGCCTTAGCGAAAGGCTTCTTGAAGGGAAAGATGTAACTCTGTGAGATGAATTAACAGAACACAGAGCAGTTTCTCAGAAAGCTTCTTTCCAGGTTTGAACGGAAGATATTTCCTTTTTCACCATAGCCCTCTATGGGCTTCCAAATATCCCTTTGCCAATTCCACAAGAACAGCCTTAGCGAAGGGCTTCTTGAAGGGAAAGATGTAACTCTGTGAGATGAATTAACAGAACACAGAGCAGTTTCTCAGAAAGCTTCTTTCCAGTTTTGAACGGAAGATATTTCCTTTTTCACCATAGCCCTCTATGGGCTTCCAATTATCCCTTTGCCAATTCCACAAGAACAGCCTTAGCGAAAGGCTTCTTGAAGGGAAAGATGTAACTCTGTGAGATGAATTAACAGAACACAGAGCAGTTTCTCAGAAAGCTTCTTTCCAGTTTTGAACGGAAGATATTTCCTTTTTCACCATAGCCCTCTATGGGCTTCCTAATATCCCTTTGCCAATTCCACAAGAACAGCCTTAGCGAAAGGCTTCTTGAAGGGAAAGATGTAACTCTGTGAGATGAATTAACAGAACACAGAGAAGTTTCTCAGAAAGCTTCTTTCCAATTTTGAACGGAAGATATTCCCTTTTTCAACATAGCCCTCTATGGGCTTCCAAATATCCATTTGCCAATTCCACAAGAATAGCCTTAGCGAAAGGCTTCTGGAAAGGAAAGTTGTAGCTCTGTGAGATGAATTAACAGAACACAGAGCAGTTTCTCAGAAAGCTTCTTTCCAGTTTTGAACGGAAGATATTTCCTTTTTCACCATAGCCCTCTATGGGCTTCCAAATATCCCTTTGCCAATTCCACAAGAACAGCCTTAGCGAAAGGCTTCTTGAAGGGAAAGATGTAACTCTGTGAGATGAATTAACAGAACACAGAGCAGTTTCTCGGAAAGCTTCTTTCCAGTTTTGAACGGAAGATATTTCCTTTTTCCCCATAGCCCTCTATGGGCTTCCAAATATCCCTTTGCCAATTCCACAAGAACAGCCTTAGCGAAAGGCTTCTTGAAGGGAAAGATGTAACTCTGTGAGATGAATTAACAGAACACAGAGCAGTTTCTCAGAAAGCTTCTTTCCAGTTTTGAACGGAAGATATTTCCTTTTTCACCATAGCCCTCTATGGGCTTCCAAATATCCCTTTGCCAATTCCACAAGAACAGCCTTAGCGAAAGGCTTCTTGAAGGGAAAGATGTAACGCTGTGAGATGAATTAAAAGAACACAGAGCAGTTTCTCTGAAAGCTTCTTTCCAGTTTTGAACGGAAGATATGTCCTTTTTCACCATAGCCCTCTATGGGCTTCCAAATATCCCTTTGCCAATTCCACAAGAACAGCCTTAGCGAAAGGCTTCTTGAAGGGAAAGATGTAACGCTGTGAGATGAATTAACAGAACACAGAGCAGTTTCTCAGAAAACTTCTTTCCCGTTTTGAACGGAAGATATTTCCTTTTTCACCATAGCCCTCTATGGGCTTCCAAATATCCCTTTGCCAATTCCACAAGAACAGCCTTAGCGAAAGGCTTCTTGAAGGGAAAGATGTAACTCTGTGAGATGAATTAACAGAACACAGAGCAGTTTCTCAGAAAGCTTCTTTCCAGTTTTGAACGGAAGATATTTCCTTTTTCACCACAGCCCTCTATGGGCTTCCAAATATCCCTTTGCCAATTCCACAAGAACAGCCTTAGCGAAAGGCTTCTTGAAGGGAAAGATGTAACTCTGTGAGATGAATTAACAGAACACAGAGCAGTTTCTCAGAAAGCTTCTTTCCAGTTTTGAACGGAAGATATTTCCTTTTTCACCATAGCCCTCTATGGGCTTCCAAATATCCCTTTGCCAATTCCACAAGAACAGCCTTAGCGAAAGGCTTCTGAAGGGAAAGATGTAACTCTGTGAGATGAATTAACAGAACACAGAGCAGTTTCTCAGAAAGCTTCTTTCCAGTTTTGAACGGAAGATATTTCCTTTTTCACCATAGCCCTCTATGGGCTTCCAAATATCCCTTTGCAATTCCACAAGAACAGCCTTAGCGAAAGGCTTCTTGAAGGGAAAGATGTAACTCTGTGAGATGAATTAACAGAACACAGAGCAGTTTCTCAGAAAGCTTCTTTCCAGTTTTGAACGGAAGATATTTCCTTTTTCACCATAGCCCTCTATGGGCTTCCAAATATCCCTTTGCCAATTCCACAAGAACAGCCTTAGCGAAAGGCTTCTTGAAGGGAAAGATGTAACTCTGTGAGATGAATTAACAGAACACAGAGAAGTTTCTCAGAAAGTTTCTTTCCAATTTTGAACGGAAGATATTCCCTTTTTCAACATAGCCCTCTATGGGCTTCCAAATATCCCTTTGCCAATTCCACAAGAACAGCCTTAGCGAAAGGCTTCTTGAAGGGAAAGATGTAACTCTGTGAGATGAATTAACAGAACACAGAGCAGTTTCTCAGAAAGCTTCTTTCCAGTTTTGAACGGAAGATATTTCCTTTTTCACCATAGCCCTCTATGGGCTTCCAAATATCCCTTTGCCAATTCCACAAGAACAGCCTTAGCGAAAGGCTTCTTGAAGGGAAAGATGTAACTCTGTGAGATGAATTAACAGAACACAGAGCAGTTTCTCAGAAGGCTTCTTTCCAGTTTTGAACGGATATTTCCTTTTTCACCATAGCCCTCTATGGGCTTCCAAATATCCCTTTGCCAATTCCACAAGAAGAGCCTTAGCGAAAGGCTTCTTGAAGGGAAAGATGTAACTCTGTGAGATGAATTAAGAGAACACAGAGCAGTTTCTCAGAAAGCTTCTTTCCAGTTTTGAACGGAAGACATTTCCTTTTTCACCATAGCCCTCTATGGGCTTCCAAATATCCCTTTGCCAATTCCACAAGAACAGCCTTAGCGAAAGGCTTCTTGAAGGGAAAGATGTAACGCTGTGAGATGAATTAACAGAACACAGAGCAGTTTCTCAGAAAGCTTCTTTCCAGTTTTGAACGGAAGATATTTCCTTTTTCACCATAGCCCTCTATGGGCTTCCAAATATCCCCTTGCCAATTCCAAAAGAACAGCCTTAGCGAAAGGCTTCTTGAAGGGAAAGATGTAACTCTGTGAGATGAATTAACAGAACACAGAGCAGTTTCTCAGAAAGCTTCTTTCCAGTTTTGAACGGTAGATATTTCCTTTTTCACCATAGCCCTCTATGGGCTTCCAAATATCCCTTTGCCAATTCCACAAGAACAGCCTTAGCAAAAGGCTTCTTGAAGGGAAAGATGTAACTCTGTGAGATGAATTAACAGAACACAGAGCAGTTTCTCAGAAAGCTTCTTTCCAGTTTTGAACGGAAGATATTCCCTTTTTCACCATAGCCCTCTATGGGCTTCCAAATATCCCTTTGCCAATTACACAAGAACAGCCTTAGCGAAAGGCTTCTTGAAGGGAAAGATGTAGCTCTGTGAGATGAATTAACAGAACACAGAGCAGTTTCTCAGAAAGCTTCTTTCCAGTTTTGAACGGAAGATATTTCCTTTTTCACCATAGCCCTCTATGGGCTTCCAAATATCCCTTTGCCAATTCCACAAGAACAGCCTTAGCGAAAGGCTTCTTGAAGGGAAAGATGTAACTCTGTGAGATGAATTAACAGAACACAGAGCAGTTTCTCAGAAAGCTTCTTTCCAGTTTTGAACGGAAGATATTTCCTTTTTCACCATAGCCCTCTATGGGCTTCCAAATATCCCTTTGCCAATTCCACAAGAACAGCCTTAGCGAAAGGCTTCTTGAAGGGAAAGATGTAACTCTGTGAGATGAATTAACAGAACACAGAGCAGTTTCTCAGAAAGCTTCTTTCCAGTTTTGAAAGGAGGATATTTCCTTTTTCACCATAGCCCTCTATGGGCTTCCAAATATCCCTTTGCCAATTCCACAAGAACAGCTTTAGCGAAAGGCTTCTTGAAGGGAAAGATGTAACTCTGTGAGATGAATTAACAGAACACAGAGCAGTTTCTCAGAAAGCTTCTTTCCAGTTTTGAAAGGAAGATATTTCCTTTTTCACCATAGCCCTCTATGGGCTTCCAAATATCCCTTTGCCAATTCCACAAGAACAGCCTTAGCGAAAGGCTTCTTGAAGGGAAAGATGTAACTCTGGGAGATGAATTAACAGAACACAGAGCAGTTTCTCAGAAAGCTTCTTTCCAGTTTTGAACGGAAGATATTTCCTTTTTCACCATAGCCCTCTATGGGCTTCCAAATATCCCTTTGCCAATTCCACAAGAACAGCCTTAGAGAAAGGCTTCTTGAAGGGAAAGATGTAACTCTGTGAGATGAATTAACAGAACACAGAGCAGTTTCTCAGAAAGCTTCTTTCCAGTTTTGAACGGAAGATATTTAATTTTTCACCATAGCCCTCTATGGGCTTCCAAATATCCCTTTGCCAATTCCACAAGAAGAGCCTTAGCGAAAGGCTTCTTGAAGGGAAAGATGTAACTCTGTGAGATGAATTAACAGAACGCAGAGCAGTTTCTCAGAAAGCTTCTTTCCAGTTTTGAACGGAAGATATTTCCTTTTTCACCATAGCCCACTATGGGCTTCCAAATATCCCTTTGCCAATTCCACAAGAACAGCCTTAGCGAAAGTCTTCTTGAAGGGAAAGATGTAACGCTGTGAGATGAATTAACAGAACACAGAGCAGTTTCTCAGAAAGCTTCTTTCCAGTTTTCAACGGAAGATATTTCCTTTTTCACCATAGCCCTCTATGGGCTTCCAAATATCCCTTTGCCAATTCCACAAGAACAGCCTTAGCGAAAGGCTTCTTGAAGGGAAAGATGTAACTCTGTGAGATGAATTAACAGAACACAGAGCAGTTTCTCAGAAAGCTTCATTCCAGTTTTGAACGGAAGATATTTCCTTTTTCACCATAGCCCTCTATGGGCTTCCAAATATCCCTTTGCCAATTCCACAAGAACAGCCTTAGCGAAAGGCTTCTTGAAGGGAAAGATGTAACTCTGTGAGATGAATTAACAGAACACAGAGCAGTTTCTCAGAAAGCTTCTTTCCAGTTTTGAACGGAAGATATTTCCTTTTTCACCATAGCCCTCTATGGGCTTCCAAATATCCCTTTGCCAATTCCACAAGAACAGCCTTAGCGAAAGGCTTCTTGAAGGGAAAGATGTAACTCTGTGAGATGAATTAACAGAACACAGAGCAGTTTCTCAGAAAGCTTCTTTCCAGTTTTGAACGGAAGATATTTCCTTTTTCACCATAGCCCTCTAAGGGCTTCCAAATATCCCTTTGCCAATTCCACAAGAACAGCCTTAGCGAAAGGCTTCTTGAAGGGAAAGATGTAACTCTGTGAGATGAATTAACAGAACACAGAGCAGTTTCTCAGAAAGCTTCTTTCCAGGTTTGAACGGAAGATATTTCCTTTTTCACCATAGCCCTCTATGGGCTTCCAAATATCCCTTTGCCAATTCCACAAGAACAGCCTTAGCGAAGGGCTTCTTGAAGGGAAAGATGTAACTCTGTGAGATGAATTAACAGAACACAGAGCAGTTTCTCAGAAAGCTTCTTTCCAGTTTTGAACGGAAGATATTTCCTTTTTCACCATAGCCCTCTATGGGCTTCCAATTATCCCTTTGCCAATTCCACAAGAACAGCCTTAGCGAAAGGCTTCTTGAAGGGAAAGATGTAACTCTGTGAGATGAATTAACAGAACACAGAGCAGTTTCTCAGAAAGCTTCTTTCCAGTTTTGAACGGAAGATATTTCCTTTTTCACCATAGCCCTCTATGGGCTTCCAAATATCCCTTTGCCAATTCCACAAGAACAGCCTTAGCGAAAGGCTTCTTGAAGGGAAAGATGTAACTCTGTGAGATGAATTAACAGAACACAGAGAAGTTTCTCAGAAAGCTTCTTTCCAATTTTGAACGGAAGATATTCCCTTTTTCAACATAGCCCTCTATGGGCTTCCAAATATCCATTTGCCAATTCCACAAGAATAGCCTTAGCGAAAGGCTTCTGGAAAGGAAAGTTGTAGCTCTGTGAGATGAATTAACAGAACACAGAGCAGTTTCTCAGAAAGCTTCTTTCCAGTTTTGAACGGAAGATATTTCCTTTTTCACCATAGCCCTCTATGGGCTTCCAAATATCCCTTTGCCAATTCCACAAGAACAGCCTTAGCGAAAGGCTTCTTGAAGGGAAAGATGTAACTCTGTGAGATGAATTAACAGAACACAGAGCAGTTTCTCGGAAAGCTTCTTTCCAGTTTTGAACGGAAGATATTTCCTTTTTCCCCATAGCCCTCTATGGGCTTCCAAATATCCCTTTGCCAATTCCACAAGAACAGCCTTAGCGAAAGGCTTCTTGAAGGGAAAGATGTAACTCTGTGAGATGAATTAACAGAACACAGAGCAGTTTCTCAGAAAGCTTCTTTCCAGTTTTGAACGGAAGATATTTCCTTTTTCACCATAGCCCTCTATGGGCTTCCAAATATCCCTTTGCCAATTCCACAAGAACAGCCTTAGCGAAAGGCTTCTTGAAGGGAAAGATGTAACGCTGTGAGATGAATTAAAAGAACACAGAGCAGTTTCTCTGAAAGCTTCTTTCCAGTTTTGAACGGAAGATATGTCCTTTTTCACCATAGCCCTCTATGGGCTTCCAAATATCCCTTTGCCAATTCCACAAGAACAGCCTTAGCGAAAGGCTTCTTGAAGGGAAAGATGTAACGCTGTGAGATGAATTAACAGAACACAGAGCAGTTTCTCAGAAAACTTCTTTCCCGTTTTGAACGGAAGATATTTCCTTTTTCACCATAGCCCTCTATGGGCTTCCAAATATCCCTTTGCCAATTCCACAAGAACAGCCTTAGCGAAAGGCTTCTTGAAGGGAAAGATGTAACTCTGTGAGATGAATTAACAGAACACAGAGCAGTTTCTCAGAAAGCTTCTTTCCAGTTTTGAACGGAAGATATTTCCTTTTTCACCACAGCCCTCTATGGGCTTCCAAATATCCCTTTGCCAATTCCACAAGAACAGCCTTAGCGAAAGGCTTCTTGAAGGGAAAGATGTAACTCTGTGAGATGAATTAACAGAACACAGAGCAGTTTCTCAGAAAGCTTCTTTCCAGTTTTGAACGGAAGATATTTCCTTTTTCACCATAGCCCTCTATGGGCTTCCAAATATCCCTTTGCCAATTCCACAAGAACAGCCTTAGCGAAAGGCTTCTGAAGGGAAAGATGTAACTCTGTGAGATGAATTAACAGAACACAGAGCAGTTTCTCAGAAAGCTTCTTTCCAGTTTTGAAAGGAAGATATTTCCTTTTTCACCATAGCCCTCTATGGGCTTCCAAATATCCCTTTGCAATTCCACAAGAACAGCCTTAGCGAAAGGCTTCTTGAAGGGAAAGATGTAACTCTGTGAGATGAATTAACAGAACACAGAGCAGTTTCTCAGAAAGCTTCTTTCCAGTTTTGAACGGAAGATATTTCCTTTTTCACCATAGCCCTCTATGGGCTTCCAAATATCCCTTTGCCAATTCCACAAGAACAGCCTTAGCGAAAGGCTTCTTGAAGGGAAAGATGTAACTCTGTGAGATGAATTAACAGAACACAGAGAAGTTTCTCAGAAAGTTTCTTTCCAATTTTGAACGGAAGATATTCCCTTTTTCAACATAGCCCTCTATGGGCTTCCAAATATCCCTTTGCCAATTCCACAAGAACAGCCTTAGCGAAAGGCTTCTTGAAGGGAAAGATGTAACTCTGTGAGATGAATTAACAGAACACAGAGCAGTTTCTCAGAAAGCTTCTTTCCAGTTTTGAACGGAAGATATTTCCTTTTTCACCATAGCCCTCTATGGGCTTCCAAATATCCCTTTGCCAATTCCACAAGAAGAGCCTTAGCGAAAGGCTTCTTGAAGGGAAAGATGTAACTCTGTGAGATGAATTCACAGAACACGGAGCAGTTTCTCAGAAAGCTTCTTTCCAGTTTTGAACGGAAGATATTTCCTTTTTCACCATAGCCCTCTATGGGCTTCCAAATATCCCTTTGCCAATTCCACAAGAACAGCCTTAGCGAAAGGCTTCTTGAAGGGAAACATGTAACTCTGTGAGATGAATTAACAGAACACAGAGCAGTTTCTCAGAAAGCTTTTTTCCAGTTTTGAAGGGAAGATATTTCCTTTTTCACCATAGCCCTCTATGGCTTCCAAATATCCCTTTGCCAATTCCACAAGAACAGCCTTAGCGAAAGGCTTCTTGAAGGGAAAGACGTAACTCGGTGAGATGAATTAACAGAACACAGAGCAGTTTCTCAGAAAGCTTCTTTCCAGTTTTGAACGGAAGATATTTCCTTTTTCACCATAGCCCTCTATGGGCTTCCAAATATCCCTTCGCCAATTCCACAAGAACAGCCTTAGCGAAAGGCTTTTTGAAGGGAAAGATGTAACTCTGTGAGATGAATTAACAGAACACAGAGCAGTTTCTCAGAAAGCTTTTTTCCAGTTTTGAACGGAAGATATTTCCTTTTTCACCATAGCCCTCTATGGGCTTCCAAATATCCCTTTGCCAATTCCACAAGAAGAGCCTTAGCGAAAGGCTTCTTGAAGGGAAAGATGTAACTCTGTGAGATGAATTAACAGAACGCAGAGCAGTTTCTCAGAAAGCTTCTTTCCAGTTTTGAACGGAAGATATTTCCTTTTTCACCATAGCCCTCTATGGGCTTCCAAATATCCCTTTGCCAATTCCACAAGAACAGCCTTAGCGAAAGTCTTCTTGAAGGGAAAGATGTAACGCTGTGAGATGAATTAACAGAACACAGAGCAGTTTCTCAGAAAGCTTCTTTCCAGTTTTCAACGGAAGATATTTCCTTTTTCACCATAGCCCTCTATGGGCTTCCAAATATCCCTTTGCCAATTCCACAAGAACAGCCTTAGCGAAAGGCTTCTTGAAGGGAAAGATGTAACTCTGTGAGATGAATTAACAGAACACAGAGCAGTTTCTCAGAAAGCTTCATTCCAGTTTTGAACGGAAGATATTTCCTTTTTCACCATAGCCCTCTATGGGCTTCCAAATATCCCTTTGCCAATTCCACAAGAACAGCCTTAGCGAAAGGCTTCTTGAAGGGAAAGATGTAACTCTGTGAGATGAATTAACAGAACACAGAGCAGTTTCTCAGAAAGCTTCTTTCCAGTTTTGAACGGAAGATATTTCCTTTTTCACCATAGCCCTCTATGGGCTTCCAAATATCCCTTTGCCAATTCCACAAGAACAGCCTTAGCGAAAGGCTTCTTGAAGGGAAAGATGTAACTCTGTGAGATGAATTAACAGAACACAGAGCAGTTTCTCAGAAAGCTTCTTTCCAGTTTTGAACGGAAGATATTTCCTTTTTCACCATAGCCCTCTAAGGGCTTCCAAATATCCCTTTGCCAATTCCACAAGAACAGCCTTAGCGAAAGGCTTCTTGAAGGGAAAGATGTAACTCTGTGAGATGAATTAACAGAACACAGAGCAGTTTCTCAGAAAGCTTCTTTCCAGGTTTGAACGGAAGATATTTCCTTTTTCACCATAGCCCTCTATGGGCTTCCAAATATCCCTTTGCCAATTCCACAAGAACAGCCTTAGCGAAGGGCTTCTTGAAGGGAAAGATGTAACTCTGTGAGATGAATTAACAGAACACAGAGCAGTTTCTCAGAAAGCTTCTTTCCAGTTTTGAACGGAAGATATTTCCTTTTTCACCATAGCCCTCTATGGGCTTCCAATTATCCCTTTGCCAATTCCACAAGAACAGCCTTAGCGAAAGGCTTCTTGAAGGGAAAGATGTAACTCTGTGAGATGAATTAACAGAACACAGAGCAGTTTCTCAGAAAGCTTCTTTCCAGTTTTGAACGGAAGATATTTCCTTTTTCACCATAGCCCTCTATGGGCTTCCAAATATCCCTTTGCCAATTCCACAAGAACAGCCTTAGCGAAAGGCTTCTTGAAGGGAAAGATGTAACTCTGTGAGATGAATTAACAGAACACAGAGAAGTTTCTCAGAAAGCTTCTTTCCAATTTTGAACGGAAGATATTCCCTTTTTCAACATAGCCCTCTATGGGCTTCCAAATATCCATTTGCCAATTCCACAAGAATAGCCTTAGCGAAAGGCTTCTGGAAAGGAAAGTTGTAGCTCTGTGAGATGAATTAACAGAACACAGAGCAGTTTCTCAGAAAGCTTCTTTCCAGTTTTGAACGGAAGATATTTCCTTTTTCACCATAGCCCTCTATGGGCTTCCAAATATCCCTTTGCCAATTCCACAAGAACAGCCTTAGCGAAAGGCTTCTTGAAGGGAAAGATGTAACTCTGTGAGATGAATTAACAGAACACAGAGCAGTTTCTCGGAAAGCTTCTTTCCAGTTTTGAACGGAAGATATTTCCTTTTTCCCCATAGCCCTCTATGGGCTTCCAAATATCCCTTTGCCAATTCCACAAGAACAGCCTTAGCGAAAGGCTTCTTGAAGGGAAAGATGTAACTCTGTGAGATGAATTAACAGAACACAGAGCAGTTTCTCAGAAAGCTTCTTTCCAGTTTTGAACGGAAGATATTTCCTTTTTCACCATAGCCCTCTATGGGCTTCCAAATATCCCTTTGCCAATTCCACAAGAACAGCCTTAGCGAAAGGCTTCTTGAAGGGAAAGATGTAACGCTGTGAGATGAATTAAAAGAACACAGAGCAGTTTCTCTGAAAGCTTCTTTCCAGTTTTGAACGGAAGATATGTCCTTTTTCACCATAGCCCTCTATGGGCTTCCAAATATCCCTTTGCCAATTCCACAAGAACAGCCTTAGCGAAAGGCTTCTTGAAGGGAAAGATGTAACGCTGTGAGATGAATTAACAGAACACAGAGCAGTTTCTCAGAAAACTTCTTTCCCGTTTTGAACGGAAGATATTTCCTTTTTCACCATAGCCCTCTATGGGCTTCCAAATATCCCTTTGCCAATTCCACAAGAACAGCCTTAGCGAAAGGCTTCTTGAAGGGAAAGATGTAACTCTGTGAGATGAATTAACAGAACACAGAGCAGTT
Organism: Chlorocebus sabaeus; assembly: GCF_047675955.1. NCBI lineage: Eukaryota > Metazoa > Chordata > Mammalia > Primates > Cercopithecidae > Chlorocebus > Chlorocebus sabaeus. The sequence continues at coordinate 20,590 of NW_027327547.1, forward strand.
TCTCAGAAAGCTTCTTTCCAGTTTTGAACGGAAGATATTTCCTTTTTCACCACAGCCCTCTATGGGCTTCCAAATATCCCTTTGCCAATTCCACAAGAACAGCCTTAGCGAAAGGCTTCTTGAAGGGAAAGATGTAACTCTGTGAGATGAATTAACAGAACACAGAGCAGTTTCTCAGAAAGCTTCTTTCCAGTTTTGAACGGAAGATATTTCCTTTTTCACCATAGCCCTCTATGGGCTTCCAAATATCCCTTTGCCAATTCCACAAGAACAGCCTTAGCGAAAGGCTTCTGAAGGGAAAGATGTAACTCTGTGAGATGAATTAACAGAACACAGAGCAGTTTCTCAGAAAGCTTCTTTCCAGTTTTGAACGGAAGATATTTCCTTTTTCACCATAGCCCTCTATGGGCTTCCAAATATCCCTTTGCAATTCCACAAGAACAGCCTTAGCGAAAGGCTTCTTGAAGGGAAAGATGTAACTCTGTGAGATGAATTAACAGAACACAGAGCAGTTTCTCAGAAAGCTTCTTTCCAGTTTTGAACGGAAGATATTTCCTTTTTCACCATAGCCCTCTATGGGCTTCCAAATATCCCTTTGCCAATTCCACAAGAACAGCCTTAGCGAAAGGCTTCTTGAAGGGAAAGATGTAACTCTGTGAGATGAATTAACAGAACACAGAGAAGTTTCTCAGAAAGTTTCTTTCCAATTTTGAACGGAAGGTATTCCCTTTTTCAACATAGCCCTCTATGGGCTTCCAAATATCCCTTTGCCAATTCCACAAGAACAGCCTTAGCGAAAGGCTTCTTGAAGGGAAAGATGTAACTCTGTGAGATGAATTAACAGAACACAGAGCAGTTTCTCAGAAAGCTTCTTTCCAGTTTTGAACGGAAGATATTTCCTTTTTCACCATAGCCCTCTATGGGCTTCCAAATATCCCTTTGCCAATTCCACAAGAAGAGCCTTAGCGAAAGGCTTCTTGAAGGGAAAGATGTAACTCTGTGAGATGAATTAACAGAACACAGAGCAGTTTCTCAGAAAGCTTCTTTCCAGTTTTGAACGGAAGATATTTCCTTTTTCACCATAGCCCTCTATGGGCTTCCAAATATCCCTTTGCCAATTCCACAAGAACAGGCTTAGCGAAAGGCTTCTTGAAGGGAAAGATGTAACTCTGTGAGATGAATTAAGAGAACACAGAGCAGTTTCTCAGAAAGCTTCTTTCCAGTTTTGAACGGAAGATATTTCCTTTTTCACCATAGCCCTCTATGGGCTTCCAAATATCCCTTTGCCAATTCCACAAGAACAGCCTTAGCGAAAGGCTTCTTGAAGGGAAAGATGTAACTCTGTGAGATGAATTAACAGAACACAGAGCAGTTTCTCAGAAAGCTTCTTTCCAGTTTTGAACGGAAGATATTTCCTTTTTCACCATAGCCCTCTATGGGCTTCCAAATATCCCTTTGCCAATTCCACAAGAACAGCCTTAGCGAAAGGCTTCTTGAAGGGAAAGATGTAACTCTGTGAGATGAATTAACAGAACACAGAGCAGTTTCTCAGAAAGCTTCTTTCCAGTTTTGAACGGAAGATATTTCCTTTTTCACCACAGCCCTCTATGGGCTTCCAAATATCCCTTTGCCAATTCCACAAGAACAGCCTTAGCGAAAGGCTTCTTGAAGGGAAAGATGTAACTCTGTGAGATGAATTAACAGAACACAGAGCAGTTTCTCAGAAAGCTTCTTTCCAGTTTTGAACGGAAGATATTCCCTTTTTCACCATAGCCCTCTATGGGCTTCCAAATATCCCTTTGCCAATTCCACAAGAACAGCCTTAGCGAAAGGCTTCTGAAGGGAAAGATGTAACTCTGTGAGATGAATTAACAGAACACAGAGCAGTTTCTCAGAAAGCTTCTTTCCAGTTTTGAACGGAAGATATTTCCTTTTTCACCATAGCCCTCTATGGGCTTCCAAATATCCCTTTGCCAATTCCACAAGAACAGCCTTAGCGAAAGGCTTCTTGAAGGGAAAGATGTAACTCTGTGAGATGAATTAACAGAACACAGAGCAGTTTCTCAGAAAGCTTCTTTCCAGTTTTGAACGGAAGATATTTCCTTTTTCACCATAGCCCTCTATGGGCTTCCAAATATCCCTTTGCCAATTCCACAAGAACAGCCTTAGCGAAAGGCTTCTTGAAGGGAAAGATGTAACTCTGTGAGATGAATTAACAGAACACAGAGAAGTTTCTCAGAAAGCTTCTTTCCAATTTTGAACGGAAGATATTCCCTTTTTCAACATAGCCCTCTATGGGCTTCCAAATATCCCTTTGCCAATTCCACAAGAACAGCCTTAGCGAAAGGCTTCTTGAAGGGAAAGATGTAACTCTGTGAGATGAATTAACAGAACACAGAGCAGTTTCTCAGAAAGCTTCTTTCCAGTTTTGAACGGAAGATATTTCCTTTTTCACCATAGCCCTCTATGGGCTTCCAAATATCCCTTTGCCAATTCCACAAGAAGAGCCTTAGCGAAAGGCTTCTTGAAGGGAAAGATGTAACTCTGTGAGATGAATTAACAGAACACAGAGCAGTTTCTCAGAAAGCTTATTTCCAGTTTTGAACGGAAGATATTTCCTTTTTCACCATAGCCCTCTATGGGCTTCCAAATATCCCTTTGCCAATTCCACAAGAACAGGCTTAGCGAAAGGCTTCTTGAAGGGAAAGATGTAATGCTGTGAGATGAATTAACAGAACACAGAGCAGTTTCTCAGAAAGCTTCTTTCCAGTTTTGAACGGAAGATATTTCCTTTTTCACCATAGCCCTCTATGGGCTTCCAAATATCCCTTTGCCAATTCCACAAGAACAGCCTTAGCGAAAGGCTTCTTGAAGGGAAAGATGTAACTCTGTGAGATGAATTAACAGAACACAGAGCAGTTTCTCAGAAAGCTTCTTTCCAGTTTTGAACGGAAGATATTTCCTTTTTCACCATAGCCCTCTATGGGTTTCCAAATATCCCTTTGCCAATTCCACAAGAACAGCCTTAGCGAAAGGCTTCTTGAAGGGAAAGATATAACTCTGTGAGATGAATTAACAGAACACAGAGCAGTTTCTCAGAAAGCTTCTTTCCAGTTTTGAACGGAAGATATTCCCTTTTTCACCATAGCCCTCTATGGGCTTCCAAATATCCCTTTGCCAATTCCACAAGAACAGCCTTAGCGAAAGGCTTCTTGAAGGGAAAGATGTAGCTCTGTGAGATGAATTAACAGAACACAGAGCAGTTTCTCAGAAAGCTTCTTTCCAGTTTTGAAAGGAAGATATTTCCTTTTTCACCATAGCCCTCTATGGGCTTCCAAATATCCCTTTGCCAATTCCACAAGAACAGCCTTAGCGAAAGGCTTCTTGAAGGGAAAGATGTAACTCTGTGAGATGAATTAACAGAACACAGAGCAGTTTCTCAGAAAGCTTCTTTCCAGTTTTGAACGGAAGATATTTCCTTTTTCACCATAGCCCTCTATGGGCTTCCAAATATCCCTTTGCCAATTCCACAAGAACAGCCTTAGCGAAAGGCTTCTTGAAGGGAAAGATGTAACTCTGTGAGATGAATTAACAGAACACAGAGCAGTTTTTCAGAAAGCTTCTTTCCAGTTTTGAAAGGAAGATATTTCCTTTTTCACCATAGCCCTCTATGGGCTTCCAAATATCCCTTTGCCAATTCCACAAGAACAGCCTTAGCAAAAGGCTTCTTGAAGGGAAAGATGTAACTCTGTGAGAAGAATTAACAGAACACAGAGCAGTTTCTCAGAAAGCTTCTTTCCAGTTTTGAACGGAAGATATTTCCTTTTTCACCATAGCCCTCTATGGGCTTCCAAATATCCCTTTGCCAATTCCACAAGAACAGCCTTAGCGAAAGGCTTCTTGAAGGGAAAGATGTAACTCTGTGAGATGAATTAACAGAACACAGAGCAGTTTCTCAGAAAGCTTCTTTCCAGTTTTCAACGGAAGATATTTCCTTTTTCACCATAGCCCTCTATGGGCTTCCAAATATCCCTTTGCCAATTCCACAAGAACAGCCTTAGCGAAAGGCTTCTTGAAGGGAAAGATGTAACGCTGTGAGATGAATTAACAGAACACAGAGCAGTTTCTCTGAAAGCTTCTTTCCAGTTTTGAACGGAAGATATTTCCTTTTTCACCATAGCCCTCTATGGGCTTCCAAATATCCCTTTGCCAATTCCACAAGAACAGCCTTAGCGAAAGGCTTCTTGAAGGGAAAGATGTAACGCTGTGAGATGAATTAACAGAACACAGAGCGGTTTCTCAGAAAGCTTCTTTCCAGTTTTGAACGGAAGATATTTCCTTTTTCACCATAGCCCTCTATGGGCTTCCAAATATCCCTTTGCCAATTCCACAAGAACAGCCTTAGCGAAAGGCTTCTTGAAGGGAAAGATGTAACTCTGTGAGATGAATTAACAGAACACAGAGCAGTTTCTCAGAAAGCTTCTTTCCAGTTTTGAACGGAAGATATTTCCTTTTTCACCATAGCCCTCTATGGGCTTCCAAATATCCCTTTGCCAATTCCACAAGAACAGCCTTAGCGAAAGGCTTCTTGAAGGGAAAGATGTAACTCTGTGAGATGAATTAACAGAACACAGAGCAGTTTCTCAGAAAGCTTCTTTCCAGTTTTAAACGGAAGATATTTCCTTTTTCACCATAGCCCTCTATGGGCTTCCAAATATCCCTTTGCCAATTGCACAAGAACAGCCTTAGCGAAAAGCTTCTTGAAGGGATAGATGTAACTCTGTGAGATGAATTAACAGAACACAGAGCAGTTTCTCAGAAAGCTTCTTTCCAGTTTTGAACGGAAGATATTTCCTTTTTCACCATAGCCCTCTATGGGCTTCCAAATATCCCTTTGCCAATTCCACAAGAACAGCCTTAGCGAAAGGCTTCTTGAAGGGAAAGATGTAACTCTGTGAGATGAATTAACAGAACACAGAGCAGTTTCTCAGAAGGCTTCTTTCCAGTTTTGAACGGAAGATATTTCCTTTTTCACCATAGCCCTCTATGGGCTTCCAAATATCCCTTTGCCAATTCCACAAGAAGAGCCTTAGCGAAAGGCTTCTTGAAGGGAAAGATGTAACTCTGTGAGATGAATTAACAGAACACAGAGCAGTTTCTCAGAAAGCTTCTTTCCAATTTTGAACGGAAGATATTTCCTTTTTCACCATAGCCCTCTATGGGCTTCCAAATATCCCTTTGCCAATTCCACAAGAACAGCGTTAGCGAAAGGCTTCTTGAAGGGAAAGATGTAACGCTGTGAGATGAATTAACAGAACACAGAGCAGTTTCTCAGAAAGCTTCTTTCCAGTTTTGAACGGAAGATATTTCCTTTTTCACCATAGCCCTCTATGGGCTTCCAAATATCCCTTTGCCAATTCCACAAGAACAGCCTTAGCGAAAGGCTTCTTGAAGGGAAAGATGTAACTCTGTGAGATGAATTAACAGAACACAGAGCAGTTTCTCAGAAAGCTTCTTTCCAGTTTTGAACGGTAGATATTTCCTTTTTCACCATAGCCCTCTATGGGCTTCCAAATATCCCTTTGCCAATTCCACAAGAACAGCCTTAGCGAAAGGCTTCTTGAAGGGAAAGATGTAACTCTGTGAGATGAATTAACAGAACACAGAGCAGTTTCTCAGAAAGCTTCTTTCCAGTTTTGAACGGAAGATATTTCCTTTTTCACCATAGCCCTCTATGGGCTTCCAAATATCCCTTTGCCAATTCCACAAGAACAGCCTTAGCGAAAGGCTTCTTGAAGGGAAAGATGTAACGCTGTGAGATGAATTAACAGAACACAGAGCAGTTTCTCTGAAAGCTTCTTTCCAGTTTTGAACGGAAGATATTTCCTTTTTCAACATAGCCCTCTATGGGCTTCCAAATATCCCTTTGCCAATTCCACAAGAACAGCCTTAGCGAAAGGCTTCTTGAAGGGAAAGATGTAACGCTGTGAGATGAATTAACAGAACACAGAGCAGTTTCTCAGAAAGCTTCTTTCCAGTTTTGAACGGAAGATATTTCCTTTTTCACCATAGCCCTCTATGGGCTTCCAAATATCCCTTTGCCAATTCCACAAAAACAGCCTTAGCGAAAGGCTTCTTGAAGGGAAAGATGTAACTCTGTGAGATGAATTAACAGAACACAGAGCAGTTTCTCAGAAAGCTTCTTTCCAGTTTTGAACGGAAGATATTTCCTTTTTCACCATAGCCCTCTATGGGCTTCCAAATATCCCTTTGCCAATTCCACAAGAACAGCCTTAGCGAAAGGCTTCTTGAAGGGAAAGATGTAACTCTGTGAGATGAATTAACAGAACACAGAGCAGTTTCTCAGAAAGCTTCTTTCCAGTATTGAACGGAAGATATTTCCTTTTTCACCATAGCCCTCTATGGGCTTCCAAATATCCCTTTGCCAATTCCACAAGAACAGCCTTAGCGAAAGGCTTCTTGAAGGGTAAGATGTAACTCTGTGAGATGAATTAACAGAACACAGAGCAGTTTCTCAGAAAGCTTCTTTCCAGTTTTAAACGGAAGATATTTCCTTTTTCACCATAGCCCTCTATGGGCTTCCAAATATCCCTTTGCCAATTCCACAAGAACAGCCTTAGCGAAAGGCTTCTTGAAGGGAAAGATGTAACTCTGTGAGATGAATTAACAGAACACAGAGCAGTTTCTCAGAAGGCTTCTTTCCAGTTTTGAACGGATATTTCCTTTTTCACCGTAGCCCTCTATGGGCTTCCAAATATCCCTTTGCCAATTCCACAAGAAGAGCCTTAGCGAAAGGCTTCTTGAAGGGAAAGATGTAACTCTGTGAGATGAATTAAGAGAACACAGAGGAGTTTCTCAGAAAGCTTCTTTCCAGTTTTGAACGGAAGATATTTCCTTTTTCACCATAGCCCTCTATGGGCTTCCAAATATCCCTTTGCCAATTCCACAAGAACAGCCTTAGCGAAAGGCTTCTTGAAGGGAAAGATGTAACGCTGTGAGATGAATTAACAGAACACAGAGCAGTTTCTCAGAAAGCTTCTTTCCAGTTTTCAACGGAAGATATTTCCTTTTTCACCATAGCCCTCTATGGGCTTCCAAATATCCCCTTGCCAATTCCAAAAGAACAGCCTTAGCGAAAGGCTTCTTGAAGGGAAAGATGTAACTCTGTGAGATGAATTAACAGAACACAGAGCAGTTTCTCAGAAAGCTTCTTTCCAGTTTTGAACGGTAGATATTTCCTTTTTCACCATAGCCCTCTATGGGCTTCCAAATATCCCTTTGCCAATTCCACAAGAACAGCCTTAGCGAAAGGCTTCTTGAAGGGAAAGATGTAACTCTGTGAGATGAATTAACAGAACACAGAGCAGTTTCTCAGAAAGCTTCTTTCCAGTTTTGAACGGAAGATATTCCCTTTTTCACCATAGCCCTCTATGGGCTTCCAAATATCCCTTTGCCAATTACACAAGAACAGCCTTAGCGAAAGGCTTCTTGAAGGGAAAGATGTAGCTCTGTGAGATGAATTAACAGAACACAGAGCAGTTTCTCAGAAAGCTTCTTTCCAGTTTTGAACGGAAGATATTTCCTTTTTCACCATAGCCCTCTATGGGCTTCCAAATATCCCTTTGCCAATTCCACAAGAACAGGCTTAGCGAAAGGCTTCTTGAAGGGAAAGATGTAACTCTGTGAGATGAATTAACAGAACACAGAGCAGTTTCTCAGAAAGCTTCTTTCCAGTTTTGAACGGAAGATATTTCCTTTTTCACCATAGCCCTCTATGGGCTTCCAAATATCCCTTTGCCAATTCCACAAGAACAGCCTTAGCGAAAGGCTTCTTGAAGGGAAAGATGTAACTCTGTAAGATGAATTAACAGAACACAGAGCAGTTTCTCAGAAAGCTTCTTTCCAGTTTTGAACGGAAGATATATCCTTTTTCACCATAGCCCTCTATGGGCTTCCAAATATCCCTTTGCCAATTCCACAAGAACAGCCTTAGCGAAAGGCTTCTTGAAGGGAAAGATGTAACTCTGTGAGATGAATTAACAGAACACAGAGCAGTTTCTCAGAAAGCTTCTTTCCAGTTTTGAACGGAAGATATTTTCTTTTTCACCATAGCCCTCTATGGGCTTCCAAATATCCCTTTGCCAATTCCACAAGAACAGCCTTAATGAAAGGCTTCTTGAAGGGAAAGATGTAACTCTGTGAGATGAATTAGAGAACACAGAGCAGTTTCTCAGAAAGCTTCTTTCCAGTTTTGAACGGAAGATATTTCCTTTTTCACCATAGCCCTCTATGGGCTTCCAAATATCCCTTTGCCATTTCCACAAGAACAGCCTTAGCGAAAGGCTTCTTGAAGGGAAAGATGTAACACTGTGAGATGAATTAACAGAACACAGAGCAGTTTCTCAGAAAGCTTCTTTCCAGTTTTGAACGGAAGATATTTCCTTTTTCACCATAGCCCTCTATGGGCTTCCAAATATCCCTTTGCCAATTCCACAAGAACAGCCTTAGCGAAAGGCTTCTTTAAGGGAAAGATGTAACTCTGTGAGATGAATTAACAGAACACAGAGCAGTTTCTCAGAAAGCTTCTTTCCAGTTTTGAACGGAAGATATTCCCTTTTTCAACATAGCCCTCTATGGGCTTCCAAATATCCCTTTGCCAATTCCACAAGAACAGCCTTAGCGAAAGGCTTCTGGAAGGGAAAGATGTAGCTCTGTGAGATGAATTAACAGAACACAGAGCAGTTTCTCAGAAAGCTTCTTTCCAGTTTTGAACGGAAGATATTTCCTTTTTCACCATAGCCCTCTATGGGCTTCCAAATATCCCTTTTCCAATTCCACAAGAACAGCCTTAGCGAAAGGCTTCTTGAAGGGAAAGATGTAACTCTGTGAGATGAATGAACAGAACACAGAGCAGTTTCTCAGAAAGCTTCTTTCCAGTTTTGAACGGAAGATATTTCCTTTTTCACCATAGCCCTCTATGGGCTTCCAAATATCCCTTTGCCAATTCCATAGGAACAGCCTTAGCGAAAGGCTTCTTGAAGGGAAAGATGTAACTCTGTGAGATGAATTAACAGAACACAGAGCAGTTTCTCAGAAAGCTTCTTTCCAGTTTTGAACGGAAGATATTCCCTTTTTCAACATAGCCCTATATTTGCTTCCAAATATCCCTTTGCAAATTCCACAAGAACAGCCTTAGCGAAAGGCTTCTGGAAAGGAAAGATGTAGCTCTGTGAGATGAATTAACAGAACACAGAGCAGTTTCTCAGAAAGCTTCTTTCCAGTTTTGAACGGAAGATATTTCCTTTTTCACCATAGCCCTCTATGGGCTTCCAAATATCCCTTTGCCAATTCCACAAGAACAGCCTTAGCGAAAGGCTTCTTGAAGGGAAAGATGTAACTCTGTGAGATGAATTAACAGAACACAGAGCAGTTTCTCAGAAAGCTTCCTTCCAGTTTTGAACGGAAGATATTCCCTTTTTCACCATAGCCCTCTATGGGCTTCCAAATATCGCCAATTCCACAAGAACAGCCTTAGCGAAAGGCTTCTTGAAGGGAAAGATGTAACTCTGTGAGATGAATTAACAGAACACAGAGCAGTTTCTCAGAAAGCTTCTTTCCAGTTTTGAACGGAAGGTATTTCCTTTTTCACCATAGCCCTCTATGGGCTTCCAAATATCCCTTTGCCAATTCCACAAGAACAGCCTTAGCGAAAGGCTACTTGAAGGGAAATATGTAACTCTGTGAGATGAATTAACAGAACACAGAGCAGTTTCTCAGAAAGCTTCTTTCCAGTTTTGAACGGAAGATATTTCCTTTTTCACCATAGCCCTCTATGGGCTTCCAAATATCCCTTTGCCAATTCCACAAGAACAGCCTTAGGGAAAGGCTTCTTGAAGGGAAAGATGTAACTCTGTGAGATGAATTAACAGAACACAGAGCAGTTTCTCAGAAAGCTTCCTTCCAGTTTTGAACGGAAGATATTCCCTTTTTCACCATAGCCCTCTATGGGCTTCCAAATATCGCCAATTCCACAAGAACAGCCTTAGCGAAAGGCTCCTGGAAGGAAAGTTGTAGCTCTGTGAGATGAATTAACAGAACACAGAGCAGTTTCTCAGAAAGCTTCTTTCCAGTTTTGAACGGAAGATATTTCCTTTTTCACCATAGCCCTCTATGGGCTTCCAAATATCCCTTTGCCAATTCCACAAGAACAGCCTTAGCGAAAGGCTTCTTGAAGGGAAAGATGTAACTCTGTGAGATGAATTAACAGAACACAGAGCAGTTTCTCAGAAAGCTTCCTTCCAGTTTTGAACGGAAAATATTTCCTTTTTCACCATAGCCCTCTATGGGCTTCCAAATATCGCCAATTCCACAAGAACAGCCTTAGCGAAAGGCTCCTGGAAGGGAAAGATGTAGCTCTGTGAGATGAATTAACAGAACACAGAGCAGTTTCTCAGAAAGCTTCTTTCCAGTTTTGAACGGAAGATATTTCCTTTTTCACCATAGCCCTCTATGGGCTTCCAAATATCCCTTTGCCAATTCCACAAGAACAGCCTTAGCGAAAGGCTTCTTGAAGGGAAAGATGTAACTCTGTGAGATGAATTAACAGAACACAGAGCAGTTTCTCAGAAAGCATCTTTCCAGTTTTGAACGGAAGATATTTCCTTTTTCACCATAGCCCTCTATGGGCTTCCAAATATCCCTTTGCCAATTGCACAAGAACAGCCTTAGCGAAAGGCTTCTTGAAGGGATAGATGTAACTCTGTGAGATGAATTAAGAGAACACAGAGCAGTTTCTCAGAAAGCTTCTTTCCAGTTTTCAACGGAAGATATTTCCTTTTTCACCATAGCCCTGTATGGGCTTCCAAATATCCCATTGCCAACTCCACAAGAACAGCCTTAGCGAAAGGCTTCTTGAAGGGAAAGATGTAACTCTGGGAGATGAATTAACAGAACACAGAGCAGTTTCTCAGAAAGCTTCTTTCCAGTTTTGAACGGAAGATATTTCCGTTTTCACCATAGCCCTCTATGGGCTTCCAAATATCCCTTTGCCAATTCCACAAGAACAGCCTTAGCGAAAGGCTTCTTGAAGGGAAAGATGTAACTCTGTGAGATGAATTAACAGAACACAGAGCAGTTTCTCAGAAAGCTTCCTTCCAGTTTTGAACGGAAGATATTCCCTTTTTCACCATAGCCCTCTCTGGGCTTCCAAATATCGCCAATTCCACAAGAACAGCCTTAGCGAAAGGCTTCTGGAAGGGAAAGATGTAGCTCTGTGAGATAAATTAACAGAACACAGAGCAGTTTCTCAGAAAGCTTCTTTCCAGTTTTGAACGGAAGATATTTCCTTTTTCACCGTAGTCCTCTATGGGCTTCCAAATATCCCTTTGCCAATTCCACAGGAACAGCCTTAGCGAAAGGCTTCTTGAAGGGAAAGATGTAACTCTGTGAGATGAATTAACAGAACACAGAGCAGTTTCTCAGAAAGCTTCTTTCCAGTTTTGAACGGAAGATATTTCCTTTTTCACCATAGCCCTCTATGGGCTTCCAAATATCCCTTTGCCAATTCCACAAGAACAGCCTTAGCGAAAGGCTTCTTGAAGGGAAAGATGTAACTCTGTAAGATGAATTAACAGAACACAGAGCAGTTTCTCAGAAAGCTTCTTTCCAGTTTTGAACGGAAGATATTTCCTTTTTCACCATAGCCCTCTATGGGCTTCCAAATATCCCTTTGCCAATTCCACAAGAACAGCCTTAGCGAAAGGCTTCTTGAAGGGAAAGATGTAACTCTGTGAGATGAATTAACAGAACACAGAGCAGTTTCTCAGAAACCTTCTTTCCAGTTTTGAACGGAAGATATTTCCTTTTTCACCATAGCCCTCTATGGGCTTCCAAATATCCCTTTGCCAATTCCAAAAGAACAGCCTTAGCGAAAGGCTTCTTGAAGGGAAAGATGTAACGCTGTGAGATGAATTAACAGAACACAGAGCAGTTTCTCAGAAAGCTTCTTTCCAGTTTTGAGCGGAAGATATTTCCTTTTTCACCATAGCCCTCTATGGGCTTCCAAATATCCCTTTGCCAATTCCACAAGAACAGCCTTAGCGAAAGGCTTCTTGAAGGGAAAGATGTAACTCTGTGAGATGAATTAACAGAACACAGAGCAGTTTCTCAGAAAGCTTCTTTCCAGTTTTGAACGGAAGATATTTCCTTTTTCACCATAGCCCTCTATGGGCTTCCAAATATCCCTTTGCCATTCCACAAGAACAGCCTTAGCGAAAGGCTTCTTGAAGGGAAAGATGTAACTCTGTGAGATGAATGAACAGAACACAGAGCAGTTTCTCAGAAAGCTTCTTTCCAGTTTTGAACGGAAGATATTTCCTTTTTCACCAAAGCCCTCTATGGGCTTCCAAATATCCCGTTGCCAATTCCACAAGAACAGCCTTAGCGAAAGGCTTCTTGAAGGGAAAGATGTAACGCTGTGAGATGAATTAACAGAACACAGAGCAGTTTCTCAGAAATATTCTTTCCAGTTTTGAACGGAAGATATTTTCTTTTTCAACATAGCCCTCTATGGGCTTCCAAATATCCCGTTGCCAATTCCACAAGAACAGACTTAGCGAAAGGCTTCTTGAAGGGAAAGATGTAACTCTGTGAGATGAATTAACAGAACACAGAGCAGTTTCTCAGAAAGCTTCTTTCCAGTTTTGAACGGAAGATATTTCCTTTTTCACCATAGCCCTCTATGGGCTTCCAAATATCCCTTTGCCAATTCCACAAGAACAGCCTTAGCGAAAGGCTTCTTGAAGGGAAAGATGTATCTCTGTGAGATGAATTAACAGAACACAGAGCAGTTTCTCAGAAAGCTTCTTTCCAGTTTTGAACGGAAGGTATTTCCTTTTTCACCATAGCCCTCTATGGGCTTCCAAATATCCCTTTGCCAATTCCACAAGAACAGCCTTAGCGAAAGGCTACTTGAAGGGAAATATGTAACTCTGTGAGATGAATTAACAGAACACAGAGCAGTTTCTCAGAAAGCTTCTTTCCAGTTTTGAACGGAAGATATTTCCTTTTTCACCATAGCCCTCTATGGGCTTCCAAATATCCCTTTGCCAATTCCACAAGAACAGCCTTAGCGAAAGGCTTCTTGAAGGGAAAGATGTAACTCTGTGAGATGAATTAACAGAACACAGAGCAGTTTCTCAGAAAGCTTCCTTCCAGTTTTGAACGGAAGATATTCCCTTTTTCACCATAGCCCTCTATGGGCTTCCAAATATCGCCAATTCCACAAGAACAGCCTTAGCGAAAGGCTCCTGGAAGGGAAAGTTGTAGCTCTGTGAGATGAATTAACAGAACACAGAGCAGTTTCTCAGAAAGCTTCTTTCCAGTTTTGAACGGAAGATATTTCCTTTTTCACCATAGCCCTCTATGGGCTTCCAAATATCCCTTTGCCAATTCCACAAGAACAGCCTTAGCGAAAGGCTTCTTGAAGGGAAAGATGTAACTCTGTGAGATGAATTAACAGAACACAGAGCAGTTTCTCAGAAAGCTTCCTTCCAGTTTTGAACGGAAAATATTTCCTTTTTCACCATAGCCCTCTATGGGCTTCCAAATATCGCCAATTCCACAAGAACAGCCTTAGCGAAAGGCTCCTGGAAGGGAAAGATGTAGCTCTGTGAGATGAATTAACAGAACACAGAGCAGTTTCTCAGAAAGCTTCTTTCCAGTTTTGAACGGAAGATATTTCCTTTTTCACCATAGCCCTCTATGGGCTTCCAAATATCCCTTTGCCAATTCCACAAGAACAGCCTTAGCGAAAGGCTTCTTGAAGGGAAAGATGTAACTCTGTGAGATGAATTAACAGAACACAGAGCAGTTTCTCAGAAAGCATCTTTCCAGTTTTGAACGGAAGATATTTCCTTTTTCACCATAGCCCTCTATGGGCTTCCAAATATCCCTTTGCCAATTGCACAAGAACAGCCTTAGCGAAAGGCTTCTTGAAGGGATAGATGTAACTCTGTGAGATGAATTAAGAGAACACAGAGCAGTTTCTCAGAAAGCTTCTTTCCAGTTTTCAACGGAAGATATTTCCTTTTTCACCATAGCCCTGTATGGGCTTCCAAATATCCCATTGCCAACTCCACAAGAACAGCCTTAGCGAAAGGCTTCTTGAAGGGAAAGATGTAACTCTGGAGATGAATTAACAGAACACAGAGCAGTTTCTCAGAAAGCTTCTTTCCAGTTTTGAACGGAAGATATTTCCGTTTTCACCATAGCCCTCTATGGGCTTCCAAATATCCCTTTGCCAATTCCACAAGAACAGCCTTAGCGAAAGGCTTCTTGAAGGGAAAGATGTAACTCTGTGAGATGAATTAACAGAACACAGAGCAGTTTCTCAGAAAGCTTCCTTCCAGTTTTGAACGGAAGATATTCCCTTTTTCACCATAGCCCTCTATGGGCTTCCAAATATCGCCAATTCCACAAGAACAGCCTTAGCGAAAGGCTTCTGGAAGGGAAAGATGTAGCTCTGTGAGATAAATTAACAGAACACAGAGCAGTTTCTCAGAAAGCTTCTTTCCAGTTTTGAACGGAAGATATTTCCTTTTTCACCGTAGCCCTCTATGGGCTTCCAAATATCCCTTTGCCAATTCCACAAGAACAGCCTTAGCGAAAGGCTTCTTGAAGGGAAAGATGTAACTCTGTGAGATGAATTAACAGAACACAGAGCAGTTTCTCAGAAAGCTTCCTTCCAGTTTTGAACGGAAAATATTTCCTTTTTCACCATAGCCCTCTATGGGCTTCCAAATATCGCCAATTCCACAAGAACAGCCTTAGCGAAAGGCTCCTGGAAGGGAAAGATGTAGCTCTGTGAGATGAATTAACAGAACACAGAGCAGTTTCTCAGAAAGCTTCTTTCCAGTTTTGAACGGAAGATATTTCCTTTTTCACCATAGCCCTCTATGGGCTTCCAAATATCCCTTTGCCAATTCCACAAGAACAGCCTTAGCGAAAGGCTTCTTGAAGGGAAAGATGTAACTCTGTGAGATGAATTAACAGAACACAGAGCAGTTTCTCAGAAAGCATCTTTCCAGTTTTGAACGGAAGATATTTCCTTTTTCACCATAGCCCTCTATGGGCTTCCAAATATCCCTTTGCCAATTGCACAAGAACAGCCTTAGCGAAAGGCTTCTTGAAGGGATAGATGTAACTCTGTGAGATGAATTAAGAGAACACAGAGCAGTTTCTCAGAAAGCTTCTTTCCAGTTTTCAACGGAAGATATTTCCTTTTTCACCATAGCCCTGTATGGGCTTCCAAATATCCCATTGCCAACTCCACAAGAACAGCCTTAGCGAAAGGCTTCTTGAAGGGAAAGATGTAACTCTGGAGATGAATTAACAGAACACAGAGCAGTTTCTCAGAAAGCTTCTTTCCAGTTTTGAACGGAAGATATTTCCGTTTTCACCATAGCCCTCTATGGGCTTCCAAATATCCCTTTGCCAATTCCACAAGAACAGCCTTAGCGAAAGGCTTCTTGAAGGGAAAGATGTAACTCTGTGAGATGAATTAACAGAACACAGAGCAGTTTCTCAGAAAGCTTCCTTCCAGTTTTGAACGGAAGATATTCCCTTTTTCACCATAGCCCTCTATGGGCTTCCAAATATCGCCAATTCCACAAGAACAGCCTTAGCGAAAGGCTTCTGGAAGGGAAAGATGTAGCTCTGTGAGATAAATTAACAGAACACAGAGCAGTTTCTCAGAAAGCTTCTTTCCAGTTTTGAACGGAAGATATTTCCTTTTTCACCGTAGCCCTCTATGGGCTTCCAAATATCCCTTTGCCAATTCCACAGGAACAGCCTTAGCGAAAGGCTTCTTGAAGGGAAAGATGTAACTCTGTGAGATGAATTAACAGAACACAGAGCAGTTTCTCAGAAAGCTTTTTTCCAGTTTTGAACGGAAGATATTTCCTTTTTCACCATAGCCCTCTATGGGCTTCCAAATATCCCTTTGCCAATTCCACAAGAACAGCCTTAGTGAAAGGCTTCTTGAAGGGAAAGATGTAACTCTGTGAGATGAATTAGAGAACACAGAGCAGTTTCTCAGAAAGCTTCTTTCCAGTTTTGAACGGAAGATATTTCCTTTTTCACCATAGCCCTCTATGGGCTTCCAAATATCCCTTTGCCATTTCCACAAGAACAGCCTTAGCGAAAGGCTTCTTGAAGGGAAAGATGTAACACTGTGAGATGAATTAACAGAACACAGAGCAGTTTCTCAGAAAGCTTCTTTCCAGTTTTGAACGGAAGATATTTCCTTTTTCACCATAGCCCTCTATGGGCTTCCAAATATCCCTTTGCCAATTCCACAAGAACAGCCTTAGCGAAAGGCTTCTTTAAGGGAAAGATGTAACTCTGTGAGATGAATTAACAGAACACAGAGCAGTTTCTCAGTTTCTCAGAAAGCTTCTTTCCAGTTTTGAACGGAAGATATTCCCTTTTTCAACATAGCCCTCTATGGGCTTCCAAATATCCCTTTGCCAATTCCACAAGAACAGCCTTAGCGAAAGGCTTCTGGAAGGGAAAGATGTAGCTCTGTGAGATGAATTAACAGAACACAGAGCAGTTTCTCAGAAAGCTTCTTTCCAGTTTTGAACGGAAGATATTTCCTTTTTCACCATAGCCCTCTATGGGCTTCCAAATATCCCTTTTCCAATTCCACAAGAACAGCCTTAGCGAAAGGCTTCTTGAAGGGAAAGATGTAACTCTGTGAGATGAATGAACAGAACACAGAGCAGTTTCTCAGAAAGCTTCTTTCCAGTTTTGAACGGAAGATATTTCCTTTTTCACCATAGCCCTCTATGGGCTTCCAAATATCCCTTTGCCAATTCCATAGGAACAGCCTTAGCGAAAGGCTTCTTGAAGGGAAAGATGTAACTCTGTGAGATGAATTAACAGAACACAGAGCAGTTTCTCAGAAAGCTTCTTTCCAGTTTTGAACGGAAGATATTCCCTTTTTCAACATAGCCCTATATTTGCTTCCAAATATCCCTTTGCAAATTCCACAAGAACAGCCTTAGCGAAAGGCTTCTGGAAAGGAAAGATGTAGCTCTGTGAGATGAATTAACAGAACACAGAGCAGTTTCTCAGAAAGATTCTTTCCAGTTTTGAACGGAAGATATTTCCTTTTTCACCATAGCCCTCTATGGGCTTCCAAATATCCCTTTGCCAATTCCACAAGAACAGCCTTAGCGAAAGGCTTCTTGAAGGGAAAGATGTAACTCTGTGAGATGAATTAACAGAACACAGAGCAGTTTCTCAGAAAGCTTCTTTCCAGTTTTGAACGGAAGATATTTCCTTTTTCACCATAGCCCTCTATGGGCTTCCAAATATCCCTTTGCCAATTCCACAAGAACAGCCTTAGCGAAAGGCTTCTTGAAGGGAAAGATGTAACTCTGTGAGATGAATTAACAGAACACAGAGCAGTTTCTCAGAAACCTTCTTTCCAGTTTTGAACGGAAGATATTTCCTTTTTCACCATAGCCCTCTATGGGCTTCCAAATATCCCTTTGCCAATTCCAAAAGAACAGCCTTAGCGAAAGGCTTCTTGAAGGGAAAGATGTAACGCTGTGAGATGAATTAACAGAACACAGAGCAGTTTCTCAGAAAGCTTCTTTCCAGTTTTGAAAGGAAGATATTTCCTTTTTCACCATAGCCCTCTATGGGCTTCCAAATATCCCTTTGCCAATTCCACAAGAACAGCCTTAGCGAAAGGCTTCTTGAAGGGAAAGATGTAACTCTGTGAGATGAATTAACAGAACACAGAGCAGTTTCTCAGAAAGCTTCTTTCCAGTTTTGAACGGAAGATATTTCCTTTTTCACCATAGCCCTCTATGGGCTTCCAAATATCCCTTTGCCAATTCCACAAGAACAGCCTTAGCGAAAGGCTTCTTGAAGGTAAAGATGTAACTCTGTGAGATGAATGAACAGAACACAGAGCAGTTTCTCAGAAAGCTTCTTTCCAGTTTTGAACGGAAGATATTTCCTTTTTCACCATAGCCCTCTATGGGCTTCCAAATATCCCTTTGCCAATTCCACAAGAACAGCCTTAGCGAAAGGCTTCTTGAAGGGAAAGATGTAACTCTGTGAGATGAATTAACAGAACACAGAGCAGTTTCTCAAAAATATTCTTTCCAGTTTTGAACGGAAGATATTTTCTTTTTCAACATAGCCCTCTATGGGCTTCCAAATATCCCGTTGCCAATTCCACAAGAACAGCCTTAGCGAAAGGCTTCTTGAAGGGAAAGATGTAACTCTGTGAGATGAATTAACAGAACACAGAGCAGTTTCTCAGAAAGCTTCTTTCCAGTTTTGAACGGAAGATATTTCCTTTTTCACCATAGCCCTCTATGGGCTTCCAAATATCCCTTTGCCAATTCCACAAGGACAGCCTTAGCGAAAGGCTTCTTGAAGGGAAAGATGTAACTCTGTGAGATGAATTAACAGAACACAGAGCAGTTTCTCAGAAAGCTTCTTTCCAGTTTTGAACGGAAGGTATTTCCTTTTTCACCATAGCCCTCTATGGGCTTCCAAATATCCCTTTGCCAATTCCACAAGAACAGCCTTAGCGAAAGGCTACTTGAAGGGAAATATGTAACTCTGTGAGATGAATTAACAGAACACAGAGCAGTTTCTCAGAAAGCTTCTTTCCAGTTTTGAACGGAAGATATTTCCTTTTTCACCATAGCCCTCTATGGGCTTCCAAATATCCCTTTGCCAATTCCACAAGAACAGCCTTAGCGAAAGGCTTCTTGAAGGGAAAGATGTAACTCTGTGAGATGAATTAACAGAACACAGAGCAGTTTCTCAGAAAGCTTCCTTCCAGTTTTGAACGGAAGATATTCCCTTTTTCACCATAGCCCTCTATGGGCTTCCAAATATCGCCAATTCCACAAGAACAGCCTTAGCGAAAGGCTTCTTGAAGGGAAAGATGTAACTCTGTGAGATGAATTAACAGAACACAGAGCAGTTTCTCAGAAAGCTTCTTTCCAGTTTTGAACGGAAGGTATTTCCTTTTTCACCATAGCCCTCTATGGGCTTCCAAATATCCCTTTGCCAATTCCACAAGAACAGCCTTAGCGAAAGGCTACTTGAAGGGAAATATGTAACTCTGTGAGATGAATTAACAGAACACAGAGCAGTTTCTCAGAAAGCTTCTTTCCAGTTTTGAACGGAAGATATTTCCTTTTTCACCATAGCCCTCTATGGGCTTCCAAATATCCCTTTGCCAATTCCACAAGAACAGCCTTAGCGAAAGGCTTCTTGAAGGGAAAGATGTAACTCTGTGAGATGAATTAACAGAACACAGAGCAGTTTCTCAGAAAGCTTCCTTCCAGTTTTGAACGGAAGATATTCCCTTTTTCAACATAGCCCTCTATGGGCTTCCAAATATCGCCAATTCCACAAGAACAGCCTTAGCGAAAGGCTCCTGGAAGGGAAAGTTGTAGCTCTGTGAGATGAATTAACAGAACACAGAGCAGTTTCTCAGAAAGCTTCTTTCCAGTTTTGAACGGAAGATATTTCCTTTTTCACCATAGCCCTCTATGGGCTTCCAAATATCCCTTTGCCAATTCCACAAGAACAGCCTTAGCGAAAGGCTTCTTGAAGGGAAAGATGTAACTCTGTGAGATGAATTAACAGAACACAGAGCAGTTTCTCAGAAAGCTTCCTTCCAGTTTTGAACGGAAAATATTTCCTTTTTCACCATAGCCCTCTATGGGCTTCCAAATATCGCCAATTCCACAAGAACAGCCTTAGCGAAAGGCTCCTGGAAGGGAAAGATGTAGCTCTGTGAGATGAATTAACAGAACACAGAGCAGTTTCTCAGAAAGCTTCTTTCCAGTTTTGAACGGAAGATATTTCCTTTTTCACCATAGCCCTCTATGGGCTTCCAAATATCCCTTTGCCAATTCCACAAGAACAGCCTTAGCGAAAGGCTTCTTGAAGGGAAAGATGTAACTCTGTGAGATGAATTAACAGAACACAGAGCAGTTTCTCAGAAAGCATCTTTCCAGTTTTGAACGGAAGATATTTCCTTTTTCACCATAGCCCTCTATGGGCTTCCAAATATCCCTTTGCCAATTGCACAAGAACAGCCTTAGCGAAAGGCTTCTTGAAGGGATAGATGTAACTCTGTGAGATGAATTAAGAGAACACAGAGCAGTTTCTCAGAAAGCTTCTTTCCAGTTTTCAACGGAAGATATTTCCTTTTTCACCATAGCCCTGTATGGGCTTCCAAATATCCCATTGCCAACTCCACAAGAACAGCCTTAGCGAAAGGCTTCTTGAAGGGAAAGATGTAACTCTGGGAGATGAATTAACAGAACACAGAGCAGTTTCTCAGAAAGCTTCTTTCCAGTTTTGAACGGAAGATATTTCCGTTTTCACCATAGCCCTCTATGGGCTTCCAAATATCCCTTTGCCAATTCCACAAGAACAGCCTTAGCGAAAGGCTTCTTGAAGGGAAAGATGTAACTCTGTGAGATGAATTAACAGAACACAGAGCAGTTTCTCAGAAAGCTTCCTTCCAGTTTTGAACGGAAGATATTCCCTTTTTCACCATAGCCCTCTCTGGGCTTCCAAATATCGCCAATTCCACAAGAACAGCCTTAGCGAAAGGCTTCTGGAAGGGAAAGATGTAGCTCTGTGAGATAAATTAACAGAACACAGAGCAGTTTCTCAGAAAGCTTCTTTCCAGTTTTGAACGGAAGATATTTCCTTTTTCACCGTAGTCCTCTATGGGCTTCCAAATATCCCTTTGCCAATTCCACAGGAACAGCCTTAGCGAAAGGCTTCTTGAAGGGAAAGATGTAACTCTGTGAGATGAATTAACAGAACACAGAGCAGTTTCTCAGAAAGCTTCTTTCCAGTTTTGAACGGAAGATATTTCCTTTTTCACCATAGCCCTCTATGGGCTTCCAAATATCCCTTTGCCAATTCCACAAGAACAGCCTTAGCGAAAGGCTTCTTGAAGGGAAAGATGTAACTCTGTAAGATGAATTAACAGAACACAGAGCAGTTTCTCAGAAAGCTTCTTTCCAGTTTTGAACGGAAGATATTTCCTTTTTCACCATAGCCCTCTATGGGCTTCCAAATATCCCTTTGCCAATTCCACAAGAACAGCCTTAGCGAAAGGCTTCTTGAAGGGAAAGATGTAACTCTGTGAGATGAATTAACAGAACACAGAGCAGTTTCTCAGAAACCTTCTTTCCAGTTTTGAACGGAAGATATTTCCTTTTTCACCATAGCCCTCTATGGGCTTCCAAATATCCCTTTGCCAATTCCAAAAGAACAGCCTTAGCGAAAGGCTTCTTGAAGGGAAAGATGTAACGCTGTGAGATGAATTAACAGAACACAGAGCAGTTTCTCAGAAAGCTTCTTTCCAGTTTTGAGCGGAAGATATTTCCTTTTTCACCATAGCCCTCTATGGGCTTCCAAATATCCCTTTGCCAATTCCACAAGAACAGCCTTAGCGAAAGGCTTCTTGAAGGGAAAGATGTAACTCTGTGAGATGAATTAACAGAACACAGAGCAGTTTCTCAGAAAGCTTCTTTCCAGTTTTGAACGGAAGATATTTCCTTTTTCACCATAGCCCTCTATGGGCTTCCAAATATCCCTTTGCCAATTCCACAAGGACAGCCTTAGCGAAAGGCTTCTTGAAGGGAAAGATGTAACTCTGTGAGATGAATTAACAGAACACAGAGCAGTTTCTCAGAAAGCTTCTTTCCAGTTTTGAACGGAAGGTATTTCCTTTTTCACCATAGCCCTCTATGGGCTTCCAAATATCCCTTTGCCAATTCCACAAGAACAGCCTTAGCGAAAGGCTACTTGAAGGGAAATATGTAACTCTGTGAGATGAATTAACAGAACACAGAGCAGTTTCTCAGAAAGCTTCTTTCCAGTTTTGAACGGAAGATATTTCCTTTTTCACCATAGCCCTCTATGGGCTTCCAAATATCCCTTTGCCAATTCCACAAGAACAGCCTTAGCGAAAGGCTTCTTGAAGGGAAAGATGTAACTCTGTGAGATGAATTAACAGAACACAGAGCAGTTTCTCAGAAAGCTTCCTTCCAGTTTTGAACGGAAGATATTCCCTTTTTCACCATAGCCCTCTATGGGCTTCCAAATATCGCCAATTCCACAAGAACAGCCTTAGCGAAAGGCTTCTTGAAGGGAAAGATGTAACTCTGTGAGATGAATTAACAGAACACAGAGCAGTTTCTCAGAAAGCTTCTTTCCAGTTTTGAACGGAAGGTATTTCCTTTTTCACCATAGCCCTCTATGGGCTTCCAAATATCCCTTTGCCAATTCCACAAGAACAGCCTTAGCGAAAGGCTACTTGAAGGGAAATATGTAACTCTGTGAGATGAATTAACAGAACACAGAGCAGTTTCTCAGAAAGCTTCTTTCCAGTTTTGAACGGAAGATATTTCCTTTTTCACCATAGCCCTCTATGGGCTTCCAAATATCCCTTTGCCAATTCCACAAGAACAGCCTTAGCGAAAGGCTTCTTGAAGGGAAAGATGTAACTCTGTGAGATGAATTAACAGAACACAGAGCAGTTTCTCAGAAAGCTTCCTTCCAGTTTTGAACGGAAGATATTCCCTTTTTCACCATAGCCCTCTATGGGCTTCCAAATATCGCCAATTCCACAAGAACAGCCTTAGCGAAAGGCTCCTGGAAGGGAAAGTTGTAGCTCTGTGAGATGAATTAACAGAACACAGAGCAGTTTCTCAGAAAGCTTCTTTCCAGTTTTGAACGGAAGATATTTCCTTTTTCACCATAGCCCTCTATGGGCTTCCAAATATCCCTTTGCCAATTCCACAAGAACAGCCTTAGCGAAAGGCTTCTTGAAGGGAAAGATGTAACTCTGTGAGATGAATTAACAGAACACAGAGCAGTTTCTCAGAAAGCTTCCTTCCAGTTTTGAACGGAAAATATTTCCTTTTTCACCATAGCCCTCTATGGGCTTCCAAATATCGCCAATTCCACAAGAACAGCCTTAGCGAAAGGCTCCTGGAAGGGAAAGATGTAGCTCTGTGAGATGAATTAACAGAACACAGAGCAGTTTCTCAGAAAGCTTCTTTCCAGTTTTGAACGGAAGATATTTCCTTTTTCACCATAGCCCTCTATGGGCTTCCAAATATCCCTTTGCCAATTCCACAAGAACAGCCTTAGCGAAAGGCTTCTTGAAGGGAAAGATGTAACTCTGTGAGATGAATTAACAGAACACAGAGCAGTTTCTCAGAAAGCATCTTTCCAGTTTTGAACGGAAGATATTTCCTTTTTCACCATAGCCCTCTATGGGCTTCCAAATATCCCTTTGCCAATTGCACAAGAACAGCCTTAGCGAAAGGCTTCTTGAAGGGATAGATGTAACTCTGTGAGATGAATTAAGAGAACACAGAGCAGTTTCTCAGAAAGCTTCTTTCCAGTTTTCAACGGAAGATATTTCCTTTTTCACCATAGCCCTGTATGGGCTTCCAAATATCCCATTGCCAACTCCACAAGAACAGCCTTAGCGAAAGGCTTCTTGAAGGGAAAGATGTAACTCTGGAGATGAATTAACAGAACACAGAGCAGTTTCTCAGAAAGCTTCTTTCCACTTTTGAACGGAAGATATTTCCGTTTTCACCATAGCCCTCTATGGGCTTCCAAATATCCCTTTGCCAATTCCACAAGAACAGCCTTAGCGAAAGGCTTCTTGAAGGGAAAGATGTAACTCTGTGAGATGAATTAACAGAACACAGAGCAGTTTCTCAGAAAGCTTCCTTCCAGTTTTGAACGGAAGATATTCCCTTTTTCACCATAGCCCTCTATGGGCTTCCAAATATCGCCAATTCCACAAGAACAGCCTTAGCGAAAGGCTTCTGGAAGGGAAAGATGTAGCTCTGTGAGATAAATTAACAGAACACAGAGCAGTTTCTCAGAAAGCTTCTTTCCAGTTTTGAACGGAAGATATTTCCTTTTTCACCGTAGCCCTCTATGGGCTTCCAAATATCCCTTTGCCAATTCCACAAGAACAGCCTTAGCGAAAGACTTCTTGAAGGGAAAGATGTAACTCTGTGAGATGAATTAACAGAACACAGAGCAGTTTCTCAGAAAGCTTCCTTCCAGTTTTGAACGGAAAATATTTCCTTTTTCACCATAGCCCTCTATGGGCTTCCAAATATCGCCAATTCCACAAGAACAGCCTTAGCGAAAGGCTCCTGGAAGGGAAAGATGTAGCTCTGTGAGATGAATTAACAGAACACAGAGCAGTTTCTCAGAAAGCTTCTTTCCAGTTTTGAACGGAAGATATTTCCTTTTTCACCATAGCCCTCTATGGGCTTCCAAATATCCCTTTGCCAATTCCACAAGAACAGCCTTAGCGAAAGGCTTCTTGAAGGGAAAGATGTAACTCTGTGAGATGAATTAACAGAACACAGAGCAGTTTCTCAGAAAGCATCTTTCCAGTTTTGAACGGAAGATATTTCCTTTTTCACCATAGCCCTCTATGGGCTTCCAAATATCCCTTTGCCAATTGCACAAGAACAGCCTTAGCGAAAGGCTTCTTGAAGGGATAGATGTAACTCTGTGAGATGAATTAAGAGAACACAGAGCAGTTTCTCAGAAAGCTTCTTTCCAGTTTTCAACGGAAGATATTTCCTTTTTCACCATAGCCCTGTATGGGCTTCCAAATATCCCATTGCCAACTCCACAAGAACAGCCTTAGCGAAAGGCTTCTTGAAGGGAAAGATGTAACTCTGGAGATGAATTAACAGAACACAGAGCAGTTTCTCAGAAAGCTTCTTTCCAGTTTTGAACGGAAGATATTTCCGTTTTCACCATAGCCCTCTATGGGCTTCCAAATATCCCTTTGCCAATTCCACAAGAACAGCCTTAGCGAAAGGCTTCTTGAAGGGAAAGATGTAACTCTGTGAGATGAATTAACAGAACACAGAGCAGTTTCTCAGAAAGCTTCCTTCCAGTTTTGAACGGAAGATATTCCCTTTTTCACCATAGCCCTCTATGGGCTTCCAAATATCGCCAATTCCACAAGAACAGCCTTAGCGAAAGGCTTCTGGAAGGGAAAGATGTAGCTCTGTGAGATAAATTAACAGAACACAGAGCAGTTTCTCAGAAAGCTTCTTTCCAGTTTTGAACGGAAGATATTTCCTTTTTCACCGTAGCCCTCTATGGGCTTCCAAATATCCCTTTGCCAATTCCACAGGAACAGCCTTAGCGAAAGGCTTCTTGAAGGGAAAGATGTAACTCTGTGAGATGAATTAACAGAACACAGAGCAGTTTCTCAGAAAGCTTCTTTCCAGTTTTGAACGGAAGATATTTCCTTTTTCACCATAGCCCTCTATGGGCTTCCAAATATCCCTTTGCCAATTCCACAAGAACAGCCTTAGCGAAAGGCTTCTTGAAGGGAAAGATGTAACTCTGTAAGATGAATTAACAGAACACAGAGCAGTTTCTCAGAAAGCTTCTTTCCAGTTTTGAACGGAAGATATTTCCTTTTTCACCATAGCCCTCTATGGGCTTCCAAATATCCCTTTGCCAATTCCACAAGAACAGCCTTAGCGAAAGGCTTCTTGAAGGGAAAGATGTAACTCTGTGAGATGAATTAACAGAACACAGAGCAGTTTCTCAGAAACCTTCTTTCCAGTTTTGAACGGAAGATATTTCCTTTTTCACCATAGCCCTCTATGGGCTTCCAAATATCCCTTTGCCAATTCCAAAAGAACAGCCTTAGCGAAAGGCTTCTTGAAGGGAAAGATGTAACGCTGTGAGATGAATTAACAGAACACAGAGCAGTTTCTCAGAAAGCTTCTTTCCAGTTTTGAGCGGAAGATATTTCCTTTTTCACCATAGCCCTCTATGGGCTTCCAAATATCCCTTTGCCAATTCCACAAGAACAGCCTTAGCGAAAGGCTTCTTGAAGGGTAAGATGTAACTCTGTGAGATGAATTAACAGAACACAGAGCAGTTTCTCAGAAAGCTTTTTTCCAGTTTTGAACGGAAGATATTTCCTTTTTCACCATAGCCCTCTATGGGCTTCCAAATATCCCTTTGCCAATTCCACAAGAACAGCCTTAGCGAAAGGCTTCTTGAAGGGAAAGATGTAACTCTGTGAGATGAATTAGAGAACACAGAGCAGTTTCTCAGAAAGCTTCTTTCCAGTTTTGAACGGAAGATATTTCCTTTTTCACCATAGCCCTCTATGGGCTTCCAAATATCCCTTTGCCATTTCCACAAGAACAGCCTTAGCGAAAGGCTTCTTGAAGGGAAAGATGTAACACTGTGAGATGAATTAACAGAACACAGAGCAGTTTCTCAGAAAGCTTCTTTCCAGTTTTGAACGGAAGATATTTCCTTTTTCACCATAGCCCTCTATGGGCTTCCAAATATCCCTTTGCCAATTCCACAAGAACAGCCTTAGCGAAAGGCTTCTTTAAGGGAAAGATGTAACTCTGTGAGATGAATTAACAGAACACAGAGCAGTTTCTCAGAAAGCTTCTTTCCAGTTTTGAACGGAAGATATTCCCTTTTTCAACATAGCCCTCTATGGGCTTCCAAATATCCCTTTGCCAATTCCACAAGAACAGCCTTAGCGAAAGGCTTCTGGAAGGGAAAGATGTAGCTCTGTGAGATGAATTAACAGAACACAGAGCAGTTTCTCAGAAAGCTTCTTTCCAGTTTTGAACGGAAGATATTTCCTTTTTCACCATAGCCCTCTATGGGCTTCCAAATATCCCTTTTCCAATTCCACAAGAACAGCCTTAGCGAAAGGCTTCTTGAAGGGAAAGATGTAACTCTGTGAGATGAATGAACAGAACACAGAGCAGTTTCTCAGAAAGCTTCTTTCCAGTTTTGAACGGAAGATATTTCCTTTTTCACCATAGCCCTCTATGGGCTTCCAAATATCCCTTTGCCAATTCCATAGGAACAGCCTTAGCGAAAGGCTTCTTGAAGGGAAAGATGTAACTCTGTGAGATGAATTAACAGAACACAGAGCAGTTTCTCAGAAAGCTTCTTTCCAGTTTTGAACGGAAGATATTCCCTTTTTCAACATAGCCCTATATTTGCTTCCAAATATCCCTTTGCAAATTCCACAAGAACAGCCTTAGCGAAAGGCTTCTGGAAAGGAAAGATGTAGCTCTGTGAGATGAATTAACAGAACACAGAGCAGTTTCTCAGAAAGATTCTTTCCAGTTTTGAACGGAAGATATTTCCTTTTTCACCATAGCCCTCTATGGGCTTCCAAATATCCCTTTGCCAATTCCACAAGAACAGCCTTAGCGAAAGGCTTCTTGAAGGGAAAGATGTAACTCTGTGAGATGAATTAACAGAACACAGAGCAGTTTCTCAGAAAGCTTCTTTCCAGTTTTGAACGGAAGATATTTCCTTTTTCACCATAGCCCTCTATGGGCTTCCAAATATCCCTTTGCCAATTCCACAAGAACAGCCTTAGCGAAAGGCTTCTTGAAGGGAAAGATGTAACTCTGTGAGATGAATTAACAGAACACAGAGCAGTTTCTCAGAAACCTTCTTTCCAGTTTTGAACGGAAGATATTTCCTTTTTCACCATAGCCCTCTATGGGCTTCCAAATATCCCTTTGCCAATTCCAAAAGAACAGCCTTAGCGAAAGGCTTCTTGAAGGGAAAGATGTAACGCTGTGAGATGAATTAACAGAACACAGAGCAGTTTCTCAGAAAGCTTCTTTCCAGTTTTGAAAGGAAGATATTTCCTTTTTCACCATAGCCCTCTATGGGCTTCCAAATATCCCTTTGCCAATTCCACAAGAACAGCCTTAGCGAAAGGCTTCTTGAAGGGAAAGATGTAACTCTGTGAGATGAATTAACAGAACACAGAGCAGTTTCTCAGAAAGCTTCTTTCCAGTTTTGAACGGAAGATATTTCCTTTTTCACCATAGCCCTCTATGGGCTTCCAAATATCCCTTTGCCAATTCCACAAGAACAGCCTTAGCGAAAGGCTTCTTGAAGGTAAAGATGTAACTCTGTGAGATGAATGAACAGAACACAGAGCAGTTTCTCAGAAAGCTTCTTTCCAGTTTTGAACGGAAGATATTTCCTTTTTCACCGTAGCCCTCTATGGGCTTCCAAATATCCCTTTGCCAATTCCACAAGAACAGCCTTAGCGAAAGGCTTCTTGAAGGGAAAGATGTAACTCTGTGAGATGAATTAACAGAACACAGAGCAGTTTCTCAAAAATATTCTTTCCAGTTTTGAACGGAAGATATTTTCTTTTTCAACATAGCCCTCTATGGGCTTCCAAATATCCCGTTGCCAATTCCACAAGAACAGCCTTAGCGAAAGGCTTCTTGAAGGGAAAGATGTAACTCTGTGAGATGAATTAACAGAACACAGAGCAGTTTCTCAGAAAGCTTCTTTCCAGTTTTGAACGGAAGATATTTCCTTTTTCACCATAGCCCTCTATGGGCTTCCAAATATCCCTTTGCCAATTCCACAAGGACAGCCTTAGCGAAAGGCTTCTTGAAGGGAAAGATGTAACTCTGTGAGATGAATTAACAGAACACAGAGCAGTTTCTCAGAAAGCTTCTTTCCAGTTTTGAACGGAAGGTATTTCCTTTTTCACCATAGCCCTCTATGGGCTTCCAAATATCCCTTTGCCAATTCCACAAGAACAGCCTTAGCGAAAGGCTACTTGAAGGGAAATATGTAACTCTGTGAGATGAATTAACAGAACACAGAGCAGTTTCTCAGAAAGCTTCTTTCCAGTTTTGAACGGAAGATATTTCCTTTTTCACCATAGCCCTCTATGGGCTTCCAAATATCCCTTTGCCAATTCCACAAGAACAGCCTTAGCGAAAGGCTTCTTGAAGGGAAAGATGTAACTCTGTGAGATGAATTAACAGAACACAGAGCAGTTTCTCAGAAAGCTTCCTTCCAGTTTTGAACGGAAGATATTCCCTTTTTCACCATAGCCCTCTATGGGCTTCCAAATATCGCCAATTCCACAAGAACAGCCTTAGCGAAAGGCTTCTTGAAGGGAAAGATGTAACTCTGTGAGATGAATTAACAGAACACAGAGCAGTTTCTCAGAAAGCTTCTTTCCAGTTTTGAACGGAAGGTATTTCCTTTTTCACCATAGCCCTCTATGGGCTTCCAAATATCCCTTTGCCAATTCCACAAGAACAGCCTTAGCGAAAGGCTACTTGAAGGGAAATATGTAACTCTGTGAGATGAATTAACAGAACACAGAGCAGTTTCTCAGAAAGCTTCTTTCCAGTTTTGAACGGAAGATATTTCCTTTTTCACCATAGCCCTCTATGGGCTTCCAAATATCCCTTTGCCAATTCCACAAGAACAGCCTTAGCGAAAGGCTTCTTGAAGGGAAAGATGTAACTCTGTGAGATGAATTAACAGAACACAGAGCAGTTTCTCAGAAAGCTTCCTTCCAGTTTTGAACGGAAGATATTCCCTTTTTCACCATAGCCCTCTATGGGCTTCCAAATATCGCCAATTCCACAAGAACAGCCTTAGCGAAAGGCTCCTGGAAGGGAAAGTTGTAGCTCTGTGAGATGAATTAACAGAACACAGAGCAGTTTCTCAGAAAGCTTCTTTCCAGTTTTGAACGGAAGATATTTCCTTTTTCACCATAGCCCTCTATGGGCTTCCAAATATCCCTTTGCCAATTCCACAAGAACAGCCTTAGCGAAAGGCTTCTTGAAGGGAAAGATGTAACTCTGTGAGATGAATTAACAGAACACAGAGCAGTTTCTCAGAAAGCTTCCTTCCAGTTTTGAACGGAAAATATTTCCTTTTTCACCATAGCCCTCTATGGGCTTCCAAATATCGCCAATTCCACAAGAACAGCCTTAGCGAAAGGCTCCTGGAAGGGAAAGATGTAGCTCTGTGAGATGAATTAACAGAACACAGAGCAGTTTCTCAGAAAGCTTCTTTCCAGTTTTGAACGGAAGATATTTCCTTTTTCACCATAGCCCTCTATGGGCTTCCAAATATCCCTTTGCCAATTCCACAAGAACAGCCTTAGCGAAAGGCTTCTTGAAGGGAAAGATGTAACTCTGTGAGATGAATTAACAGAACACAGAGCAGTTTCTCAGAAAGCATCTTTCCAGTTTTGAACGGAAGATATTTCCTTTTTCACCATAGCCCTCTATGGGCTTCCAAATATCCCTTTGCCAATTGCACAAGAACAGCCTTAGCGAAAGGCTTCTTGAAGGGATAGATGTAACTCTGTGAGATGAATTAAGAGAACACAGAGCAGTTTCTCAGAAAGCTTCTTTCCAGTTTTCAACGGAAGATATTTCCTTTTTCACCATAGCCCTGTATGGGCTTCCAAATATCCCATTGCCAACTCCACAAGAACAGCCTTAGCGAAAGGCTTCTTGAAGGGAAAGATGTAACTCTGGGAGATGAATTAACAGAACACAGAGCAGTTTCTCAGAAAGCTTCTTTCCAGTTTTGAACGGAAGATATTTCCGTTTTCACCATAGCCCTCTATGGGCTTCCAAATATCCCTTTGCCAATTCCACAAGAACAGCCTTAGCGAAAGGCTTCTTGAAGGGAAAGATGTAACTCTGTGAGATGAATTAACAGAACACAGAGCAGTTTCTCAGAAAGCTTCCTTCCAGTTTTGAACGGAAGATATTCCCTTTTTCACCATAGCCCTCTCTGGGCTTCCAAATATCGCCAATTCCACAAGAACAGCCTTAGCGAAAGGCTTCTGGAAGGGAAAGATGTAGCTCTGTGAGATAAATTAACAGAACACAGAGCAGTTTCTCAGAAAGCTTCTTTCCAGTTTTGAACGGAAGATATTTCCTTTTTCACCGTAGTCCTCTATGGGCTTCCAAATATCCCTTTGCCAATTCCACAGGAACAGCCTTAGCGAAAGGCTTCTTGAAGGGAAAGATGTAACTCTGTGAGATGAATTAACAGAACACAGAGCAGTTTCTCAGAAAGCTTCTTTCCAGTTTTGAACGGAAGATATTTCCTTTTTCACCATAGCCCTCTATGGGCTTCCAAATATCCCTTTGCCAATTCCACAAGAACAGCCTTAGCGAAAGGCTTCTTGAAGGGAAAGATGTAACTCTGTAAGATGAATTAACAGAACACAGAGCAGTTTCTCAGAAAGCTTCTTTCCAGTTTTGAACGGAAGATATTTCCTTTTTCACCATAGCCCTCTATGGGCTTCCAAATATCCCTTTGCCAATTCCACAAGAACAGCCTTAGCGAAAGGCTTCTTGAAGGGAAAGATGTAACTCTGTGAGATGAATTAACAGAACACAGAGCAGTTTCTCAGAAACCTTCTTTCCAGTTTTGAACGGAAGATATTTCCTTTTTCACCATAGCCCTCTATGGGCTTCCAAATATCCCTTTGCCAATTCCAAAAGAACAGCCTTAGCGAAAGGCTTCTTGAAGGGAAAGATGTAACGCTGTGAGATGAATTAACAGAACACAGAGCAGTTTCTCAGAAAGCTTCTTTCCAGTTTTGAGCGGAAGATATTTCCTTTTTCACCATAGCCCTCTATGGGCTTCCAAATATCCCTTTGCCAATTCCACAAGAACAGCCTTAGCGAAAGGCTTCTTGAAGGGAAAGATGTAACTCTGTGAGATGAATTAACAGAACACAGAGCAGTTTCTCAGAAAGCTTCTTTCCAGTTTTGAACGGAAGATATTTCCTTTTTCACCATAGCCCTCTATGGGCTTCCAAATATCCCTTTGCCATTCCACAAGAACAGCCTTAGCGAAAGGCTTCTTGAAGGGAAAGATGTAACTCTGTGAGATGAATGAACAGAACACAGAGCAGTTTCTCAGAAAGCTTCTTTCCAGTTTTGAACGGAAGATATTTCCTTTTTCACCAAAGCCCTCTATGGGCTTCCAAATATCCCGTTGCCAATTCCACAAGAACAGCCTTAGCGAAAGGCTTCTTGAAGGGAAAGATGTAACGCTGTGAGATGAATTAACAGAACACAGAGCAGTTTCTCAGAAATATTCTTTCCAGTTTTGAACGGAAGATATTTTCTTTTTCAACATAGCCCTCTATGGGCTTCCAAATATCCCGTTGCCAATTCCACAAGAACAGCCTTAGCGAAAGGCTTCTTGAAGGGAAAGATGTAACTCTGTGAGATGAATTAACAGAACACAGAGCAGTTTCTCAGAAAGCTTCTTTCCAGTTTTGAACGGAAGATATTTCCTTTTTCACCATAGCCCTCTATGGGCTTCCAAATATCCCTTTGCCAATTCCACAAGAACAGCCTTAGCGAAAGGCTTCTTGAAGGGAAAGATGTATCTCTGTGAGATGAATTAACAGAACACAGAGCAGTTTCTCAGAAAGCTTCTTTCCAGTTTTGAACGGAAGGTATTTCCTTTTTCACCATAGCCCTCTATGGGCTTCCAAATATCCCTTTGCCAATTCCACAAGAACAGCCTTAGCGAAAGGCTACTTGAAGGGAAATATGTAACTCTGTGAGATGAATTAACAGAACACAGAGCAGTTTCTCAGAAAGCTTCTTTCCAGTTTTGAACGGAAGATATTTCCTTTTTCACCATAGCCCTCTATGGGCTTCCAAATATCCCTTTGCCAATTCCACAAGAACAGCCTTAGCGAAAGGCTTCTTGAAGGGAAAGATGTAACTCTGTGAGATGAATTAACAGAACACAGAGCAGTTTCTCAGAAAGCTTCCTTCCAGTTTTGAACGGAAGATATTCCCTTTTTCACCATAGCCCTCTATGGGCTTCCAAATATCGCCAATTCCACAAGAACAGCCTTAGCGAAAGGCTCCTGGAAGGGAAAGTTGTAGCTCTGTGAGATGAATTAACAGAACACAGAGCAGTTTCTCAGAAAGCTTCTTTCCAGTTTTGAACGGAAGATATTTCCTTTTTCACCATAGCCCTCTATGGGCTTCCAAATATCCCTTTGCCAATTCCACAAGAACAGCCTTAGCGAAAGGCTTCTTGAAGGGAAAGATGTAACTCTGTGAGATGAATTAACAGAACACAGAGCAGTTTCTCAGAAAGCTTCCTTCCAGTTTTGAACGGAAAATATTTCCTTTTTCACCATAGCCCTCTATGGGCTTCCAAATATCGCCAATTCCACAAGAACAACCTTAGCGAAAGGCTCCTGGAAGGGAAAGATGTAGCTCTGTGAGATGAATTAACAGAACACAGAGCAGTTTCTCAGAAAGCTTCTTTCCAGTTTTGAACGGAAGATATTTCCTTTTTCACCATAGCCCTCTATGGGCTTCCAAATATCCCTTTGCCAATTCCACAAGAACAGCCTTAGCGAAAGGCTTCTTGAAGGGAAAGATGTAACTCTGTGAGATGAATTAACAGAACACAGAGCAGTTTCTCTGAAAGCATCTTTCCAGTTTTGAACGGAAGATATTTCCTTTTTCACCATAGCCCTCTATGGGCTTCCAAATATCCCTTTGCCAATTGCACAAGAACAGCCTTAGCGAAAGGCTTCTTGAAGGGATAGATGTAACTCTGTGAGATGAATTAAGAGAACACAGAGCAGTTTCTCAGAAAGCTTCTTTCCAGTTTTCAACGGAAGATATTTCCTTTTTCACCATAGCCCTGTATGGGCTTCCAAATATCCCATTGCCAACTCCACAAGAACAGCCTTAGCGAAAGGCTTCTTGAAGGGAAAGATGTAACTCTGGAGATGAATTAACAGAACACAGAGCAGTTTCTCAGAAAGCTTCTTTCCAGTTTTGAACGGAAGATATTTCCGTTTTCACCATAGCCCTCTATGGGCTTCCAAATATCCCTTTGCCAATTCCACAAGAACAGCCTTAGCGAAAGGCTTCTTGAAGGGAAAGATGTAACTCTGTGAGATGAATTAACAGAACACAGAGCAGTTTCTCAGAAAGCTTCCTTCCAGTTTTGAACGGAAGATATTCCCTTTTTCACCATAGCCCTCTATGGGCTTCCAAATATCGCCAATTCCACAAGAACAGCCTTAGCGAAAGGCTTCTGGAAGGGAAAGATGTAGCTCTGTGAGATAAATTAACAGAACACAGAGCAGTTTCTCAGAAAGCTTCTTTCCAGTTTTGAACGGAAGATATTTCCTTTTTCACCGTAGCCCTCTATGGGCTTCCAAATATCCCTTTGCCAATTCCACAGGAACAGCCTTAGCGAAAGGCTTCTTGAAGGGAAAGATGTAACTCTGTGAGATGAATTAACAGAACACAGAGCAGTTTCTCAGAAAGCTTCTTTCCAGTTTTGAACGGAAGATATTTCCTTTTTCACCATAGCCCTCTATGGGCTTCCAAATATCCCTTTGCCAATTCCACAAGAACAGCCTTAGCGAAAGGCTTCTTGAAGGGAAAGATGTAACTCTGTAAGATGAATTAACAGAACACAGAGCAGTTTCTCAGAAAGCTTCTTTCCAGTTTTGAACGGAAGATATTTCCTTTTTCACCATAGCCCTCTATGGGCTTCCAAATATCCCTTTGCCAATTCCACAAGAACAGCCTTAGCGAAAGGCTTCTTGAAGGGAAAGATGTAACTCTGTGAGATGAATTAACAGAACACAGAGCAGTTTCTCAGAAACCTTCTTTCCAGTTTTGAACGGAAGATATTTCCTTTTTCACCATAGCCCTCTATGGGCTTCCAAATATCCCTTTGCCAATTCCAAAAGAACAGCCTTAGCGAAAGGCTTCTTGAAGGGAAAGATGTAACGCTGTGAGATGAATTAACAGAACACAGAGCAGTTTCTCAGAAAGCTTCTTTCCAGTTTTGAGCGGAAGATATTTCCTTTTTCACCATAGCCCTCTATGGGCTTCCAAATATCCCTTTGCCAATTCCACAAGAACAGCCTTAGCGAAAGGCTTCTTGAAGGGTAAGATGTAACTCTGTGAGATGAATTAACAGAACACAGAGCAGTTTCTCAGAAAGCTTCTTTCCAGTTTTGAACGGAAGATATTTCCTTTTTCACCATAGCCCTCTATGGGCTTCCAAATATCCCTTTGCCAATTCCACAAGAACAGCCTTAGCGAAAGGCTTCTTGAAGGGAAAGATGTAACTCTGTGAGATGAATGAACAGAACACAGAGCAGTTTCTCAGAAAGCTTCTTTCCAGTTTTGAACGGAAGATATTTCCTTTTTCACCAAAGCCCTCTATGGGCTTCCAAATATCCCGTTGCCAATTCCACAAGAACAGCCTTAGCGAAAGGCTTCTTGAAGGGAAAGATGTAACTCTGTGAGATGAATTAACAGAACACAGAGCAGTTTCTCAGAAATATTCTTTCCAGTTTTGAACGGAAGATATTTTCTTTTTCAACATAGCCCTCTATGGGCTTCCAAATATCCCGTTGCCAATTCCACAAGAACAGCCTTAGCGAAAGGCTTCTTGAAGGGAAAGATGTAACTCTGTGAGATGAATTAACAGAACACAGAGCAGTTTCTCAGAAAGCTTCTTTCCAGTTTTGAACGGAAGATATTTCCTTTTTCACCATAGCCCTCTATGGGCTTCCAAATATCCCTTTGCCAATTCCACAAGAACAGCCTTAGCGAAAGGCTTCTTGAAGGGAAAGATGTAACTCTGTGAGATGAATTAACAGAACACAGAGCAGTTTCTCAGAAAGCTTCTTTCCAGTTTTGAACGGAAGGTATTTCCTTTTTCACCATAGCCCTCTATGGGCTTCCAAATATCCCTTTGCCAATTCCACAAGAACAGCCTTAGCGAAAGGCTACTTGAAGGGAAATATGTAACTCTGTGAGATGAATTAACAGAACACAGAGCAGTTTCTCAGAAAGCTTCTTTCCAGTTTTGAACGGAAGATATTTCCTTTTTCACCATAGCCCTCTATGGGCTTCCAAATATCCCTTTGCCAATTCCACAAGAACATCCTTAGCGAAAGGCTTCTTGAAGGGAAAGATGTAACTCTGTGAGATGAATTAACAGAACACAGAGCAGTTTCTCAGAAAGCTTCCTTCCAGTTTTGAACGGAAGATATTCCATTTTTCACCATAGCCCTCTATGGGCTTCCAAATATCGCCAATTCCACAAGAACAGCCTTAGCGAAAGGCTCCTGGAAGGGAAAGTTGTAGCTCTGTGAGATGAATTAACAGAACACAGAGCAGTTTCTCAGAAAGCTTCTTTCCAGTTTTGAACGGAAGATATTTCCTTTTTCACCATAGCCCTCTATGGGCTTCCAAATATCCCTTTGCCAATTCCACAAGAACAGCCTTAGCGAAAGGCTTCTTGAAGGGAAAGATGTAACTCTGTGAGATGAATTAACAGAACACAGAGCAGTTTCTCAGAAAGCTTCCTTCCAGTTTTGAACGGAAAATATTTCCTTTTTCACCATAGCCCTCTATGGGCTTCCAAATATCGCCAATTCCACAAGAACAGCCTTAGCGAAAGGCTCCTGGAAGGGAAAGATGTAGCTCTGTGAGATGAATTAACAGAACACAGAGCAGTTTCTCAGAAAGCTTCTTTCCAGTTTTGAACGGAAGATATTTCCTTTTTCACCATAGCCCTCTATGGGCTTCCAAATATCCCTTTGCCAATTCCACAAGAACAGCCTTAGCGAAAGGCTTCTTGAAGGGAAAGATGTAACTCTGTGAGATGAATTAACAGAACACAGAGCAGTTTCTCAGAAAGCTTCTTTCCAGTTTTGAACGGAAGATATTTCCTTTTTCACCATAGCCCTCTATGGGCTTCCAAATATCCCTTTGCCAATTCCACAAGAACAGCCTTAGCGAAAGTCTTCTTGAAGGGAAAGATGTAACTCTGTGAGATGAATTAACAGAACACAGAGCAGTTTCTCAGAAAGCTTCTTTCCAGTTTTAAACGGAAGATATTTCCTTTTTCACCATAGCCCTCTATGGGCTTCCAAATATCCCTTTGCCAATTGCACAAGAACAGCCTTAGCGAAAGGCTTCTTGAAGGGATAGATGTAACTCTGTGAGATGAATTAACAGAACACAGAGCAGTTTCTCAGAAAGCTTCTTTCCAGTTTTGAACGGAAGATATATCCTTTTTCACCATAGCCCTGTATGGGCTTCCAAATATCCCATTGCCAATTCCACAAGAACAGCCTTAGCGAAAGGCTTCTTGAAGGGAAAGATCTAACTCTGTGAGATGAATTAACAGAACACAGAGCAGTTTCTCAGAAAGCTTCTTTCCAGTTTTGAACGGAAGATATTTCCGTTTTCACCATAGCCCTCTATGGGCTTCCAAATATCCCTTTGCCAATTGCACAAGAACAGCCTAAGCGAAAGGCTTCTTGAAGGGAAAGATGTAACTCTGTGAGATGAATTAACACAACACAGAGCAGTTTCTCAGAAAGCTTCCTTCCAGTTTTAAATGGAAGATATTCCCTTTTTCACCATAGCCCTCTATGGGCTTCCAAATATCGCCAATTCCACAAGAACAGCCTTAGCGAAAGGCTTCTGGAAGGGAAAGATGTAGCTCTGTGAGATGAATTAACAGAACACAGAGCAGTTTCTCAGAAAGCTTCTTTCCAGTTTTGAACGGAAGATATTTCCTTTTTCACCATAGCCCTCTATGGGCTTCCAAATATCCCTTTGCCAATTCCACAAGAACAGCCTTAGCGAAAGGCTTCTTGAAGGGAAAGATGTAACTCTGTGAGATGAATTAACAGAACACAGAGCAGTTTCTCAGAAAGCTTCTTTCCAGTTTTGAACGGAAGATATTTCCTTTTTCACCATAGCCCTCTATGGGCTTCCAAATATCCCTTTGCCATTTCCACAAGAACAGCCTTAGCGAAAGGCTTCTTGAAGGGAAAGATGTAACTCTGTGAGATGAATTAACAGAACACAGAGCAGTTTCTCAGAAAGCTTCTTTCCAGTTTTGAACGGAAGATATTTCCTTTTTCACCATAGCCCTCTATGGGCTTCCAAATATCCCTTTGCCAATTCCACAAGAACAGCCTTAGCGAAAGGCTTCTTGAAGGGAAAGATGTAACTCTGTGAGATGAATTAACAGAACACAGAGCAGTTTCTCAGAAAGCTTCTTTCCAGTTTTGAACGGAAGATATTTCCTTTTTCACCATAGCCCTCTATGGGCTTCCAAATATCCCTTTGCCAATTCCACAAGAACAGCCTTAGCGAAAGGCTTCTTGAAGGGAAAGATGTAACTCTGTGAGATGAATTAACAGAACACAGAGCAGTTTCTCAGAAAGCTTCTTTCCAGTTTTGAACGGAAGATACTTCCTTTTTCACCACAGCCCTCTATGGGCTTCCAAATATCCCTTTGCGAATTCCACAAGAACAGCCTTAGCGAAAGGCTTCTTGAAGGGAAAGATGTAACTCTGTGAGATGAATTAACAGAACACAGAGCAGTTTCTCAGAAAGCTTCTTTCCAGTTTTAAACGGAAGATATTTCCTTTTTCACCATAGCCCTCTATGGGCTTCCAAATATCCCATTGCCAATTGCACAAGAACAGCTTTAGCGAAAGGCTTCTTGAAGGGAAAGATGTAACTCTGTGAGATGAATTAACAGAACACAGAGCAGTTTCTCAGAAAGCTTCTTTCCAGTTTTGAACGGAAGATATATCCTTTTTCACCATAGCCCTGTATGGGCTTCCAAATATCCCATTGCCAATTCCACAAGAACAGCCTTAGCGAAAGGCTTCTTGAAGGGAAAGATGTAACTCTGTGAGATGAATTAACAGAACACAGAGCAGTTTCTCAGAAAGATTCTTTCCAGTTTTGAACGGAAGATATTTCTGTTTTCACCATAGCCCTCTATGGGCTTCCAAATATCCCTTTGCCAATTCCACAAGAACAGCCTTAGCGAAAGGCTTCTTGAAGGGAAAGATGTAACTCTGTGAGATGAATTAACAGAACACAGAGCAGTTTCTCAGAAAGCTTCCCTCCAGTTTTAAATGGAAGATATTCCCTTTTTCACCATAGCCCTCTATGGGCTTCCAAATATCCCCAATTCCACAAGAACAGCCTTAGCGAAAGGCTTCTGGAAGAGAAAGATGTAGCTCTGTGAGATGAATTAACAGAACACAGAGCAGTTTCTCAGAAAGCTTCTTTCCAGTTTTGAACGGAAGATATTTCCTTTTTCACCATAGCCCTCTATGGGCTTCCAAATATCCCTTTGCCAATTCCACAAGAACAGCCTTAGCGAAAGGCTTCTTGAAGGGAAAGATGTAACTCTGTGAGATGAATTAACAGAACACAGAGCAGTTTCTCAGAAAGCTTCTTTCCAGTTTTGAACGGAAGATATTTCCTTTTTCACCATGGCCCTCTATGGGCTTCCAAATATCCCTTTGCCAATTACACAAGAACAGCCTTAGCGAAAGGCTTCTTGAACGGAAAGATGTAACTCTGTGAGATGAATTAACAGAACACAGAGCAGTTTCTCAGAAAGCTTCTTTCCAGTTTTGAACGGAAGGTATTTCCTTTTTCACCATAACCCACTATGGGCTTCCAAATATCCCTTTGCCAATTCCACAAGAACAGCCTTAGCGAAAGGCTTCTTGAAGGGAAAGATGTAACTCTGTGAGATGAATTAACAGAACACAGAGCAGTTTCTCAGAAAGCTTCTTTCCAGTTTTGAACGGAAGATATTTCCGTTTTCACCATAGCCCTCTATGGGCTTCCAAATATCCCTTTGCCAATTCCACAAGAACAGCCTTAGCGAAAGGCTTCTTGAAGGGAAAGATGTTACTCTGTGAGATGAATTAACAGAACACAGAGCAGTTTCTCAGAAAGCTTCTTTCCAGTTTTGAACGGAAGATATTCCCTTTTTCAACATAGCCCTCTATGGGCTTCCAAATATCCCTTTGCCAATTCCACAAGAACAGCCTTAGCGAAAGGCTTCTGGAAAGTAAAGATGTAGCTCTGTGAGATGAATTAACAGAACACAGAGCAGTTTCTCAGAAAGCTTCTTTCCAGTTTTGAACGGAAGATATTTCCTTTTTCACCATAGCCCTCTATGGGCTTCCAAATATCCCTTTTCCAATTCCACAAGAACAGCTTTAGCGAAAGGCTTCTTGAAGGGAAAGATGTAACTCTGTGAGATGAATTAACAGAACACAGAGCAGTTTCTCAGAAAGCTTCTTTCCAGTTTTGAACGGAAGATATTTCCTTTTTCACCATAGCCTTCTATGGGCTTCCAAATATCCCTTTGCCAATTCCACAAGAACAGCCTTAGCGAAAGGCTTCTTGAAGGGAAAGATGTAACTCTGTGAGATGAATTAACAGAACACAGAGCAGTTTCTCAGAAAGCTTCCTTCCTGTTTTGAACGGAAGATATTCCCTTTTTCACCATAGCCCTCTATGGGCTTCCAAATATCGCCAATTCCACAAGAACAGCCTTAGCGAAAGGCTCCTGGAAGGGAAAGATGTAGCTCTGTGAGATGAATTAACAGAACACAGAGCAGTTTCTCAGAAAGCTTCTTTCCAGTTTTGAACGGAAGATATTTCCTTTTTCACCATAGCCCTCTATGGGCTTCCAAATATCCCTTTGCCAATTCCACAAGAACAGCCTTAGCGAAAGGCTTCTTGAAGGGAAAGATGTAACCCTGTGAGATGAATTAACAGAACACAGAGCAGTTTCTCAGAAGGCTTCCTTCCAGTTTTGAACGGAAGATATTCCCTTTTTCACCATAGCCCTCTATGGGCTTCCAAATATCGCCAATTCCACAAGAACAGCCTTAGCGAAAGGCTCCTGGAAGGGAAAGATGTAGCTCTGTGAGATGAATTAACAGAACACAGAGCAGTTTCTCAGAAAGCTTCTTTCCAGTTTTGAACGGAAGATATTTCCTTTTTCACCATAGCCCTCTATGGGCTTCCAAATATCCCTTTGCCAATTCCAAAAGAACAGCCTTAGCGAAAGGCTTCTTGAAGGGAAAGATGTAACTCTGTGAGATGAATTAACAGAACACAGAGCAGTTTCTCAGAAAGCTTCTTTCCAGTTTTGAACGGAAGATATTTCCTTTTTCACCATAGCCCTCTATGGGCTTCCAAATATCCCTTTGCCAATTGCACAAGAACAGCCTTAGCGAAAGGCTTCTTGAAGGGATAGATGTAACTCTGTGAGATGAATTAAGAGAACACAGAGCAGTTTCTCAGAAAGCTTCTTTCCAGTTTTGAACGGAAGATATTTCCTTTTTCACCATAGCCCTGTATGGGCTTCCAAATATCCCATTGCCAACTCCACAAGAACAGCCTTAGCGAAAGGCTTCTTGAAGGGAAAGATGTAACTCTGTGAGATGAATTAACAGAACACAGAGCAGTTTCTCAGAAAGCTTCTTTCCAGTTTTGAACGGAAGATATTTCCGTTTTCACCATAGCCCTCTATGGGCTTCCAAATATCCCTTTGCCAATTCCACAAGAACAGCCTTAGCGAAAGGCTTCTTGAAGGGAAAGATGTAACTTTGCGAGATGAATTAACAGAACACAGAGCAGTTTCTCAGAAAGCTTCCTTCCAGTTTTGAACGGAAGATATTCCCTTTTTCACCATAGCCCTCTATGGGCTTCCAAATATCGCCAATTCCACAAGAACAGCCTTAGCGAAAGGCTTCTGGAAGGGAAAGATGTAGCTCTGTGAGATGAATTAACAGAACACAGA
This sequence comes from Chlorocebus sabaeus, assembly GCF_047675955.1. NCBI lineage: Eukaryota > Metazoa > Chordata > Mammalia > Primates > Cercopithecidae > Chlorocebus > Chlorocebus sabaeus. Next base: position 62,206 of record NW_027327547.1, read on the forward strand.
GCAGTTTCTCAGAAAGCTTCTTTCCAGTTTTGAACGGAAGATATTTCCTTTTTCACCGTAGCCCTCTATGGGCTTCCAAATATCCCTTTGCCAATTCCACAGGAACAGCCTTAGCGAAAGGCTTCTTGAAGGGAAAGATGTAACTCTGTGAGATGAATTAACAGAACACAGAGCAGTTTCTCAGAAAGCTTCTTTCCAGTTTTGAACGGAAGATATTTCCTTTTTCACCATAGCCCTCTAAGGGCTTCCAAATATCCCTTTGCCAATTCCACAAGAACAGCCTTAGCGAAAGGCTTCTTGAAGGGAAAGATGTAACTCTGTGAGATGAATTAACAGAACACAGAGCAGTTTCTCAGAAATCTTCTTTCCAGTTTTGAACGGAAGATATTTCCTTTTTCACCATAGCCCTCTATGGGCTTCCAAATATCCCTTTGCCAATTCCACAAGAACAGCCTTAGCGAACGGCTTCTAGAAGGGAAAGATGTAGCTCTGTGAGATGAATTAACAGAACACAGAGCAGTTTCTCAGAAAGATTCTTTCCAGTTTTGAACGGAAGATATTGCCTTTTTCACCATAGCCCTCTATGGGCTTCCAAATATCCCTTTGCCAATTCCACAAGAACAGCCTTAGCGAAAGTCTTCTTGAAGGGAAAGATGTAACTCTGTGAGATGAATTAACAGAACACAGAGCGGTCTCTCAGAAAGCTTCTTTCCAGTTTTAAACGGAAGATATTTCCTTTTTCACCATAGCCCTCTATGGGCTTCCAAATATCCCTTTGCCAATTGCACAAGAACAGCCTTAGCGAAAGGCTTCTTGAAGGGATAGATGTAACTCTGTGAGATGAATTAACAGAACACGGAGCAGTTTCTCAGAAAGCTTCTTTCCAGTTTTGAACGGAAGATATATCCTTTTTCACCATAGCCCTGTATGGGCTTCCAAATATCCCATTGCCAATTCCACAAGAACAGCCTTAGCGAAAGGCTTCTTGAAGGGAAAGATGTAACTCTGTGAGATGAATTAACAGAACACAGAGCAGTTTCTCAGAAAGCTTCTTTCCAGTTTTGAACGGAAGATATTTCCGTTTTCACCATAGCCCTCTATGGGCTTCCAAATATCCCTTTGCCAATTCCACAAGAACAGCCTTAGCGAAAGGCTTCTTGAAGGGAAAGATGTAACTCTGTGAGATGAATTAACAGAACACAGAGCAGTTTCTCAGAAAGCTTCCTTCCAGTTTTAAATGGAAGATATTCCCTTTTTCACCATAGCCCTCTATGGGCTTCCAAATATCGCCAATTCCACAAGAACAGCCTTAGCGAAAGGCTTCTGGAAGGGAAAGATGTAGCTCTGTGAGATGAATTAACAGAACACAGAGCAGTTTCTCAGAAAGCTTCTTTCCAGTTTTGAACGGAAGATATTTCCTTTTTCACCATAGCCCTCTATGGGCTTCCAAATATCCCTTTGCCAATTCCACAAGAACAGCCTTAGCGAAAGGCTTCTTGAAGGGAAAGATGTAACTCTGTGAGATGAATTAACAGAACACAGAGCAGTTTATCAGAAAGCTTCTTTCCAGTTTTGAACGGAAGATATTTCCTTTTTCACCACAGACCTCAATGGGCTTCCAAATATCCCTTTGCGAATTCCACAAGAACAGCCTTAGCGAAAGGCTTCTTGAAGGGAAAGATGTAACTCTGTGAGATGAATTAACAGAACACAGAGCAGTTTCTCAGAAAGCTTCTTTCCAGTTTTCAACGGAAGATATTTCCTTTTTCACCATAGCCCTCTATGGGCTTCCAAATATCCCTTTGCCAATTCCACAAGAACAGCCTTAGCGAAAGGCTTCTTGAAGGGAAAGATGTAACTCTCTGAGATGAATTAACAGAACACAGAGCAGTTTCTCAGAAAGCTTCCTTCCAGTTTTGAACGGAAGATATTCCCTTTTTCACCATAGCCCTCTATGGGCTTCCAAATATCGCCAATTCCACAAGAACAGCCTTAGCGAAAGGCTTCTGGAAGGGAAAGATGTAGCTCTGTGAGATGAATTAACAGAACACAGAGCAGTTTCTCAGAAAGCTTCTTTCCAGTTTTGAACGGAAGATATTTCCTTTTTCACCATAGCCCTCTATGGGCTTCCAAATATCCCGTTGCCAATTCCACAAGAACAGCCTTAGCGAAAGGCTTCTTGAAGGGAAAGATGTAACTCTGTGAGATGAATTAACAGAACACAGAGCAGTTTCTCAGAAAGCTTCTTTCCAGTTTTGAACGGAAGATATTTCCTTTTTCACCATAGCCCTCTATGGGCTTCCAAATATCCCTTTGCCAATTCCACAAGAACAGCCTTAGCGAAAGGCTTCTTGAAGGGAAAGATGTAACTCTGTGAGATGAATGAACAGAACACAGAGCAGTTTCTCAGAAAGCTTCTTTCCAGTTTTGAACGGAAGGTATTTCCTTTTTCACCATAGCCCTCTATGGGCTTCCAAATATCCCTTTGCCAATTCCACAAGAACAGCCTTAGCGAAAGGCTTCTTGAAGGGAAAGATGTAACTCTGTGAGATGAATTAACAGACCACAGAGCAGTTTCTCAGAAAGCTTCTTTCCAGTTTTGAACGGAAGATATTAACTTTTTCAACATAGCCCTCTATGGGCTTCCAAATATCCCTTTGTCAATTCCACAAGAACAGCCTTAGCAAAAGGCTTCTGGAAAGGAAAGATGTAGCTCTGTGAGATGAATTAACAGAACACAGAGCAGTTTCTCATAAAGCTTCTTTCCAGTTTTGAACGGAAGATATTTCCTTTTTCACCATAGCCCTCTATGGGCTTCCAAATATCCCTTTGCCAATTCCACAAGAACAGCCTTAGCGAAAGGCTTCTTGTAGGGAAAGATGTAACTCTGTGAGATGAATTAACAGAACACAGAGCAGTTTCTCAGAAAGCTTCTTTCCAGTTTTGAACGGAAGATATTTCCTTTTTCACCATAGCCCTCTATGGGCTTCCAAATATCCCTTTGCCAATTCCACAAGAACAGCCTTAGCGAAAGGCTTCTTGAAGGGAAAGATGTAACTCTGTGAGATGAATTAACAGAACACAGAGCAGTTTCTCAGAAAGCTTCTTTCCAGTTTTGAACGGAAGATATTTCCTTTTTCACCATAGCCCTCTATGGGCTTCCAAATATCCCTTTGCCAATTCCACAAGAACAGCCTTAGCGAAAGGCTTCTTGAAGGGAAAGATGTAACTCTGTGAGATGAATTAACAGAACACAGAGCAGTTTCTCAGAAAGCTTCTTTCCAGTTTTGAACGGAAGATATTTCCTTTTTCACCATAGCCCTCTATGGGCTTCCAAATATCCCTTTGCCAATTCCACAAGAACAGCCTTAGCGAAAGTCTTCTTGAAGGGAAAGATGTAACTCTGTGAGATGAATTAACAGAACACAGAGCAGTTTCTCGGAAAGCTTCTTTCCAGTTTTGAACTGAAAATATTTTCTTTATCACCATAGCCCTCTATGGGCTTCCCAATATCCCTTTGCCAATTCCACAAGAACAGCCTTAGCGAAAGGATTCTTGAAGGGAAAGATGTAACTCTGTGAGATGAATTAACAGAACACAGAGCAGTTTCTCAGAAAGCTTCCTTCCAGTTTTGAACGGAAGATATTCCCTTTTTCACCATAGCCCTCTATGGTCTTCCAAATATCGCCAATTCCACAAGAACAGCCTTAGCGAAAGGCTTCTGGAAGGGAAAGATGTAGCTCTGTGAGATGAATTAACAGAACACAGAGCAGTTTCTCAGAAAGCTTCTTTCCAGTTTTGAACGGAAGATATTTCCGTTTTCACCATAGCCCTCTATGGGCTTCCAAATATCCCTTTGCCAATTCCACAAGAACAGCCTTAGCGAAAGGCTTCTTGAAGGGAAAGATGTAACTCTGCGAGATGAATTAACAGAACACAGAGCAGTTTCTCGGAAAGCTTTTTTCCAGTTTTGAACGGAAGATATTCCCTTTTTCACCATAGCCCTCTATGGGCTTCCAAATATCCCTTTGCCAATTCCACAAGAACAGCCTTAGCGAAAGGCTTCTGGAAGGGAAAGATGTAACTCTGTGAGATGAATTAACAGAACACAGAGCAGTTTCTCAGAAAGCTTCTTTCCAGTTTTGAACGGAAGATATTTCCTTTTTCACCATAGCCCTCTATGGGCTTCCAAATATCCCTTTGCCAATTCCACAGGAACAGCCTTAGCGAAAGGCTTCTTGAAGGGAAAGATGTAACTCTGTGAGATGAATTAACAGAACACAGAGCAGTTTCTCAGAAAGCTTCTTTCCAGTTTTGAACGGAAGATATTTCCTTTTTCACCATAGCCCTCTATGGGCTTCCAAATATCCCTTTGCCAATTCCACAAGAACAGCCTTAGCGAAAGTCTTCTTGAAGGGAAAGATGTAACTCTGTGAGATGAATTAACAGAACACTGAGCAGTTTCTCGGAAAGCTTCCTTCCAGTTTTGAACTGAAGATATTTTCTTTATCACCATAGCCCTCTATGGGCTTCCCAATATCCCTTTGCCAATTCCCCAAGAACAGCCTTAGCGAAAGGATTCTTGAAGGGAAAGATGTAACTCTGTGAGATGAATTAACAGAACACAGAGCAGTTTCTCAGAAAGCTTCCTTCCAGTTTTGAACGGAAGATATTCCCTTTTTCACCATAGCCCTCTATGGTCTTCCAAATATCGCCAATTCCACAAGAACAGCCTTAGCGAAAGGCTTCTGGAAGGGAAAGATGTAACTCTGTGAGATGAATTAACAGAACACAGAGCAGTTTCTCAGAAAGCTTCTTTCCAGTTTTAAACGGAAGATATTTCCTTTTTCACCATAGCCCTCTAGGGGCTTCCAAATATCCCTTTGCCAATTGCACAAGAACAGCCTTAGCGAAAGGCTTCTTGAAGGGATAGATGTAACTCTGTGAGATGAATTAACAGAACACAGAGCAGTTTCTCAGAAAGCTTCTTTCCAGTTTTCAACGGAAGATATTTCCTTTTTCACCATAGCCCTGTATGGGCTTCCAAATATCCCATTGCCAATTCCACAAGAACAGCCTTAGCGAAAGGCTTCTTGAAGGAAAAGATGTAACTCTGTGAGATGAATTAACAGAACACAGAGCAGTTTCTCAGAAAGCTTCTTTCCAGTTTTGAACGGAAGATATTTCCTTTTTCACCATAGCCCTCTATGGGCTTCCAAATATCCCTTTGCCAATTCCACAAGAACAGCCATAGCGAAAGGCTTCTTGAAGGGAAAGATGTAACTCTGTGAGATGAATTAACAGAACACAGAGCAGTTTGTCAGAAAGCTTCTCTCCAGTTTTGAACGGAAGATATTTCCTTTTTCACCATAGCCCTCTATGGGCTTCCAAATATCCCTTTGCCAATTCCACAAGAACAGCCTTAGCGAAAGGCTTCTTGAAGGGAAAGATGTAACTCTGTGAGATGAATTAACAGAACACAGAGCATTTTCTCAGAAAGCTTCTTTCCAGGGTTGAACGGAAGATATTTCCTTTTTCACCATAGCCCTCTGTGGGCTTCCAAATATCCCTTTGCCAATTCCACAAGAACAGCCTTAGCGAAAGGCTTCTTGAAGGGAAAGATGTAACTCTGTGAGATGAATTAACAGAACACAGAGCAGTTTCTCAGAAAGCTTCCTTCCAGTTTTGAACGGAAGATATTCCCTTTTTCACCATAGCCCTCTATGGGCTTCCAAATATCGCCAATTCCACAAGAACAGCCTTAGCGAAAGGCTTCTTGAAGGGAAAGATGTAACTCTGTGAGATGAATTAACAGAACACAGAGCAGTTTCTCAGAAAGCTTCTTTCCAGTTTTGAACGGAAGGTATTTCCTTTTTCACCATAGCCCTCTATGGGCTTCCAAATATCCCTTTGCCAATTCCACAAGAACAGCCTTAGCGAAAGGCTACTTGAAGGGAAATATGTAACTCTGTGAGATGAATTAACAGAACACAGAGCAGTTTCTCAGAAAGCTTCTTTCCAGTTTTGAACGGAAGATATTTCCTTTTTCACCATAGCCCTCTATGGGCTTCCAAATATCCCTTTGCCAATTCCACAAGAACAGCCTTAGCGAAAGGCTTCTTGAAGGGAAAGATGTAACTCTGTGAGATGAATTAACAGAACACAGAGCAGTTTCTCAGAAAGCTTCCTTCCAGTTTTGAACGGAAGATATTCCCTTTTTCACCATAGCCCTCTATGGGCTTCCAAATATCGCCAATTCCACAAGAACAGCCTTAGCGAAAGGCTCCTGGAAGGGAAAGTTGTAGCTCTGTGAGATGAATTAACAGAACACAGAGCAGTTTCTCAGAAAGCTTCTTTCCAGTTTTGAACGGAAGATATTTCCTTTTTCACCATAGCCCTCTATGGGCTTCCAAATATCCCTTTGCCAATTCCACAAGAACAGCCTTAGCGAAAGGCTTCTTGAAGGGAAAGATGTAACTCTGTGAGATGAATTAACAGAACACAGAGCAGTTTCTCAGAAAGCTTCCTTCCAGTTTTGAACGGAAAATATTTCCTTTTTCACCATAGCCCTCTATGGGCTTCCAAATATCGCCAATTCCACAAGAACAGCCTTAGCGAAAGGCTCCTGGAAGGGAAAGATGTAGCTCTGTGAGATGAATTAACAGAACACAGAGCAGTTTCTCAGAAAGCTTCTTTCCAGTTTTGAACGGAAGATATTTCCTTTTTCACCATAGCCCTCTATGGGCTTCCAAATATCCCTTTGCCAATTCCACAAGAACAGCCTTAGCGAAAGGCTTCTTGAAGGGAAAGATGTAACTCTGTGAGATGAATTAACAGAACACAGAGCAGTTTCTCAGAAAGCATCTTTCCAGTTTTGAACGGAAGATATTTCCTTTTTCACCATAGCCCTCTATGGGCTTCCAAATATCCCTTTGCCAATTGCACAAGAACAGCCTTAGCGAAAGGCTTCTTGAAGGGATAGATGTAACTCTGTGAGATGAATTAACAGAACACAGAGCAGTTTCTCAGAAAGCTTCTTTCCAGTTTTCAACGGAAGATATTTCCTTTTTCACCATAGCCCTGTATGGGCTTCCAAATATCCCATTGCCAACTCCACAAGAACAGCCTTAGCGAAAGGCTTCTTGAAGGGAAAGATGTAACTCTGGGAGATGAATTAACAGAACACAGAGCAGTTTCTCAGAAAGCTTCTTTCCAGTTTTGAACGGAAGATATTTCCGTTTTCACCATAGCCCTCTATGGGCTTCCAAATATCCCTTTGCCAATTCCACAAGAACAGCCTTAGCGAAAGGCTTCTTGAAGGGAAAGATGTAACTCTGTGAGATGAATTAACAGAACACAGAGCAGTTTCTCAGAAAGCTTCCTTCCAGTTTTGAACGGAAGATATTCCCTTTTTCACCATAGCCCTCTCTGGGCTTCCAAATATCGCCAATTCCACAAGAACAGCCTTAGCGAAAGGCTTCTGGAAGGGAAAGATGTAGCTCTGTGAGATAAATTAACAGAACACAGAGCAGTTTCTCAGAAAGCTTCTTTCCAGTTTTGAACGGAAGATATTTCCTTTTTCACCGTAGTCCTCTATGGGCTTCCAAATATCCCTTTGCCAATTCCACAGGAACAGCCTTAGCGAAAGGCTTCTTGAAGGGAAAGATGTAACTCTGTGAGATGAATTAACAGAACACAGAGCAGTTTCTCAGAAAGCTTCTTTCCAGTTTTGAACGGAAGATATTTCCTTTTTCACCATAGCCCTCTATGGGCTTCCAAATATCCCTTTGCCAATTCCACAAGAACAGCCTTAGCGAAAGGCTTCTTGAAGGGAAAGATGTAACTCTGTGAGATGAATTAACAGAACACAGAGCAGTTTCTCAGAAAGCTTCTTTCCAGTTTTGAACGGAAGATATTTCCTTTTTCACCATAGCCCTCTATGGGCTTCCAAATATCCCTTTGCCAATTCCACAAGGACAGCCTTAGCGAAAGGCTTCTTGAAGGGAAAGATGTAACTCTGTGAGATGAATTAACAGAACACAGAGCAGTTTCTCAGAAAGCTTCTTTCCAGTTTTGAACGGAAGGTATTTCCTTTTTCACCATAGCCCTCTATGGGCTTCCAAATATCCCTTTGCCAATTCCACAAGAACAGCCTTAGCGAAAGGCTACTTGAAGGGAAATATGTAACTCTGTGAGATGAATTAACAGAACACAGAGCAGTTTCTCAGAAAGCTTCTTTCCAGTTTTGAACGGAAGATATTTCCTTTTTCACCATAGCCCTCTATGGGCTTCCAAATATCCCTTTGCCAATTCCACAAGAACAGCCTTAGCGAAAGGCTTCTTGAAGGGAAAGATGTAACTCTGTGAGATGAATTAACAGAACACAGAGCAGTTTCTCAGAAAGCTTCCTTCCAGTTTTGAACGGAAGATATTCCCTTTTTCACCATAGCCCTCTAGGGGTTCCAAATATCGCCAATTCCACAAGAACAGCCTTAGCGAAAGGCTTCTTGAAGGGAAAGATGTAACTCTGTGAGATGAATTAACAGAACACAGAGCAGTTTCTCAGAAAGCTTCTTTCCAGTTTTGAACGGAAGGTATTTCCTTTTTCACCATAGCCCTCTATGGGCTTCCAAATATCCCTTTGCCAATTCCACAAGAACAGCCTTAGCGAAAGGCTACTTGAAGGGAAATATGTAACTCTGTGAGATGAATTAACAGAACACAGAGCAGTTTCTCAGAAAGCTTCTTTCCAGTTTTGAACGGAAGATATTTCCTTTTTCACCATAGCCCTCTATGGGCTTCCAAATATCCCTTTGCCAATTCCACAAGAACAGCCTTAGCGAAAGGCTTCTTGAAGGGAAAGATGTAACTCTGTGAGATGAATTAACAGAACACAGAGCAGTTTCTCAGAAAGCTTCCTTCCAGTTTTGAACGGAAGATATTCCCTTTTTCACCATAGCCCTCTATGGGCTTCCAAATATCGCCAATTCCACAAGAACAGCCTTAGCGAAAGGCTCCTGGAAGGGAAAGTTGTAGCTCTGTGAGATGAATTAACAGAACACAGAGCAGTTTCTCAGAAAGCTTCTTTCCAGTTTTGAACGGAAGATATTTCCTTTTTCACCATAGCCCTCTATGGGCTTCCAAATATCCCTTTGCCAATTCCACAAGAACAGCCTTAGCGAAAGGCTTCTTGAAGGGAAAGATGTAACTCTGTGAGATGAATTAACAGAACACAGAGCAGTTTCTCAGAAAGCTTCCTTCCAGTTTTGAACGGAAAATATTTCCTTTTTCACCATAGCCCTCTATGGGCTTCCAAATATCGCCAATTCCACAAGAACAGCCTTAGCGAAAGGCTCCTGGAAGGGAAAGATGTAGCTCTGTGAGATGAATTAACAGAACACAGAGCAGTTTCTCAGAAAGCTTCTTTCCAGTTTTGAACGGAAGATATTTCCTTTTTCACCATAGCCCTCTATGGGCTTCCAAATATCCCTTTGCCAATTCCACAAGAACAGCCTTAGCGAAAGGCTTCTTGAAGGGAAAGATGTAACTCTGTGAGATGAATTAACAGAACACAGAGCAGTTTCTCAGAAAGCATCTTTCCAGTTTTGAACGGAAGATATTTCCTTTTTCACCATAGCCCTCTATGGGCTTCCAAATATCCCTTTGCCAATTGCACAAGAACAGCCTTAGCGAAAGGCTTCTTGAAGGGATAGATGTAACTCTGTGAGATGAATTAAGAGAACACAGAGCAGTTTCTCAGAAAGCTTCTTTCCAGTTTTCAACGGAAGATATTTCCTTTTTCACCATAGCCCTGTATGGGCTTCCAAATATCCCATTGCCAACTCCACAAGAACAGCCTTAGCGAAAGGCTTCTTGAAGGGAAAGATGTAACTCTGGAGATGAATTAACAGAACACAGAGCAGTTTCTCAGAAAGTTTCTTTCCAGTTTTGAACGGAAGATATTTCCGTTTTCACCATAGCCCTCTATGGGCTTCCAAATATCCCTTTGCCAATTCCACAAGAACAGCCTTAGCGAAAGGCTTCTTGAAGGGAAAGATGTAACTCTGTGAGATGAATTAACAGAACACAGAGCAGTTTCTCAGAAAGCTTCCTTCCAGTTTTGAACGGAAGATATTCCCTTTTTCACCATAGCCCTCTATGGGCTTCCAAATATCGCCAATTCCACAAGAACAGCCTTAGCGAAAGGCTTCTGGAAGGGAAAGATGTAGCTCTGTGAGATAAATTAACAGAACACAGAGCAGTTTCTCAGAAAGCTTCTTTCCAGTTTTGAACGGAAGATATTTCCTTTTTCACCGTAGCCCTCTATGGGCTTCCAAATATCCCTTTGCCAATTCCACAAGAACAGCCTTAGCGAAAGGCTTCTTGAAGGGAAAGATGTAACTCTGTGAGATGAATTAACAGAACACAGAGCAGTTTCTCAGAAAGCTTCCTTCCAGTTTTGAACGGAAAATATTTCCTTTTTCACCATAGCCCTCTATGGGCTTCCAAATATCGCCAATTCCACAAGAACAGCCTTAGCGAAAGGCTCCTGGAAGGGAAAGATGTAGCTCTGTGAGATGAATTAACAGAACACAGAGCAGTTTCTCAGAAAGCTTCTTTCCAGTTTTGAACGGAAGATATTTCCTTTTTCACCATAGCCCTCTATGGGCTTCCAAATATCCCTTTGCCAATTCCACAAGAACAGCCTTAGCGAAAGGCTTCTTGAAGGGAAAGATGTAACTCTGTGAGATGAATTAACAGAACACAGAGCAGTTTCTCAGAAAGCATCTTTCCAGTTTTGAACGGAAGATATTTCCTTTTTCACCATAGCCCTCTATGGGCTTCCAAATATCCCTTTGCCAATTGCACAAGAACAGCCTTAGCGAAAGGCTTCTTGAAGGGATAGATGTAACTCTGTGAGATGAATTAAGAGAACACAGAGCAGTTTCTCAGAAAGCTTCTTTCCAGTTTTCAACGGAAGATATTTCCTTTTTCACCATAGCCCTGTATGGGCTTCCAAATATCCCATTGCCAACTCCACAAGAACAGCCTTAGCGAAAGGCTTCTTGAAGGGAAAGATGTAACTCTGGAGATGAATTAACAGAACACAGAGCAGTTTCTCAGAAAGCTTCTTTCCAGTTTTGAACGGAAGATATTTCCGTTTTCACCATAGCCCTCTATGGGCTTCCAAATATCCCTTTGCCAATTCCACAAGAACAGCCTTAGCGAAAGGCTTCTTGAAGGGAAAGATGTAACTCTGTGAGATGAATTAACAGAACACAGAGCAGTTTCTCAGAAAGCTTCCTTCCAGTTTTGAACGGAAGATATTCCCTTTTTCACCATAGCCCTCTATGGGCTTCCAAATATCGCCAATTCCACAAGAACAGCCTTAGCGAAAGGCTTCTGGAAGGGAAAGATGTAGCTCTGTGAGATAAATTAACAGAACACAGAGCAGTTTCTCAGAAAGCTTCTTTCCAGTTTTGAACGGAAGATATTTCCTTTTTCACCGTAGCCCTCTATGGGCTTCCAAATATCCCTTTGCCAATTCCACAGGAACAGCCTTAGCGAAAGGCTTCTTGAAGGGAAAGATGTAACTCTGTGAGATGAATTAACAGAACACAGAGCAGTTTCTCAGAAAGCTTCTTTCCAGTTTTGAACGGAAGATATTTCCTTTTTCACCATAGCCCTCTATGGGCTTCCAAATATCCCTTTGCCAATTCCACAAGAACAGCCTTAGCGAAAGGCTTCTTGAAGGGAAAGATGTAACTCTGTAAGATGAATTAACAGAACACAGAGCAGTTTCTCAGAAAGCTTCTTTCCAGTTTTGAACGGAAGATATTTCCTTTTTCACCATAGCCCTCTATGGGCTTCCAAATATCCCTTTGCCAATTCCACAAGAACAGCCTTAGCGAAAGGCTTCTTGAAGGGAAAGATGTAACTCTGTGAGATGAATTAACAGAACACAGAGCAGTTTCTCAGAAACCTTCTTTCCAGTTTTGAACGGAAGATATTTCCTTTTTCACCATAGCCCTCTATGGGCTTCCAAATATCCCTTTGCCAATTCCAAAAGAACAGCCTTAGCGAAAGGCTTCTTGAAGGGAAAGATGTAACGCTGTGAGATGAATTAACAGAACACAGAGCAGTTTCTCAGAAAGCTTCTTTCCAGTTTTGAGCGGAAGATATTTCCTTTTTCACCATAGCCCTCTATGGGCTTCCAAATATCCCTTTGCCAATTCCACAAGAACAGCCTTAGCGAAAGGCTTCTTGAAGGGTAAGATGTAACTCTGTGAGATGAATTAACAGAACACAGAGCAGTTTCTCAGAAAGCTTTTTTCCAGTTTTGAACGGAAGATATTTCCTTTTTCACCATAGCCCTCTATGGGCTTCCAAATATCCCTTTGCCAATTCCACAAGAACAGCCTTAGCGAAAGGCTTCTTGAAGGGAAAGATGTAACTCTGTGAGATGAATTAGAGAACACAGAGCAGTTTCTCAGAAAGCTTCTTTCCAGTTTTGAACGGAAGATATTTCCTTTTTCACCATAGCCCTCTATGGGCTTCCAAATATCCCTTTGCCATTTCCACAAGAACAGCCTTAGCGAAAGGCTTCTTGAAGGGAAAGATGTAACACTGTGAGATGAATTAACAGAACACAGAGCAGTTTCTCAGAAAGCTTCTTTCCAGTTTTGAACGGAAGATATTTCCTTTTTCACCATAGCCCTCTATGGGCTTCCAAATATCCCTTTGCCAATTCCACAAGAACAGCCTTAGCGAAAGGCTTCTTTAAGGGAAAGATGTAACTCTGTGAGATGAATTAACAGAACACAGAGCAGTTTCTCAGAAAGCTTCTTTCCAGTTTTGAACGGAAGATATTCCCTTTTTCAACATAGCCCTCTATGGGCTTCCAAATATCCCTTTGCCAATTCCACAAGAACAGCCTTAGCGAAAGGCTTCTGGAAGGGAAAGATGTAGCTCTGTGAGATGAATTAACAGAACACAGAGCAGTTTCTCAGAAAGCTTCTTTCCAGTTTTGAACGGAAGATATTTCCTTTTTCACCATAGCCCTCTATGGGCTTCCAAATATCCCTTTTCCAATTCCACAAGAACAGCCTTAGCGAAAGGCTTCTTGAAGGGAAAGATGTAACTCTGTGAGATGAATGAACAGAACACAGAGCAGTTTCTCAGAAAGCTTCTTTCCAGTTTTGAACGGAAGATATTTCCTTTTTCACCATAGCCCTCTATGGGCTTCCAAATATCCCTTTGCCAATTCCATAGGAACAGCCTTAGCGAAAGGCTTCTTGAAGGGAAAGATGTAACTCTGTGAGATGAATTAACAGAACACAGAGCAGTTTCTCAGAAAGCTTCTTTCCAGTTTTGAACGGAAGATATTCCCTTTTTCAACATAGCCCTATATTTGCTTCCAAATATCCCTTTGCAAATTCCACAAGAACAGCCTTAGCGAAAGGCTTCTGGAAAGGAAAGATGTAGCTCTGTGAGATGAATTAACAGAACACAGAGCAGTTTCTCAGAAAGATTCTTTCCAGTTTTGAACGGAAGATATTTCCTTTTTCACCATAGCCCTCTATGGGCTTCCAAATATCCCTTTGCCAATTCCACAAGAACAGCCTTAGCGAAAGGCTTCTTGAAGGGAAAGATGTAACTCTGTGAGATGAATTAACAGAACACAGAGCAGTTTCTCAGAAAGCTTCTTTCCAGTTTTGAACGGAAGATATTTCCTTTTTCACCATAGCCCTCTATGGGCTTCCAAATATCCCTTTGCCAATTCCACAAGAACAGCCTTAGCGAAAGGCTTCTTGAAGGGAAAGATGTAACTCTGTGAGATGAATTAACAGAACACAGAGCAGTTTCTCAGAAACCTTCTTTCCAGTTTTGAACGGAAGATATTTCCTTTTTCACCATAGCCCTCTATGGGCTTCCAAATATCCCTTTGCCAATTCCAAAAGAACAGCCTTAGCGAAAGGCTTCTTGAAGGGAAAGATGTAACGCTGTGAGATGAATTAACAGAACACAGAGCAGTTTCTCAGAAAGCTTCTTTCCAGTTTTGAAAGGAAGATATTTCCTTTTTCACCATAGCCCTCTATGGGCTTCCAAATATCCCTTTGCCAATTCCACAAGAACAGCCTTAGCGAAAGGCTTCTTGAAGGGAAAGATGTAACTCTGTGAGATGAATTAACAGAACACAGAGCAGTTTCTCAGAAAGCTTCTTTCCAGTTTTGAACGGAAGATATTTCCTTTTTCACCATAGCCCTCTATGGGCTTCCAAATATCCCTTTGCCAATTCCACAAGAACAGCCTTAGCGAAAGGCTTCTTGAAGGTAAAGATGTAACTCTGTGAGATGAATGAACAGAACACAGAGCAGTTTCTCAGAAAGCTTCTTTCCAGTTTTGAACGGAAGATATTTCCTTTTTCACCGTAGCCCTCTATGGGCTTCCAAATATCCCTTTGCCAATTCCACAAGAACAGCCTTAGCGAAAGGCTTCTTGAAGGGAAAGATGTAACTCTGTGAGATGAATTAACAGAACACAGAGCAGTTTCTCAAAAATATTCTTTCCAGTTTTGAACGGAAGATATTTTCTTTTTCAACATAGCCCTCTATGGGCTTCCAAATATCCCGTTGCCAATTCCACAAGAACAGCCTTAGCGAAAGGCTTCTTGAAGGGAAAGATGTAACTCTGTGAGATGAATTAACAGAACACAGAGCAGTTTCTCAGAAAGCTTCTTTCCAGTTTTGAACGGAAGATATTTCCTTTTTCACCATAGCCCTCTATGGGCTTCCAAATATCCCTTTGCCAATTCCACAAGGACAGCCTTAGCGAAAGGCTTCTTGAAGGGAAAGATGTAACTCTGTGAGATGAATTAACAGAACACAGAGCAGTTTCTCAGAAAGCTTCTTTCCAGTTTTGAACGGAAGGTATTTCCTTTTTCACCATAGCCCTCTATGGGCTTCCAAATATCCCTTTGCCAATTCCACAAGAACAGCCTTAGCGAAAGGCTACTTGAAGGGAAATATGTAACTCTGTGAGATGAATTAACAGAACACAGAGCAGTTTCTCAGAAAGCTTCTTTCCAGTTTTGAACGGAAGATATTTCCTTTTTCACCATAGCCCTCTATGGGCTTCCAAATATCCCTTTGCCAATTCCACAAGAACAGCCTTAGCGAAAGGCTTCTTGAAGGGAAAGATGTAACTCTGTGAGATGAATTAACAGAACACAGAGCAGTTTCTCAGAAAGCTTCCTTCCAGTTTTGAACGGAAGATATTCCCTTTTTCACCATAGCCCTCTATGGGCTTCCAAATATCGCCAATTCCACAAGAACAGCCTTAGCGAAAGGCTTCTTGAAGGGAAAGATGTAACTCTGTGAGATGAATTAACAGAACACAGAGCAGTTTCTCAGAAAGCTTCTTTCCAGTTTTGAACGGAAGGTATTTCCTTTTTCACCATAGCCCTCTATGGGCTTCCAAATATCCCTTTGCCAATTCCACAAGAACAGCCTTAGCGAAAGGCTACTTGAAGGGAAATATGTAACTCTGTGAGATGAATTAACAGAACACAGAGCAGTTTCTCAGAAAGCTTCTTTCCAGTTTTGAACGGAAGATATTTCCTTTTTCACCATAGCCCTCTATGGGCTTCCAAATATCCCTTTGCCAATTCCACAAGAACAGCCTTAGCGAAAGGCTTCTTGAAGGGAAAGATGTAACTCTGTGAGATGAATTAACAGAACACAGAGCAGTTTCTCAGAAAGCTTCCTTCCAGTTTTGAACGGAAGATATTCCCTTTTTCACCATAGCCCTCTATGGGCTTCCAAATATCGCCAATTCCACAAGAACAGCCTTAGCGAAAGGCTCCTGGAAGGGAAAGTTGTAGCTCTGTGAGATGAATTAACAGAACACAGAGCAGTTTCTCAGAAAGCTTCTTTCCAGTTTTGAACGGAAGATATTTCCTTTTTCACCATAGCCCTCTATGGGCTTCCAAATATCCCTTTGCCAATTCCACAAGAACAGCCTTAGCGAAAGGCTTCTTGAAGGGAAAGATGTAACTCTGTGAGATGAATTAACAGAACACAGAGCAGTTTCTCAGAAAGCTTCCTTCCAGTTTTGAACGGAAAATATTTCCTTTTTCACCATAGCCCTCTATGGGCTTCCAAATATCGCCAATTCCACAAGAACAGCCTTAGCGAAAGGCTCCTGGAAGGGAAAGATGTAGCTCTGTGAGATGAATTAACAGAACACAGAGCAGTTTCTCAGAAAGCTTCTTTCCAGTTTTGAACGGAAGATATTTCCTTTTTCACCATAGCCCTCTATGGGCTTCCAAATATCCCTTTGCCAATTCCACAAGAACAGCCTTAGCGAAAGGCTTCTTGAAGGGAAAGATGTAACTCTGTGAGATGAATTAACAGAACACAGAGCAGTTTCTCAGAAAGCATCTTTCCAGTTTTGAACGGAAGATATTTCCTTTTTCACCATAGCCCTCTATGGGCTTCCAAATATCCCTTTGCCAATTGCACAAGAACAGCCTTAGCGAAAGGCTTCTTGAAGGGATAGATGTAACTCTGTGAGATGAATTAAGAGAACACAGAGCAGTTTCTCAGAAAGCTTCTTTCCAGTTTTCAACGGAAGATATTTCCTTTTTCACCATAGCCCTGTATGGGCTTCCAAATATCCCATTGCCAACTCCACAAGAACAGCCTTAGCGAAAGGCTTCTTGAAGGGAAAGATGTAACTCTGGGAGATGAATTAACAGAACACAGAGCAGTTTCTCAGAAAGCTTCTTTCCAGTTTTGAACGGAAGATATTTCCGTTTTCACCATAGCCCTCTATGGGCTTCCAAATATCCCTTTGCCAATTCCACAAGAACAGCCTTAGCGAAAGGCTTCTTGAAGGGAAAGATGTAACTCTGTGAGATGAATTAACAGAACACAGAGCAGTTTCTCAGAAAGCTTCCTTCCAGTTTTGAACGGAAGATATTCCCTTTTTCACCATAGCCCTCTCTGGGCTTCCAAATATCGCCAATTCCACAAGAACAGCCTTAGCGAAAGGCTTCTGGAAGGGAAAGATGTAGCTCTGTGAGATAAATTAACAGAACACAGAGCAGTTTCTCAGAAAGCTTCTTTCCAGTTTTGAACGGAAGATATTTCCTTTTTCACCGTAGTCCTCTATGGGCTTCCAAATATCCCTTTGCCAATTCCACAGGAACAGCCTTAGCGAAAGGCTTCTTGAAGGGAAAGATGTAACTCTGTGAGATGAATTAACAGAACACAGAGCAGTTTCTCAGAAAGCTTCTTTCCAGTTTTGAACGGAAGATATTTCCTTTTTCACCATAGCCCTCTATGGGCTTCCAAATATCCCTTTGCCAATTCCACAAGAACAGCCTTAGCGAAAGGCTTCTTGAAGGGAAAGATGTAACTCTGTAAGATGAATTAACAGAACACAGAGCAGTTTCTCAGAAAGCTTCTTTCCAGTTTTGAACGGAAGATATTTCCTTTTTCACCATAGCCCTCTATGGGCTTCCAAATATCCCTTTGCCAATTCCACAAGAACAGCCTTAGCGAAAGGCTTCTTGAAGGGAAAGATGTAACTCTGTGAGATGAATTAACAGAACACAGAGCAGTTTCTCAGAAACCTTCTTTCCAGTTTTGAACGGAAGATATTTCCTTTTTCACCATAGCCCTCTATGGGCTTCCAAATATCCCTTTGCCAATTCCAAAAGAACAGCCTTAGCGAAAGGCTTCTTGAAGGGAAAGATGTAACGCTGTGAGATGAATTAACAGAACACAGAGCAGTTTCTCAGAAAGCTTCTTTCCAGTTTTGAGCGGAAGATATTTCCTTTTTCACCATAGCCCTCTATGGGCTTCCAAATATCCCTTTGCCAATTCCACAAGAACAGCCTTAGCGAAAGGCTTCTTGAAGGGAAAGATGTAACTCTGTGAGATGAATTAACAGAACACAGAGCAGTTTCTCAGAAAGCTTCTTTCCAGTTTTGAACGGAAGATATTTCCTTTTTCACCATAGCCCTCTATGGGCTTCCAAATATCCCTTTGCCATTCCACAAGAACAGCCTTAGCGAAAGGCTTCTTGAAGGGAAAGATGTAACTCTGTGAGATGAATGAACAGAACACAGAGCAGTTTCTCAGAAAGCTTCTTTCCAGTTTTGAACGGAAGATATTTCCTTTTTCACCAAAGCCCTCTATGGGCTTCCAAATATCCCGTTGCCAATTCCACAAGAACAGCCTTAGCGAAAGGCTTCTTGAAGGGAAAGATGTAACGCTGTGAGATGAATTAACAGAACACAGAGCAGTTTCTCAGAAATATTCTTTCCAGTTTTGAACGGAAGATATTTTCTTTTTCAACATAGCCCTCTATGGGCTTCCAAATATCCCGTTGCCAATTCCACAAGAACAGCCTTAGCGAAAGGCTTCTTGAAGGGAAAGATGTAACTCTGTGAGATGAATTAACAGAACACAGAGCAGTTTCTCAGAAAGCTTCTTTCCAGTTTTGAACGGAAGATATTTCCTTTTTCACCATAGCCCTCTATGGGCTTCCAAATATCCCTTTGCCAATTCCACAAGAACAGCCTTAGCGAAAGGCTTCTTGAAGGGAAAGATGTATCTCTGTGAGATGAATTAACAGAACACAGAGCAGTTTCTCAGAAAGCTTCTTTCCAGTTTTGAACGGAAGGTATTTCCTTTTTCACCATAGCCCTCTATGGGCTTCCAAATATCCCTTTGCCAATTCCACAAGAACAGCCTTAGCGAAAGGCTACTTGAAGGGAAATATGTAACTCTGTGAGATGAATTAACAGAACACAGAGCAGTTTCTCAGAAAGCTTCTTTCCAGTTTTGAACGGAAGATATTTCCTTTTTCACCATAGCCCTCTATGGGCTTCCAAATATCCCTTTGCCAATTCCACAAGAACAGCCTTAGCGAAAGGCTTCTTGAAGGGAAAGATGTAACTCTGTGAGATGAATTAACAGAACACAGAGCAGTTTCTCAGAAAGCTTCCTTCCAGTTTTGAACGGAAGATATTCCCTTTTTCAGCATATCCCTCTATGGGCTTCCAAATATCGCCAATTCCACAAGAACAGCCTTAGCGAAAGGCTCCTGGAAGGGAAAGTTGTAGCTCTGTGAGATGAATTAACAGAACACAGAGCAGTTTCTCAGAAAGCTTCTTTCCAGTTTTGAACGGAAGATATTTCCTTTTTCACCATAGCCCTCTATGGGCTTCCAAATATCCCTTTGCCAATTCCACAAGAACAGCCTTAGCGAAAGGCTTCTTGAAGGGAAAGATGTAACTCTGTGAGATGAATTAACAGAACACAGAGCAGTTTCTCAGAAAGCTTCCTTCCAGTTTTGAACGGAAAATATTTCCTTTTTCAGCATAGCCCTCTATGGGCTTCCAAATATCGCCAATTCCACAAGAACAGCCTTAGCGAAAGGCTCCTGGAAGGGAAAGATGTAGCTCTGTGAGATGAATTAACAGAACACAGAGCAGTTTCTCAGAAAGCTTCTTTCCAGTTTTGAACGGAAGATATTTCCTTTTTCACCATAGCCCTCTATGGGCTTCCAAATATCCCTTTGCCAATTCCACAAGAACAGCCTTAGCGAAAGGCTTCTTGAAGGGAAAGATGTAACTCTGTGAGATGAATTAACAGAACACAGAGCAGTTTCTCAGAAAGCATCTTTCCAGTTTTGAACGGAAGATATTTCCTTTTTCACCATAGCCCTCTATGGGCTTCCAAATATCCCTTTGCCAATTGCACAAGAACAGCCTTAGCGAAAGGCTTCTTGAAGGGATAGATGTAACTCTGTGAGATGAATTAAGAGAACACAGAGCAGTTTCTCAGAAAGCTTCTTTCCAGTTTTCAACGGAAGATATTTCCTTTTTCACCATAGCCCTGTATGGGCTTCCAAATATCCCATTGCCAACTCCACAAGAACAGCCTTAGCGAAAGGCTTCTTGAAGGGAAAGATGTAACTCTGGAGATGAATTAACAGAACACAGAGCAGTTTCTCAGAAAGCTTCTTTCCAGTTTTGAACGGAAGATATTTCCGTTTTCACCATAGCCCTCTATGGGCTTCCAAATATCCCTTTGCCAATTCCACAAGAACAGCCTTAGCGAAAGGCTTCTTGAAGGGAAAGATGTAACTCTGTGAGATGAATTAACAGAACACAGAGCAGTTTCTCAGAAAGCTTCCTTCCAGTTTTGAACGGAAGATATTCCCTTTTTCACCATAGCCCTCTATGGGCTTCCAAATATCGCCAATTCCACAAGAACAGCCTTAGCGAAAGGCTTCTGGAAGGGAAAGATGTAGCTCTGTGAGATAAATTAACAGAACACAGAGCAGTTTCTCAGAAAGCTTCTTTCCAGTTTTGAACGGAAGATATTTCCTTTTTCACCGTAGCCCTCTATGGGCTTCCAAATATCCCTTTGCCAATTCCACAGGAACAGCCTTAGCGAAAGGCTTCTTGAAGGGAAAGATGTAACTCTGTGAGATGAATTAACAGAACACAGAGCAGTTTCTCAGAAAGCTTCTTTCCAGTTTTGAACGGAAGATATTTCCGTTTTCACCATAGCCCTCTATGGGCTTCCAAATATCCCTTTGCCAATTCCACAAGAACAGCCTTAGCGAAAGGCTTCTTGAAGGGAAAGATGTAACTCTGTAAGATGAATTAACAGAACACAGAGCAGTTTCTCAGAAAGCTTCTTTCCAGTTTTGAACGGAAGATATTTCCTTTTTCACCATAGCCCTCTATGGGCTTCCAAATATCCCTTTGCCAATTCCACAAGAACAGCCTTAGCGAAAGGCTTCTTGAAGGGAAAGATGTAACTCTGTGAGATGAATTAACAGAACACAGAGCAGTTTCTCAGAAACCTTCTTTCCAGTTTTGAACGGAAGATATTTCCTTTTTCACCATAGCCCTCTATGGGCTTCCAAATATCCCTTTGCCAATTCCAAAAGAACAGCCTTAGCGAAAGGCTTCTTGAAGGGAAAGATGTAACGCTGTGAGATGAATTAACAGAACACAGAGCAGTTTCTCAGAAAGCTTCTTTCCAGTTTTGAGCGGAAGATATTTCCTTTTTCACCATAGCCCTCTATGGGCTTCCAAATATCCCTTTGCCAATTCCACAAGAACAGCCTTAGCGAAAGGCTTCTTGAAGGGTAAGATGTAACTCTGTGAGATGAATTAACAGAACACAGAGCAGTTTCTCAGAAAGCTTCTTTCCAGTTTTGAACGGAAGATATTTCCTTTTTCACCATAGCCCTCTATGGGCTTCCAAATATCCCTTTGCCAATTCCACAAGAACAGCCTTAGCGAAAGGCTTCTTGAAGGGAAAGATGTAACTCTGTGAGATGAATGAACAGAACACAGAGCAGTTTCTCAGAAAGCTTCTTTCCAGTTTTGAACGGAAGATATTTCCTTTTTCACCAAAGCCCTCTATGGGCTTCCAAATATCCCGTTGCCAATTCCACAAGAACAGCCTTAGCGAAAGGCTTCTTGAAGGGAAAGATGTAACTCTGTGAGATGAATTAACAGAACACAGAGCAGTTTCTCAGAAATATTCTTTCCAGTTTTGAACGGAAGATATTTTCTTTTTCAACATAGCCCTCTATGGGCTTCCAAATATCCCGTTGCCAATTCCACAAGAACAGCCTTAGCGAAAGGCTTCCTGAAGGGAAAGATGTAACTCTGTGAGATGAATTAACAGAACACAGAGCAGTTTCTCAGAAAGCTTCTTTCCAGTTTTGAACGGAAGATATTTCCTTTTTCACCATAGCCCTCTATGGGCTTCCAAATATCCCTTTGCCAATTCCACAAGAACAGCCTTAGCGAAAGGCTTCTTGAAGGGAAAGATGTAACTCTGTGAGATGAATTAACAGAACACAGAGCAGTTTCTCAGAAAGCTTCTTTCCAGTTTTGAACGGAAGGTATTTCCTTTTTCACCATAGCCCTCTATGGGCTTCCAAATATCCCTTTGCCAATTCCACAAGAACAGCCTTAGCGAAAGGCTACTTGAAGGGAAATATGTAACTCTGTGAGATGAATTAACAGAACACAGAGCAGTTTCTCAGAAAGCTTCTTTCCAGTTTTGAACGGAAGATATTTCCTTTTTCACCATAGCCCTCTATGGGCTTCCAAATATCCCTTTGCCAATTCCACAAGAACAGCCTTAGCGAAAGGCTTCTTGAAGGGAAAGATGTAACTCTGTGAGATGAATTAACAGAACACAGAGCAGTTTCTCAGAAAGCTTCCTTCCAGTTTTGAACGGAAGATATTCCATTTTTCACCATAGCCCTCTATGGGCTTCCAAATATCGCCAATTCCACAAGAACAGCCTTAGCGAAAGGCTCCTGGAAGGGAAAGTTGTAGCTCTGTGAGATGAATTAACAGAACACAGAGCAGTTTCTCAGAAAGCTTCTTTCCAGTTTTGAACGGAAGATATTTCCTTTTTCACCATAGCCCTCTATGGGCTTCCAAATATCCCTTTGCCAATTCCACAAGAACAGCCTTAGCGAAAGGCTTCTTGAAGGGAAAGATGTAACTCTGTGAGATGAATTAACAGAACACAGAGCAGTTTCTCAGAAAGCTTCCTTCCAGTTTTGAACGGAAAATATTTCCTTTTTCACCATAGCCCTCTATGGGCTTCCAAATATCGCCAATTCCACAAGAACAGCCTTAGCGAAAGGCTCCTGGAAGGGAAAGATGTAGCTCTGTGAGATGAATTAACAGAACACAGAGCAGTTTCTCAGAAAGCTTCTTTCCAGTTTTGAACGGAAGATATTTCCTTTTTCACCATAGCCCTCTATGGGCTTCCAAATATCCCTTTGCCAATTCCACAAGAACAGCCTTAGCGAAAGGCTTCTTGAAGGGAAAGATGTAACTCTGTGAGATGAATTAACAGAACACAGAGCAGTTTCTCAGAAAGCATCTTTCCAGTTTTGAACGGAAGATATTTCCTTTTTCACCATAGCCCTCTATGGGCTTCCAAATATCCCTTTGCCAATTGCACAAGAACAGCCTTAGCGAAAGGCTTCTTGAAGGGATAGATGTAACTCTGTGAGATGAATTAAGAGAACACAGAGCAGTTTCTCAGAAAGCTTCTTTCCAGTTTTCAACGGAAGATATTTCCTTTTTCACCATAGCCCTGTATGGGCTTCCAAATATCCCATTGCCAACTCCACAAGAACAGCCTTAGCGAAAGGCTTCTTGAAGGGAAAGATGTAACTCTGGGAGATGAATTAACAGAACACAGAGCAGTTTCTCAGAAAGCTTCTTTCCAGTTTTGAACGGAAGATATTTCCGTTTTCACCATAGCCCTCTATGGGCTTCCAAATATCCCTTTGCCAATTCCACAAGAACAGCCTTAGCGAAAGGCTTCTTGAAGGGAAAGATGTAACTCTGTGAGATGAATTAACAGAACACAGAGCAGTTTCTCAGAAAGCTTCCTTCCAGTTTTGAACGGAAGATATTCCCTTTTTCACCATAGCCCTCTATGGGCTTCCAAATATCGCCAATTCCACAAGAACAGCCTTAGCGAAAGGCTTCTGGAAGGGAAAGATGTAGCTCTGTGAGATAAATTAACAGAACACAGAGCAGTTTCTCAGAAAGCTTCTTTCCAGTTTTGAACGGAAGATATTTCCTTTTTCACCGTAGCCCTCTATGGGCTTCCAAATATCCCTTTGCCAATTCCACAGGAACAGCCTTAGCGAAAGGCTTCTTGAAGGGAAAGATGTAACTCTGTGAGATGAATTAACAGAACACAGAGCAGTTTCTCAGAAAGCTTCTTTCCAGTTTTGAACGGAAGATATTTCCTTTTTCACCATAGCCCTCTATGGGCTTCCAAATATCCCTTTGCCAATTCCACAAGAACAGCCTTAGCGAACGGCTGCTAGAAGGGAAAGATGTAGCTCTGTGAGATGAATTAACAGAACACAGAGCAGTTTCTCAGAAAGATTCTTTCCAGTTTTGAACGGAAGATATTTCCTTTTTCACCATAGCCCTCTATGGGCTTCCAAATATCCCTTTGCCAATTCCACAAGAACAGCCTTAGCGAAAGTCTTCTTGAAGGGAAAGATGTAACTCTGTGAGATGAATTAACAGAACACAGAGCAGTTTCTCAGAAAGCTTCTTTCCAGTTTTAAACGGAAGATATTTCCTTTTTCACCATAGCCCTCTATGGGCTTCCAAATATCCCTTTGCCAATTGCACAAGAACAGCCTTAGCGAAAGGCTTCTTGAAGGGATAGATGTAACTCTGTGAGATGAATTAACAGAACACAGAGCAGTTTCTCAGAAAGCTTCTTTCCAGTTTTGAACGGAAGATATATCCTTTTTCACCATAGCCCTGTATGGGCTTCCAAATATCCCATTGCCAATTCCACAAGAACAGCCTTAGCGAAAGGCTTCTTGAAGGGAAAGATCTAACTCTGTGAGATGAATTAACAGAACACAGAGCAGTTTCTCAGAAAGCTTCTTTCCAGTTTTGAACGGAAGATATTTCCGTTTTCACCATAGCCCTCTATGGGCTTCCAAATATCCCTTTGCCAATTGCACAAGAACAGCCTAAGCGAAAGGCTTCTTGAAGGGAAAGATGTAACTCTGTGAGATGAATTAACACAACACAGAGCAGTTTCTCAGAAAGCTTCCTTCCAGTTTTAAATGGAAGATATTCCCTTTTTCACCATAGCCCTCTATGGGCTTCCAAATATCGCCAATTCCACAAGAACAGCCTTAGCGAAAGGCTTCTGGAAGGGAAAGATGTAGCTCTGTGAGATGAATTAACAGAACACAGAGCAGTTTCTCAGAAAGCTTCTTTCCAGTTTTGAACGGAAGATATTTCCTTTTTCACCATAGCCCTCTATGGGCTTCCAAATATCCCTTTGCCAATTCCACAAGAACAGCCTTAGCGAAAGGCTTCTTGAAGGGAAAGATGTAACTCTGTGAGATGAATTAACAGAACACAGAGCAGTTTCTCAGAAAGCTTCTTTCCAGTTTTGAACGGAAGATATTTCCTTTTTCACCATAGCCCTCTATGGGCTTCCAAATATCCCTTTGCCATTTCCACAAGAACAGCCTTAGCGAAAGGCTTCTTGAAGGGAAAGATGTAACTCTGTGAGATGAATTAACAGAACACAGAGCAGTTTCTCAGAAAGCTTCTTTCCAGTTTTGAACGGAAGATATTTCCTTTTTCACCATAGCCCTCTATGGGCTTCCAAATATCCCTTTGCCAATTCCACAAGAACAGCCTTAGCGAAAGGCTTCTTGAAGGGAAAGATGTAACTCTGTGAGATGAATTAACAGAACACAGAGCAGTTTCTCAGAAAGCTTCTTTCCAGTTTTGAACGGAAGATATTTCCTTTTTCACCATAGCCCTCTATGGGCTTCCAAATATCCCTTTGCCAATTCCACAAGAACAGCCTTAGCGAAAGGCTTCTTGAAGGGAAAGATGTAACTCTGTGAGATGAATTAACAGAACACAGAGCAGTTTCTCAGAAAGCTTCTTTCCAGTTTTGAACGGAAGATACTTCCTTTTTCACCACAGCCCTCTATGGGCTTCCAAATATCCCTTTGCGAATTCCACAAGAACAGCCTTAGCGAAAGGCTTCTTGAAGGGAAAGATGTAACTCTGTGAGATGAATTAACAGAACACAGAGCAGTTTCTCAGAAAGCTTCTTTCCAGTTTTAAACGGAAGATATTTCCTTTTTCACCATAGCCCTCTATGGGCTTCCAAATATCCCATTGCCAATTGCACAAGAACAGCTTTAGCGAAAGGCTTCTTGAAGGGAAAGATGTAACTCTGTGAGATGAATTAACAGAACACAGAGCAGTTTCTCAGAAAGCTTCTTTCCAGTTTTGAACGGAAGATATATCCTTTTTCACCATAGCCCTGTATGGGCTTCCAAATATCCCATTGCCAATTCCACAAGAACAGCCTTAGCGAAAGGCTTCTTGAAGGGAAAGATGTAACTCTGTGAGATGAATTAACAGAACACAGAGCAGTTTCTCAGAAAGATTCTTTCCAGTTTTGAACGGAAGATATTTCTGTTTTCACCATAGCCCTCTATGGGCTTCCAAATATCCCTTTGCCAATTCCACAAGAACAGCCTTAGCGAAAGGCTTCTTGAAGGGAAAGATGTAACTCTGTGAGATGAATTAACAGAACACAGAGCAGTTTCTCAGAAAGCTTCCCTCCAGTTTTAAATGGAAGATATTCCCTTTTTCACCATAGCCCTCTATGGGCTTCCAAATATCCCCAATTCCACAAGAACAGCCTTAGCGAAAGGCTTCTGGAAGAGAAAGATGTAGCTCTGTGAGATGAATTAACAGAACACAGAGCAGTTTCTCAGAAAGCTTCTTTCCAGTTTTCAACGGAAGATATTTCCTTTTTCACCATAGCCCTCTATGGGCTTCCAAATATCCCTTTGCCAATTCCACAAGAACAGCCTTAGCGAAAGGCTTCTTGAAGGGAAAGATGTAACTCTGTGAGATGAATTAACAGAACACAGAGCAGTTTCTCAGAAAGCTTCTTTCCAGTTTTGAACGGAAGATATTTCCTTTTTCACCATGGCCCTCTATGGGCTTCCAAATATCCCTTTGCCAATTCCACAAGAACAGCCTTAGCGAAAGGCTTCTTGAAGGGAAAGATGTAACTCTGTGAGATGAATTAACAGAACACAGAGCAGTTTCTCAGAAAGCTTCTTTCCAGTTTTGAACGGAAGGTATTTCCTTTTTCACCATAACCCACTATGGGCTTCCAAATATCCCTTTGCCAATTCCACAAGAACAGCCTTAGCGAAAGGCTTCTTGAAGGGAAATATGTAACTCTGTGAGATGAATTAACAGAACACAGAGCAGTTTCTCAGAAAGCTTCTTTCCAGTTTTGAACGGAAGATATTTCCTTTTTCACCATAGCCCTCTATGGGCTTCCAAATATCCCTTTGCCAATTCCACAAGAACAGCCTTAGCGAAAGGCTTCTTGAAGGGAAAGATGTAACTCTGTGAGATGAATTAACAGAACACAGAGCAGTTTCTCAGAAAGCTTCTTTCCAGTTTTGAACGGAAGATATTTCCGTTTTCACCATAGCCCTCTATGGGCTTCCAAATA
This sequence comes from Chlorocebus sabaeus, assembly GCF_047675955.1. Lineage (NCBI taxonomy): Eukaryota > Metazoa > Chordata > Mammalia > Primates > Cercopithecidae > Chlorocebus > Chlorocebus sabaeus. Next base: position 89,328 of record NW_027327547.1, read on the forward strand.
TCCCTTTGCCAATTCCACAAGAACAGCCTTAGCGAAAGGCTTCTTGAAGGGAAAGATGTTACTCTGTGAGATGAATTAACAGAACACAGAGCAGTTTCTCAGAAAGCTTCTTTCCAGTTTTGAACGGAAGATATTCCCTTTTTCAACATAGCCCTCTATGGGCTTCCAAATATCCCTTTGCCAATTCCACAAGAACAGCCTTAGCGAAAGGCTTCTGGAAAGTAAAGATGTAGCTCTGTGAGATGAATTAACAGAACACAGAGCAGTTTCTCAGAAAGCTTCTTTCCAGTTTTGAACGGAAGATATTTCCTTTTTCACCATAGCCCTCTATGGGCTTCCAAATATCCCTTTTCCAATTCCACAAGAACAGCTTTAGCGAAAGGCTTCTTGAAGGGAAAGATGTAACTCTGTGAGATGAATTAACAGAACACAGAGCAGTTTCTCAGAAAGCTTCTTTCCAGTTTTGAACGGAAGATATTTCCTTTTTCACCATAGCCTTCTATGGGCTTCCAAATATCCCTTTGCCAATTCCACAAGAACAGCCTTAGCGAAAGGCTTCTTGAAGGGAAAGATGTAACTCTGTGAGATGAATTAACAGAACACAGAGCAGTTTCTCAGAAAGCTTCCTTCCTGTTTTGAACGGAAGATATTCCCTTTTTCACCATAGCCCTCTATGGGCTTCCAAATATCGCCAATTCCACAAGAACAGCCTTAGCGAAAGGCTCCTGGAAGGGAAAGATGTAGCTCTGTGAGATGAATTAACAGAACACAGAGCAGTTTCTCAGAAAGCTTCTTTCCAGTTTTGAAAGGAAGATATTTCCTTTTTCACCATAGCCCTCTATGGGCTTCCAAATATCCCTTTGCCAATTCCACAAGAACAGCCTTAGCGAAAGGCTTCTTGAAGGGAAAGATGTAACCCTGTGAGATGAATTAACAGAACACAGAGCAGTTTCTCAGAAGGCTTCCTTCCAGTTTTGAACGGAAGATATTCCCTTTTTCACCATAGCCCTCTATGGGCTTCCAAATATCGCCAATTCCACAAGAACAGCCTTAGCGAAAGGCTCCTGGAAGGGAAAGATGTAGCTCTGTGAGATGAATTAACAGAACACAGAGCAGTTTCTCAGAAAGCTTCTTTCCAGTTTTGAACGGAAGATATTTCCTTTTTCACCATAGCCCTCTATGGGCTTCCAAATATCCCTTTGCCAATTCCAAAAGAACAGCCTTAGCGAAAGGCTTCTTGAAGGGAAAGATGTAACTCTGTGAGATGAATTAACAGAACACAGAGCAGTTTCTCAGAAAGCTTCTTTCCAGTTTTGAACGGAAGATATTTCCTTTTTCACCATAGCCCTCTATGGGCTTCCAAATATCCCTTTGCCAATTGCACAAGAACAGCCTTAGCGAAAGGCTTCTTGAAGGGATAGATGTAACTCTGTGAGATGAATTAAGAGAACACAGAGCAGTTTCTCAGAAAGCTTCTTTCCAGTTTTGAACGGAAGATATTTCCTTTTTCACCATAGCCCTGTATGGGCTTCCAAATATCCCATTGCCAACTCCACAAGAACAGCCTTAGCGAAAGGCTTCTTGAAGGGAAAGATGTAACTCTGTGAGATGAATTAACAGAACACAGAGCAGTTTCTCAGAAAGCTTCTTTCCAGTTTTGAACGGAAGATATTTCCGTTTTCACCATAGCCCTCTATGGGCTTCCAAATATCCCTTTGCCAATTCCACAAGAACAGCCTTAGCGAAAGGCTTCTTGAAGGGAAAGATGTAACTTTGCGAGATGAATTAACAGAACACAGAGCAGTTTCTCAGAAAGCTTCCTTCCAGTTTTGAACGGAAGATATTCCCTTTTTCACCATAGCCCTCTATGGGCTTCCAAATATCGCCAATTCCACAAGAACAGCCTTAGCGAAAGGCTTCTGGAAGGGAAAGATGTAGCTCTGTGAGATGAATTAACAGAACACAGAGCAGTTTCTCAGAAAGCTTCTTTCCAGTTTTGAACGGAAGATATTTCCTTTTTCACCGTAGCCCTCTATGGGCTTCCAAATATCCCTTTGCCAATTCCACAGGAACAGCCTTAGCGAAAGGCTTCTTGAAGGGAAAGATGTAACTCTGTGAGATGAATTAACAGAACACAGAGCAGTTTCTCAGAAAGCTTCTTTCCAGTTTTGAACGGAAGATATTTCCTTTTTCACCATAGCCCTCTAAGGGCTTCCAAATATCCCTTTGCCAATTCCACAAGAACAGCCTTAGCGAAAGGCTTCTTGAAGGGAAAGATGTAACTCTGTGAGATGAATTAACAGAACACAGAGCAGTTTCTCAGAAATCTTCTTTCCAGTTTTGAACGGAAGATATTTCCTTTTTCACCATAGCCCTCTATGGGCTTCCAAATATCCCTTTGCCAATTCCACAAGAACAGCCTTAGCGAACGGCTTCTAGAAGGGAAAGATGTAGCTCTGTGAGATGAATTAACAGAACACAGAGCAGTTTCTCAGAAAGATTCTTTCCAGTTTTGAACGGAAGATATTTCCTTTTTCACCATAGCCCTCTATGGGCTTCCAAATATCCCTTTGCCAATTCCACAAGAACAGCCTTAGCGAAAGTCTTCTTGAAGGGAAAGATGTAACTCTGTGAGATGAATTAACAGAACACAGAGCGGTCTCTCAGAAAGCTTCTTTCCAGTTTTAAACGGAAGATATTTCCTTTTTCACCATAGCCCTCTATGGGCTTCCAAATATCCCTTTGCCAATTGCACAAGAACAGCCTTAGCGAAAGGCTTCTTGAAGGGATAGATGTAACTCTGTGAGATGAATTAACAGAACACGGAGCAGTTTCTCAGAAAGCTTCTTTCCAGTTTTGAACGGAAGATATATCCTTTTTCACCATAGCCCTGTATGGGCTTCCAAATATCCCATTGCCAATTCCACAAGAACAGCCTTAGCGAAAGGCTTCTTGAAGGGAAAGATGTAACTCTGTGAGATGAATTAACAGAACACAGAGCAGTTTCTCAGAAAGCTTCTTTCCAGTTTTGAACGGAAGATATTTCCGTTTTCACCATAGCCCTCTATGGGCTTCCAAATATCCCTTTGCCAATTCCACAAGAACAGCCTTAGCGAAAGGCTTCTTGAAGGGAAAGATGTAACTCTGTGAGATGAATTAACAGAACACAGAGCAGTTTCTCAGAAAGCTTCCTTCCAGTTTTAAATGGAAGATATTCCCTTTTTCACCATAGCCCTCTATGGGCTTCCAAATATCGCCAATTCCACAAGAACAGCCTTAGCGAAAGGCTTCTGGAAGGGAAAGATGTAGCTCTGTGAGATGAATTAACAGAACACAGAGCAGTTTCTCAGAAAGCTTCTTTCCAGTTTTGAACGGAAGATATTTCCTTTTTCACCATAGCCCTCTATGGGCTTCCAAATATCCCTTTGCCAATTCCACAAGAACAGCCTTAGCGAAAGGCTTCTTGAAGGGAAAGATGTAACTCTGTGAGATGAATTAACAGAACACAGAGCAGTTTATCAGAAAGCTTCTTTCCAGTTTTGAACGGAAGATATTTCCTTTTTCACCACAGACCTCAATGGGCTTCCAAATATCCCTTTGCGAATTCCACAAGAACAGCCTTAGCGAAAGGCTTCTTGAAGGGAAAGATGTAACTCTGTGAGATGAATTAACAGAACACAGAGCAGTTTCTCAGAAAGCTTCTTTCCAGTTTTCAACGGAAGATATTTCCTTTTTCACCATAGCCCTCTATGGGCTTCCAAATATCCCTTTGCCAATTCCACAAGAACAGCCTTAGCGAAAGGCTTCTTGAAGGGAAAGATGTAACTCTCTGAGATGAATTAACAGAACACAGAGCAGTTTCTCAGAAAGCTTCCTTCCAGTTTTGAACGGAAGATATTCCCTTTTTCACCATAGCCCTCTATGGGCTTCCAAATATCGCCAATTCCACAAGAACAGCCTTAGCGAAAGGCTTCTGGAAGGGAAAGATGTAGCTCTGTGAGATGAATTAACAGAACACAGAGCAGTTTCTCAGAAAGCTTCTTTCCAGTTTTGAACGGAAGATATTTCCTTTTTCACCATAGCCCTCTATGGGCTTCCAAATATCCCTTTGCCAATTCCACAAGAACAGCCTTAGCGAAAGGCTTCTTGAAGGGAAAGATGTAACTCTGTGAGATGAATTAACAGAACACAGAGCAGTTTCTCAGAAAGCTTCTTTCCAGTTTTGAACGGAAGATATTTCCTTTTTCACCATAGCCCTCTATGGGCTTCCAAATATCCCTTTGCCAATTCCACAAGAACAGCCTTAGCGAAAGGCTTCTTGAAGGGAAAGATGTAACTCTGTGAGATGAATGAACAGAACACAGAGCAGTTTCTCAGAAAGCTTCTTTCCAGTTTTGAACGGAAGGTATTTCCTTTTTCACCATAGCCCTCTATGGGCTTCCAAATATCCCTTTGCCAATTCCACAAGAACAGCCTTAGCGAAAGGCTTCTTGAAGGGAAAGATGTAACTCTGTGAGATGAATTAACAGACCACAGAGCAGTTTCTCAGAAAGCTTCTTTCCAGTTTTGAACGGAAGATATTAACTTTTTCAACATAGCCCTCTATGGGCTTCCAAATATCCCTTTGTCAATTCCACAAGAACAGCCTTAGCAAAAGGCTTCTGGAAAGGAAAGATGTAGCTCTGTGAGATGAATTAACAGAACACAGAGCAGTTTCTCATAAAGCTTCTTTCCAGTTTTGAACGGAAGATATTTCCTTTTTCACCATAGCCCTCTATGGGCTTCCAAATATCCCTTTGCCAATTCCACAAGAACAGCCTTAGCGAAAGGCTTCTTGTAGGGAAAGATGTAACTCTGTGAGATGAATTAACAGAACACAGAGCAGTTTCTCAGAAAGCTTCTTTCCAGTTTTGAACGGAAGATATTTCCTTTTTCACCATAGCCCTCTATGGGCTTCCAAATATCCCTTTGCCAATTCCACAAGAACAGCCTTAGCGAAAGGCTTCTTGAAGGGAAAGATGTAACTCTGTGAGATGAATTAACAGAACACAGAGCAGTTTCTCAGAAAGCTTCTTTCCAGTTTTGAACGGAAGATATTTCCTTTTTCACCATAGCCCTCTATGGGCTTCCAAATATCCCTTTGCCAATTCCACAAGAACAGCCTTAGCGAAAGGCTTCTTGAAGGGAAAGATGTAACTCTGTGAGATGAATTAACAGAACACAGAGCAGTTTCTCAGAAAGCTTCTTTCCAGTTTTGAACGGAAGATATTTCCTTTTTCACCATAGCCCTCTATGGGCTTCCAAATATCCCTTTGCCAATTCCACAAGAACAGCCTTAGCGAAAGTCTTCTTGAAGGGAAAGATGTAACTCTGTGAGATGAATTAACAGAACACAGAGCAGTTTCTCGGAAAGCTTCTTTCCAGTTTTGAACTGAAAATATTTTCTTTATCACCATAGCCCTCTATGGGCTTCCCAATATCCCTTTGCCAATTCCACAAGAACAGCCTTAGCGAAAGGATTCTTGAAGGGAAAGATGTAACTCTGTGAGATGAATTAACAGAACACAGAGCAGTTTCTCAGAAAGCTTCCTTCCAGTTTTGAACGGAAGATATTCCCTTTTTCACCATAGCCCTCTATGGTCTTCCAAATATCGCCAATTCCACAAGAACAGCCTTAGCGAAAGGCTTCTGGAAGGGAAAGATGTAGCTCTGTGAGATGAATTAACAGAACACAGAGCAGTTTCTCAGAAAGCTTCTTTCCAGTTTTGAACGGAAGATATTTCCGTTTTCACCATAGCCCTCTATGGGCTTCCAAATATCCCTTTGCCAATTCCACAAGAACAGCCTTAGCGAAAGGCTTCTTGAAGGGAAAGATGTAACTCTGCGAGATGAATTAACAGAACACAGAGCAGTTTCTCAGAAAGCTTCTTTCCAGTTTTGAACGGAAGATATTCCCTTTTTCACCATAGCCCTCTATGGGCTTCCAAATATCCCTTTGCCAATTCCACAAGAACAGCCTTAGCGAAAGGCTTCTGGAAGGGAAAGATGTAACTCTGTGAGATGAATTAACAGAACACAGAGCAGTTTCTCAGAAAGCTTCTTTCCAGTTTTGAACGGAAGATATTTCCTTTTTCACCATAGCCCTCTATGGGCTTCCAAATATCCCTTTGCCAATTCCACAGGAACAGCCTTAGCGAAAGGCTTCTTGAAGGGAAAGATGTAACTCTGTGAGATGAATTAACAGAACACAGAGCAGTTTCTCAGAAAGCTTCTTTCCAGTTTTGAACGGAAGATATTTCCTTTTTCACCATAGCCCTCTATGGGCTTCCAAATATCCCTTTGCCAATTCCACAAGAACAGCCTTAGCGAAAGTCTTCTTGAAGGGAAAGATGTAACTCTGTGAGATGAATTAACAGAACACTGAGCAGTTTCTCGGAAAGCTTCCTTCCAGTTTTGAACTGAAGATATTTTCTTTATCACCATAGCCCTCTATGGGCTTCCCAATATCCCTTTGCCAATTCCCCAAGAACAGCCTTAGCGAAAGGATTCTTGAAGGGAAAGATGTAACTCTGTGAGATGAATTAACAGAACACAGAGCAGTTTCTCAGAAAGCTTCCTTCCAGTTTTGAACGGAAGATATTCCCTTTTTCACCATAGCCCTCTATGGTCTTCCAAATATCGCCAATTCCACAAGAACAGCCTTAGCGAAAGGCTTCTGGAAGGGAAAGATGTAACTCTGTGAGATGAATTAACAGAACACAGAGCAGTTTCTCAGAAAGCTTCTTTCCAGTTTTAAACGGAAGATATTTCCTTTTTCACCATAGCCCTCTAGGGGCTTCCAAATATCCCTTTGCCAATTGCACAAGAACAGCCTTAGCGAAAGGCTTCTTGAAGGGATAGATGTAACTCTGTGAGATGAATTAACAGAACACAGAGCAGTTTCTCAGAAAGCTTCTTTCCAGTTTTCAACGGAAGATATTTCCTTTTTCACCATAGCCCTGTATGGGCTTCCAAATATCCCATTGCCAATTCCACAAGAACAGCCTTAGCGAAAGGCTTCTTGAAGGAAAAGATGTAACTCTGTGAGATGAATTAACAGAACACAGAGCAGTTTCTCAGAAAGCTTCTTTCCAGTTTTGAACGGAAGATATTTCCTTTTTCACCATAGCCCTCTATGGGCTTCCAAATATCCCTTTGCCAATTCCACAAGAACAGCCATAGCGAAAGGCTTCTTGAAGGGAAAGATGTAACTCTGTGAGATGAATTAACAGAACACAGAGCAGTTTGTCAGAAAGCTTCTCTCCAGTTTTGAACGGAAGATATTTCCTTTTTCACCATAGCCCTCTATGGGCTTCCAAATATCCCTTTGCCAATTCCACAAGAACAGCCTTAGCGAAAGGCTTCTTGAAGGGAAAGATGTAACTCTGTGAGATGAATTAACAGAACACAGAGCATTTTCTCAGAAAGCTTCTTTCCAGGGTTGAACGGAAGATATTTCCTTTTTCACCATAGCCCTCTGTGGGCTTCCAAATATCCCTTTGCCAATTCCACAAGAACAGCCTTAGCGAAAGGCTTCTTGAAGGGAAAGATGTAACTCTGTGAGATGAATTAACAGAACACAGAGCAGTTTCTCAGAAATCTTCTTTCCAGTTTTGAACGGAAGATATTTCCTTTTTCACCATAGCCCTCTATGGGCTTCCAAATATCCCTTTGCCAATTCCACAAGAACAGCCTTAGCGAAAGGCTTCTTGAAGGGAAAGATGTAACTCTGTGAGATGAATTAACAGAACACAGAGCAGTTTCTCAGAAAGCTTCTTTCCAGTTTTGAACGGAAGATATTTCCTTTTTCACCATAGCCCTCTATGGGCTTCCAAATATCCCTTTGCCAATTCCACAAGAACAGCCTTAGCGAAAGGCTTCTTGAAGGGAAAGATGTAACTCTGTGAGATGAATTAACAGAACACAGAGAAGTTTCTCAGAAAGCTTCTTTCCAGTTTTGATCGGAAGGTATTTCCTTTTTCACCATAGCCCTCTATGGGCTTCCAAATATCCCTTTGCCAATTCCACAAGAACAGCCTTAGCGAAAGGCTTCTTGAAGGGAAAGATGTAACTCTGTGAGATGAATTAACAGACCACAGAGCAGTTTCTCAGAAAGCTTCTTTCCAGTTTTGAACGGAAGATATTCCCTTTTTCAACATAGCCCTCTATGGGCTTCCAAATATCCCTTTGCCAATTCCACAAGAACAGCCTTAGCAAAAGGCTTCTGGAAAGGAAAGAAGTAGCTCTGTGAGATGAATTAACAGAACACAGAGCAGTTTCTCATAAAGCTTCTTTCCAGTTTTGAACGGAAGATATTTCCTTTTTCACCATAGCCCTCTATGGGCTTCCAAATATCCCTTTGCCAATTCCACAAGAACAGCCTTAGCGAAAGGCTTCTTGAAGGGAAAGATGTAACTCTGTGAGATGAATTAACAGAACACAGAGCAGTTTCTCAGAAAGCTTCTTTCCAGTTTTGAACGGAAGATATTTCCTTTTTCACCATAGCCCTCTATGGGCTTCCAAATATCCCTTTGCCAATTCCACAAGAACAGCCTTAGCGAAAGGCTTCTTGAAGGGAAAGATGTAACTCTGTGAGATGAATTAACAGAACACAGAGCAGTTTCTCAGAAAGCTTCTTTCCAGTTTTGAACGGAAGATATTTCCTTTTTCACCATAGCCCTCTATGGGCTTCCAAATATCCCTTTGCCAATTCCACAAGAACAGCCTTAGCGAAAGGCTTCTTGAAGGGAAAGATGTAACTCTGTGAGATGAATTAACAGAACACAGAGCAGTTTCTCAGAAAGCTTCTTTCCAGTTTTGAACGGAAGATATTTCCTTTTTCAAGATAGCCCTCTATGGGCTTCCAAATATCCCTTTGCCAATTGCACAAGAACAGCCTTAGCGAAAGGCTTCTTGAAGGGATAGATGTAACTCTGTGAGATGAATTAACAGAACACAGAGCAGTTTCTCAGAAAGCTTCTTTCCAGTTTTCAACGGAAGATATTTCCTTTTTCACCATAGCCCTGTATGGGCTTCCAAATATCCCATTGCCAATTCCACAAGAACAGCCTTAGCGAAAGGCTTCTTGAAGGGAAAGATGTAACTCTGTGAGATGAATTAACAGAACACAGAGCAGATTCTCAGAAAGGTTCTTTCCGGTTTTGAACGGAAGATATTTCCGTTTTCACCATAGCCCTCTATGGGCTTCCAAATATCCCTTTGCCAATTCCACATAAACAGCCTTAGCGAAAGGCTTCTTGAAGGGAAAGATGTAACTCTGCGAGATGAATTAACAGAACACAGAGCAGTTTCTCAGAAAGTTTCCTTCCAGTTTTGAACGGAAGATATTCCCTTTTTCACCATAGCCCTCTATGGGCTTCCAAATATCGCCAATTCCACAAGAACAGCCTTAGCGAAAGGCTTCTGGAAGGGAAAGATGTAGCTCTGTGAGATGAATTAACAGAACACAGAGCAGTTTCTCAGAAAGCTTCTTTCCAGTTTTGAACGGATGATATTTCCTTTTTCACCGTAGCCCTCTATGGGCTTCCAAATATCCCTTTGAAAATTCCACAGGAACAGCCTTAGCGAAAGGCTTCTTGAAGGGAAAGATGTAACTCTGTGAGATGAATTAACAGAACACAGAGCAGTTTCTCAGAAAGCTTCTTTCCAGTTTTGAACGGAAGATATTTCCTTTTTCACCATAGCCCTCTATGGGCTTCCAAATATCCCTTTGCCAATTCCACAAGAACAGCCTTAGCGAAAGGCTTCTTGAAGGGAAAGATGTAACTCTGTGAGATGAATTAACAGAACACAGAGCCGTTTCTCAGAAAGCTTCTTTCCAGTTTTGAACGGAAGATATTTCCTTTTTCACCATAGCCCTCTATGGGCTTCCAAATATCCCTTTGCCAATTCCACAAGAACAGCCTTAGCGAAAGGCTTCTAGAAGGGAAAGATGTAGCTCTGCGAGATGAATTAACAGAACACAGAGCAGTTTCTCAGAAAGATTCTTTCCAGTTTTGAACAGAAGATATTTCCTTTTTCACCATAGCCCTCTATGGGCTTCCAAATATCCCTTTGCCAATTCCACAAGAACAGCCTTAGCGAAAGTCTTCTTGAAGGGAAAGATGTAACTCTGTGAGATGAATTAACAGAACACAGAGCAGTTTCTCAGAAAGCTTCTTTCCAGTTTTAAACGGAAGATATTTCCTTTTTCACCATAGCCCTCTATGGGCTTCCAAATATCCCTTTGCCAATTGCACAAGAACAGCCTTAGCGAAAGGCTTCTTGAAGGGAAAGATGTAACTCTGTGAGATGAATTAACAGAACACAGAGCAGTTTCTCAGAAAGCTTCTTTCCAGTTTTCAACGGAAGATATTTCCTTTTTCACCATAGCCCTGTATGGGCTTCCAAATACCCCATTGCCAATTCCACAGGAACAGCCTTAGCGAAAGGCTTCTTGAAGGGAAAGATGTAACTCTGTGAGATGAATTAACAGAACACAGAGCAGTTTCTCAGAAAGCTTCTTTCCAGTTTTGAACGGAAGATATTTCCGTTTTCACCATAGCCCTCTATGGGCTTCCAAATATCCCTTTGCCAATTCCACAAGAACAGCCTTAGCGAAAGGCTTCTTGAAGGGAAAGATGTAACTCTGTGAGATGAATTAACAGAACACAGAGCAGTTTCTCAGAAAGCTTCCTTCCAGTTTTAAATGGAAGATATTCCCTTTTTCACCATAGCCCTCTATGGGCTTCCAAATATCGCCAATTCCACAAGAACAGCCTTAGCGAAAGGCTTCTGGAAGGGAAAGATGTAGCTCTGTGAGATGAATTAACAGAACACAGAGCAGTTTCTCAGAAAGCTTCTTTCCAGTTTTGAACGGAAGATATATCCTTTTTCACCATAGCCCTCTATGGGCTTCCAAATATCCCTTTGCCAATTCCACAAGAACAGCCTTAGCGAAAGGCTTCTTGAAGGGAAAGATGTAACTCTGTGAGATGAATTAACAGAACACAGAGCAGTTTCTCAGAAAGGTTCTTTCCAGTTTTGAACGGAAGATATTTCCTTTTTCACCATAGCCCTCTATGGGCTTCCAAATATCCCTTTGCCATTTCCACAAGAACAGCCTTAGCGAAAGGCTTCTTGAAGGGAAAGATGTAACTCTGTGAGATGAATTAACAGAACACAGAGAAGTTTCTCAGAAAGCTTCTTTCCAGTTTTGAACGGAAGGTATTTCCTTTTTCACCATAGCCCTCTATGGGCTTCCAAATATCCCTTTGCCAATTCCACAAGAACAGCCTTAGCGAAAGGCTTCTTGAAGGGAAAGATGTAACTCTGTGAGATGAATTAACAGACCACAGAGCAGTTTCTCAGAAAGCTTCCTTCCAGTTTTGAACGGAAGATATTCCCTTTTTCAACATAGCCCTCTATGGGCTTCCAAATATCCCTTTGCCAAATCCACAAGAACAGCCTTAGCAAAAGGCTTCTGGAAAGGAAAGATGTAGCTCTGTGAGATGAATTAACAGAACACAGAGCAGTTTCTCATAAAGCTTCTTTCCAGTTTTGAAGGGAAGATATTTCCTTTTTCACCATAGCCCTCTATGGGCTTCCAAATATCCCTTTGCGAATTCCACAAGAACAGCCTTAGCGAAAGGCTTCTTGAAGGGAAAGATGTAACTCTGTGAGATGAATTAACAGAACACAGAGAAGTTTCTCAGAAAGCTTCTTTCCAGTTTTGAACGGAAGATATTTCCTTTTTCACCATAGCCCTCTATGGGCTTCCAAATATCCCTTTGCCAATTCCACAAGAACAGCCTTAGCGAAAGGCTTCTTGAAGGGAAAGATGTAACTCTGTGAGATGAATTAACAGAACACAGAGCAGTTTCTCAGAAAGCTTCTTTCCAGTTTTGAACGGAAGATATTTCCTTTTTCACCATAGCCCTCTATGGGCTTCCAAATATCCCTTTGCCAATTCCACAAGAACAGCCTTAGCGAAAGGCTTCTTGAAGGGAAAGATGTAACTCTGTGAGATGAATTAAAAGAACACAGAGCAGTTTCTCAGAAAGCTTCTTTCCAGTTTTGAACGGAAGATATTTCCTTTTTCACCATAGCCCTCTATGGGCTTCCAAATATCCCTTTGCCAATTCCACAAGAACAGCCTTAGCGAAAGGCTTCTTGAAGGGAAAGATGTAACTCTGTGAGATGAATTAACAGAACACAGAGCAGTTTCTCAGAAAGCTTCTTTCCAGTTTTGAACGGAAGGTATTTCCTTTTTCAAGATAGCCCTCTATGGGCTTCCAAATATCCCTTTGCCAATTGCACAAGAACAGCCTTAGCGAAAGGCTTCTTGAAGGGATAGATGTAACTCTGTGAGATGAATTAACAGAACACAGAGCAGTTTCTCAGAAAGCTTCTTTCCAGCTTTCAACGGAAGATATTTCCTTTTTCACCATAGCCCTGTATGGGCTTCCAAATATCCCATTGCCAATTCCAAAAGAACAGCCTTAGCGAAAGGCTTCTTGAAGGGAAAGATGTAACTCTGTGAGATGAATTAACAGAACACAGAGGAGTTTCTCAGAAAGCTTCTTTCCAGTTTTGAACGGAAGATATTTCCGTTTTCACCATAGCCCTCTATGGGCTTCCAAATATCCCTTTGCCAATTCCACAAGAACAGCCTTAGCGAAAGGCTTCTTGAAGGGAAAGATGTAACTCTGCGAGATGAATTAACAGAACACAGAGCAGTTTCTCAGAAAGTTTCCTTCCAGTTTTGAACGGAAGATATTCCCTTTTTCACCATAGCCCTCTATGGGCTTCCAAATATCGCCAATTCCACAAGAACAGCCTTAGCGAAAGGCTTCTGGAAGGGAAAGATGTAGCTCTGTGAGATGAATTAACAGAACACAGAGCAGTTTCTCAGAAAGCTTCTTTCCAGTTTTGAACGGATGATATTTCCTTTTTCACCGTAGCCCTCTATGGGCTTCCAAATATCCCTTTGAAAATTCCACAGGAACAGCCTTAGCGAAAGGCTTCTTGAAGGGAAAGATGTAACTCTGTGAGATGAATTAACAGAACACAGAGCAGTTTCTCAGAAAGCTTCTTTCCAGTTTTGAACGGAAGATATTTCCTTTTTCACCATAGCCCTCTATGGGCTTCCAAATATCCCTTTGCCAATTCCACAAGAACAGCCTTAGCGAAAGGCTTCTTGAAGGGAAAGATGTAACTCTGTGAGATGAATTAACAGAACACAGAGCCGTTTCTCAGAAAGCTTCTTTCCAGTTTTGAACGGAAGATATTTCCTTTTTCACCATAGCCCTCTATGGGCTTCCAAATATCCCTTTGCCAATTCCACAAGAACAGCCTTAGCGAAAGGCTTCTAGAAGGGAAAGATGTAGCTCTGCGAGATGAATTAACAGAACACAGAGCAGTTTCTCAGAAAGATTCTTTCCAGTTTTGAACAGAAGATATTTCCTTTTTCACCATAGCCCTCTATGGGCTTCCAAATATCCCTTTGCCAATTCCACAAGAACAGCCTTAGCGAAAGTCTTCTTGAAGGGAAAGATGTAACTCTGTGAGATGAATTAACAGAACACAGAGCAGTTTCTCAGAAAGCTTCTTTCCAGTTTTAAACGGAAGATATTTCCTTTTTCACCATAGCCCTCTATGGGCTTCCAAATATCCCTTTGCCAATTGCACAAGAACAGCCTTAGCGAAAGGCTTCTTGAAGGGAAAGATGTAACTCTGTGAGATGAATTAACAGAACACAGAGCAGTTTCTCAGAAAGCTTCTTTCCAGTTTTCAACGGAAGATATTTCCTTTTTCACCATAGCCCTGTATGGGCTTCCAAATACCCCATTGCCAATTCCACAGGAACAGCCTTAGCGAAAGGCTTCTTGAAGGGAAAGATGTAACTCTGTGAGATGAATTAACAGAACACAGAGCAGTTTCTCAGAAAGCTTCTTTCCAGTTTTGAACGGAAGATATTTCCGTTTTCACCATAGCCCTCTATGGGCTTCCAAATATCCCTTTGCCAATTCCACAAGAACAGCCTTAGCGAAAGGCTTCTTGAAGGGAAAGATGTAACTCTGTGAGATGAATTAACAGAACACAGAGCAGTTTCTCAGAAAGCTTCCTTCCAGTTTTAAATGGAAGATATTCCCTTTTTCACCATAGCCCTCTATGGGCTTCCAAATATCGCCAATTCCACAAGAACAGCCTTAGCGAAAGGCTTCTGGAAGGGAAAGATGTAGCTCTGTGAGATGAATTAACAGAACACAGAGCAGTTTCTCAGAAAGCTTCTTTCCAGTTTTGAACGGAAGATATATCCTTTTTCACCATAGCCCTCTATGGGCTTCCAAATATCCCTTTGCCAATTCCACAAGAACAGCCTTAGCGAAAGGCTTCTTGAAGGGAAAGATGTAACTCTGTGAGATGAATTAACAGAACACAGAGCAGTTTCTCAGAAAGGTTCTTTCCAGTTTTGAACGGAAGATATTTCCTTTTTCACCATAGCCCTCTATGGGCTTCCAAATATCCCTTTGCCATTTCCACAAGAACAGCCTTAGCGAAAGGCTTCTTGAAGGGAAAGATGTAACTCTGTGAGATGAATTAACAGAACACAGAGAAGTTTCTCAGAAAGCTTCTTTCCAGTTTTGAACGGAAGGTATTTCCTTTTTCACCATAGCCCTCTATGGGCTTCCAAATATCCCTTTGCCAATTCCACAAGAACAGCCTTAGCGAAAGGCTTCTTGAAGGGAAAGATGTAACTCTGTGAGATGAATTAACAGACCACAGAGCAGTTTCTCAGAAAGCTTCCTTCCAGTTTTGAACGGAAGATATTCCCTTTTTCAACATAGCCCTCTATGGGCTTCCAAATATCCCTTTGCCAAATCCACAAGAACAGCCTTAGCAAAAGGCTTCTGGAAAGGAAAGATGTAGCTCTGTGAGATGAATTAACAGAACACAGAGCAGTTTCTCATAAAGCTTCTTTCCAGTTTTGAAGGGAAGATATTTCCTTTTTCACCATAGCCCTCTATGGGCTTCCAAATATCCCTTTGCGAATTCCACAAGAACAGCCTTAGCGAAAGGCTTCTTGAAGGGAAAGATGTAACTCTGTGAGATGAATTAACAGAACACAGAGAAGTTTCTCAGAAAGCTTCTTTCCAGTTTTGAACGGAAGATATTTCCTTTTTCACCATAGCCCTCTATGGGCTTCCAAATATCCCTTTGCCAATTCCACAAGAACAGCCTTAGCGAAAGGCTTCTTGAAGGGAAAGATGTAACTCTGTGAGATGAATTAACAGAACACAGAGCAGTTTCTCAGAAAGCTTCTTTCCAGTTTTGAACGGAAGATATTTCCTTTTTCACCATAGCCCTCTATGGGCTTCCAAATATCCCTTTGCCAATTCCACAAGAACAGCCTTAGCGAAAGGCTTCTTGAAGGGAAAGATGTAACTCTGTGAGATGAATTAAAAGAACACAGAGCAGTTTCTCAGAAAGCTTCTTTCCAGTTTTGAACGGAAGGTATTTCCTTTTTCAAGATAGCCCTCTATGGGCTTCCAAATATCCCTTTGCCAATTGCACAAGAACAGCCTTAGCGAAAGGCTTCTTGAAGGGATAGATGTAACTCTGTGAGATGAATTAACAGAACACAGAGCAGTTTCTCAGAAAGCTTCTTTCCAGCTTTCAACGGAAGATATTTCCTTTTTCACCATAGCCCTGTATGGGCTTCCAAATATCCCATTGCCAATTCCAAAAGAACAGCCTTAGCGAAAGGCTTCTTGAAGGGAAAGATGTAACTCTGTGAGATGAATTAACAGAACACAGAGGAGTTTCTCAGAAAGCTTCTTTCCAGTTTTGAACGGAAGATATTTCCGTTTTCACCATAGCCCTCTATGGGCTTCCAAATATCCCTTTGCCAATTCCACAAGAACAGCCTTAGCGAAAGGCTTCTTGAAGGGAAAGATGTAACTCTGCGAGATGAATTAACAGAACACAGAGCAGTTTCTCAGAAAGTTTCCTTCCAGTTTTGAACGGAAGATATTCCCTTTTTCACCATAGCCCTCTATGGGCTTCCAAATATCGCCAATTCCACAAGAACAGCCTTAGCGAAAGGCTTCTGGAAGGGAAAGATGTAGCTCTGTGAGATGAATTAACAGAACACAGAGCAGTTTCTCAGAAAGCTTCTTTCCAGTTTTGAACGGATGATATTTCCTTTTTCACCGTAGCCCTCTATGGGCTTCCAAATATCCCTTTGAAAATTCCACAGGAACAGCCTTAGCGAAAGGCTTCTTGAAGGGAAAGATGTAACTCTGTGAGATGAATTAACAGAACACAGAGCAGTTTCTCAGAAAGCTTCTTTCCAGTTTTGAACGGAAGATATTTCCTTTTTCACCATAGCCCTCTAAGGGCTTCCAAATATCCCTTTGCCAATTCCACAAGAACAGCCTTAGCGAAAGGCTTCTTGAAGGGAAAGATGTAACTCTGTGAGATGAATTAACAGAACACAGAGCCGTTTCTCAGAAAGCTTCTTTCCAGTTTTGAACGGAAGATATTTCCTTTTTCACCATAGCCCTCTATGGGCTTCCAAATATCCCTTTGCCAATTCCACAAGAACAGCCTTAGCGAACGGCTTCTAGAAGGGAAAGATGTAGCTCTGCGAGATGAATTAACAGAACACAGAGCAGGTTCTCAGAAAGATTCTTTCCAGTTTTGAACAGAAGATATTTCCTTTTACACCATAGCCCTCTATGGGCTTCCAAATATCCCTTTGCCAATTCCACAAGAACAGCCTTAGCGAAAGTCTTCTTGAAGGGAAAGATGTAACTCTGTGAGATGAATTAACAGAACACAGAGCAGTTTCTCTGAAAGCTTCTTTCCAGTTTTAAACGGAAGATATTTCCTTTTTCACCATAGCCCTCTATGGGCTTCCAAATATCCCTTTGCCAATTGCACAAGAACAGCCTTAGCGAAAGGCTTCTTGAAGGGATAGATGTAACTCTGTGAGATGAATTAACAGAACACAGAGCAGTTTCTCAGAAAGCTTCTTTCCAGTTTTCAACGGAAGATATTTCCTTTTTCACCATAGCCCTGTATGGGCTTCCAAATATCCCATTGCCAATTCCACAGGAACAGCCTTAGCGAAAGGCTTCTTGAAGTGAAAGATGTAACTCTGTGAGATGAATTAACAGAACACAGAGCAGTTTCTCAGAAAGCTTCTTTCCAGTTTTGAAAGGAAGATATTTCCGTTTTCACCATAGCCCTCTATGGGCTTCCAAATATCCCTTTGCCAATTCCACAAGAACAGCCTTAGCGAAAGGCTTCTTGAAGGGAAAGATGTAACTCCATGAGATGAATTAACAGAACACAGAGCAGTTTCTCAGAAAGCTTCTTTCCAGTTTTGAACGGAAGATATTTCCTTTTTCACCATAGCCCTCTATGGGCTTCCAAATATCCCTTTGCCAATTCCACAAGAACAGCCTTAGCGAAAGGCTTCTTGAAGGGAAAGATGTAACTCTGTGAGATGAATTAACAGAACACAGAGCAGTTTCTCAGAAAGCTTCTTTCCAGTTTTGAACGGAAGATATTTCCTTTTTCACCGTAGACCTCTATGGGCTTCCAAATATCCCTTTGCCAATTCCACAAGAACAGCCTTAGCGAAAGGCTTCTTGAAGGGAAAGATGTAACTCTGTGAGATGAATTAACAGAACACAGAGCAGTTTCTCGGAAAGCTTCTTCCCAGTTTTGAACGGAAGATATATCCTTTTTCACCATAGCCCTCTACGGGCTTCCAAATATCCCTTTGCCAATTCCACAAGAACTGCCTTAGCGACAGGCTTCTTGAAGGGAAAGATGTAACTCTGTGAGATGAATTAACAGAACACAGAGCAGTTTCTCAGAAAGCTTCTTTCCAGTTTTGAACGGAAGATATTTCCTTTTTCACCATAGCCCTCTATGGGTTTCCAAATATCCCTTTGCCAATTCCACAAGAACAGCCTTAGCGAAAGGCTTCTTGAAGGGAAAGATGTAACGCTGTGAGATGAATTAACAGAACACAGAGCAGTTTCTCAGAAAGCTTCTTTCCAGTTTTGAACGGAAGATATTTCCTTTTTCACCATAGCCCTCTATGGGCTTCCAGATATCCCTTTGCCAATTCCACAAGAACAGCCTTAGCGAAAGTCTTCTTGAAGGGAAAGATGTAACTCTGTGAGATGAATTAACAGAACACAGAGCAGTTTCTCAGAAAGCTTCTTTCCAGTTTTGAACGGAAGATATTCCTTTTTCACCATAGCCCTCTATGGGCTTCCAAATATCCCTTTGCCAATTCCCCAAGAACAGCCTTAGCGAAAGGCTTCTTGAAGGGAAAGATGTAACTCTGTGAGATGAATTAACAGAACACAGAGCAGTTTCTCAGAAAGCTTCTTTAGAGTTTTGAACGGAAGATATTTCCTTTTTCACCATAGCCCTCTATGGGCTTCCAAATATCCCTTTGCCAATTCCACAAGAACAGCCTTAGTGAAAGGCTTCTTGAAGGGAAAGATGTAACTCTGTGAGATGAATTAACAGAACACAGAGCAGTTTCTCAGAAAGCTTCTTTTCAGTTTTGAACAGAAGATATTTCCTTTTTCACCATAGCCCTCTATGGGCTTCCAAATATCCCTTTGCCAATTCTCAAGAACAGCCTTAGCGAAAGGCTTCTTGAAGGGAAAGATGTAACGCTGTGAGATGAATTAACAGAACACAGAGCAGTTTCTCAGAAAGCTTCTTTCCAGTTTTGAACGGAAGATATTTCCTTTTTCACCATAGCCCTCTATGGGCTTCCAAATATCCCTTTGCCAATTCCACAAGAACAGCCTTAGCGAAAGGCTTCTTGAAGGGAAAGATGTAACTCTGTGAGATGAATTAACAGAACACAGAGCAGTTTCTCAGAAAGCTTCTTTCCAGTTTTGAACGGAAGATATTTCCTTTTTCACCATAGCCCTCTAAGGGCTTCCAAATATCCCTTTGCCAATTCCACAAGAACAGCCTTAGCGAAAGACTTCTTGAAGGGAAAGATGTAACTCTGTGAGATGAATTAACAGAACACAGAGCAGTTTCTCAGAAAGCTTCTTTCCAGTTTTGAACGGAAGATATTTCCTTTTTCACCATAGCCCTCTATGGGCTTCCAAATATCCCTTTGCCAATTCCACAAGAACAGCCTTAGCGAAAGGCTTCTTGAAGGGAAAGATGTAACTCTGTGAGATGAATTAACAGAACACAGAGCAGTTTCTCAGAAAGCTTCTTTCCAGTTTTGAACGGAAGATATTTCCTTTTTCACCATAGCCCTCTATGGGCTTCCAAATATCCCTTTGCCAATTCCACAAGAACAGCCTTAGCGAAAGGCTTCTTGAAGGGAAAGATGTAACTCTGTGAGATGAATTAACAGAACACAGAGCAGTTTCTCAGAAAGCTTCTTTCCAGTTTTGAACGGAAGATATTTCCTTTTTCACCATAGCCCTCTATGGGCTTCCAAATATCCCTTTGCCAATTCCACAAGAACAGCCTTAGCAAAAGGCTTCTTGAAGGGAAAGATGTAACTCTGTGAGATGAATTAACAGAACACAGAGCAGTTTCTCAGAAAGCTTCTTTCCAGTTTTGAACGGAAGATATTTCCTTTTTCACCATAGCCCTCTATGGGCTTCCAAATATCCCTTTGCCAATTCCACAAGAACAGCCTTAGCGAAAGGCTTCTTGAAGGGAAAGATGTAACTCTGTGAGATGAATTAACAGAACACAGAGCAGTTTCTCAGAAAGCTTCTTTCCAGTTTTGAACGGAAGATATTTCCTTTTTCACCATAGCCCTCTATGGGCTTCCAAATATCCCTTTGCCAATTCCACAAGAACAGCCTTAGCGAAAGGCTTCTTGAAGGGAAAGATGTAACTCTGTGAGATGAATTAACAGAACACAGAGCAGTTTCTCAGAAAGCTTCTTTCCAGTTTTGAACGGAAGATATTTCCTTTGTCACCATAGCCCTCTATGGGCTTCCAAATATCCCTTTGCCAATTCCACAAGAACAGCCTTAGCGAAAGGCTTCTGGAAGGGAAAGATGTAACTCTGTGAGATGAATTAACAGAACACAGAGCAGTTTCTCAGAAAGCTTCTTTCCAGTTTTGAACGGAAGATATTTCCTTTTTCACCATAGCCCTCTATGGGCTTCCAAATATCCCTTTGCCAATTCCACATGAACAGCCTTAGCGAAAGGCTTCTTGAAGGGAAAGATGTAACTCTGTGAGATGAATTAACAGAACACAGAGCAGTTTCTCAGAAAGCTTCTTTCCAGTTTTGAACGGAAGATATTTCCTTTTTCACCATAGCCCTCTATGGGCTTCCAAATATCCCTTTGCCAATTCCACAAGAACAGCCTTAGCGAAAGGCTTCTTGAAGGGAAAGATGTAACTCTGTGAGATGAATTAACAGAACAGAGAGCAGTTTCTCAGAAAGCTTCTTTCCAGTTTTGAACGGAAGATATTTCCTTTTTCACCATAGCCCTCTATGGGCTTCCAAATATCCCTTTGCCAATTCCACAAGAACAGCCTTAGCGAAAGGCTTCTTGAAGGGAAAGATGTAACTCTGTGAGATGAATTAACAGAACACAGAGCAGTTTCTCAGAAAGCTTCTTTCCAGTTTTGAACGGAAGATATTTCCTTTTTCACCATAGCCCTCTATGGGCTTCCAAATATCCCTTTGCCAATTCCACAAGAACAGCCTTAGCGAAAGGCTTCTGGAAGGGAAAGATGTAACTCTGTGAGATGAATTAACAGAACACAGAGCAGTTTCTCAGAAAGCTTCTTTCCAGTTTTGAACGGAAGATATTTCCTTTTTCACCATAGCCCTCTATGGGCTTCCAAATATCCCTTTGCCAATTCCACAAGAACAGCCTTAGCGAAAGGCTTCTTGAAGGGAAAGATGTAACTCTGTGAGATGAATTAACAGAACACAGAGCAGTTTCTCAGAAAGCTTCTTTAGAGTTTTGAACGGAAGATATTTCCTTTTTCAGCATAGCCCTCTATGGGCTTCCAAATATCCCTTTGCCAATTCCACAAGAACAGCCTTAGCGAAAGACTTCTTGAAGGGAAAGATGTAACACTGTGAGATGAATTAACAGAACACAGAGAAGTTTCTCAGAAAGCTTCTTTCCAATTTTGAACGGAAGATATTCCCTTTTTCAACATAGCCCTCTATGGGCTTCCAAATATCCCTTTGCCAATTCCACAAGAACAGCCTTAGCGAAAGGCTTCTGGAAAGGAAAGTTGTAGCTCTGTGAGATGAATTAACAGAACACAGAGCAGTTTCTCAGAAAGCTTCTTTCCAGTTTTGAACGGAAGATATTTCCTTTTTCACCACAGCCCTCTATGGGCTTCCAAATATCCCTTTGCCAATTCCACAAGAACAGCCTTAGCGAAAGGCTTCTTGAAGGGAAAGATGTAACTCTGTGAGATGAATTAACAGAACACAGAGCAGTTTCTCGGAAAGCTTCTTTCCAGTTTTGAACGGAAGATATTTCCTTTTTCACCATAGCCCTCTATGGGCTTCCAAATATCCCTTTGCCAATTCCACAAGAACAGCCTTAGCGAAAGGCTTCTTGAAGGGAAAGATGTAACTCTGTGAGATGAATTAACAGAACACAGAGCAGTTTCTCAGAAAGCTTCTTTCCAGTTTTGAACGGAAGATATTCCCTTTTTCACCATAACCCTCTATGGGCTTCCAAATATCCCTTTGGCAATTCCACAAGAACAGCCTTAGCGAAAGGCTTCTTGAAGGGAAAGATGTAACGCTGTGAGATGAATTAACAGAACACAGAGCTGTTTCTCTGAAAGCTTCTTTCCAGTTTTGAACGGAAGATATTTCCTTTTTCACCATAGCCCTCTATGGGCTTCCAAATATCCCTTTGCCAATTCCACAAAACAGCCTTAGCGAAAGGCTTCTTGAAGGGAAAGATGTAACTCTGTGAGATGAATTAACAGAACACAGAGCAGTTTCTCAGAAAGCTTCTTTCCAGTTTTGAACGGAAGATATTTCCTTTTTCACCATAGCCCTCTATGGGCTTCCAAATATCCCTTTGCCAATTCCACAAGAACAGCCTTAGCGAAAGGCTTCTTGAAGGGAAAGATGTAACTCTGTGAGATGAATTAACAGAACACAGAGCAGTTTCTCAGAAAGCTTCTTTAGAGTTTTGAACGGAAGATATTTCCTTTTTCACCATAGCCCTCTATGGGCTTCCAAATATCCCTTTGCCAATTCCACAAGAACAGCCTTAGTGAAAGGCTTCTTGAAGGGAAAGATGTAACTCTGTGAGATGAATTAACAGAACACAGAGCAGTTTCTCAGAAAGCTTCTTTCCAGTTTTGAACGGAAGATATTTCCTTTTTCACCATAGCCCTCTATGGGCTTCCAAATATCCCTTTGCCAATTCCACAAGAACAGCCTTAGCGAAAGGCTTCTTGAAGGGAAAGATGTAACGCTGTGAGATGAATTAACAGAACACAGAGCAGTTTCTCAGAAAGCTTCTTTCCAGTTTTGAACGGAAGATATTTCCTTTTTCACCATAGCCCTCTATGGGCTTCCAAATATCCCTTTGCCAATTCCACAAGAACACCCTTAGCGAAAGGCTTCTTGAAGGGAAAGATGTAACTCTGTGAGATGAATTAACAGAACACAGAGCAGTTTCTCAGAAAGCTTCTTTCCAGTTTTGAACGGAAGATATTTCCTTTTTCACCATAGCCCTCTAAGGGCTTCCAAATATCCCTTTGCCAATTCCACAAGAACAGCCTTAGCGAAAGGCTTCTTGAAGGGAAAGATGTAACTCTGTGAGATGAATTAAAAGAACACAGAGCAGTTTCTCAGAAAGCTTCTTTCTAGTTTTGAACGGAAGATATTTCCTTTTTCAGCATAGCCCTCTAAGGGCTTCCAAATATCCCTTTGCCAATTCCACAAGAACAGCCTTAGCGAAAGGCTTCTTGAAGGGAAAGATGTAACTCTGTGAGATGAATTAACAGAACAGAGAGCAGTTTCTCAGAAAGCTTCTTTCCGGTTTTGAACGGAAGATATTTCCTTTTTCACCATAGCCCTCTATGGGCTTCCAAATATCCCTTTGCCAATTCCACAAGAACAGCCTTAGCGAAAGGCTTCTTGAAGGGAAAGATGTAACTCTGTGAGATGAATTAACAGAACACAGAGCAGTTTCTCAGAAAGCTTCTTTCCAGTTTTGAACAGAAGATATTTCCTTTTTCACCATAGCCCTCTATGGGCTTCCAAATATCCCTTTGCCAATTCCACAAGAACAGCCTTAGCGAAAGGCTTCTTGAAGGGAAAGATGTAACTCTGTGAGATGAATTAACAGAACACAGAGCAGTTTCTCAGAAAGCTTCTTTCCAGTTTTGAACGGAAGATATTTCCTTTTTCACCATAGCCCTCTATGGGCTTCCAAATATCCCTTTGCCAATTCCACAAGAACAGCCTTAGCGAAAGGCTTCTTGAAGGGAAAGATGTAACTCTGTGAGATGAATTAACAGAACACAGAGAAGTTTCTCAGAAAGCTTCTTTCCAGTTTTGAACGGAAGATATTTCCTTTTTCACCATAGCCCTCTATGGGCTTCCAAATATCCCTTTGCCAATTCCACAAGAACAGCCTTAGCGAAAGGCTTCTTGAAGGGAAAGATGTAACTCTGTGAGATGAATTAACAGAACACAGAGCAGTTTCTCAGAAAGCTTCTTTCCAGTTTTGAACGGAAGATATTCCCTTTTTCACCATAGCCCTCTATGGGCTTCCAAATATCACTTTGCCAATTCCACAAGAACAGCCTTAGCGAAAGGCTTCTGGAAGGGTAAGATGTAGCTCTGTGAGATGAATTAACAGAACACAGAGCAGTTTCTCAGAAAGCTTCTTTCCAGTTTTGAACGGAAGATATTTCCTTTTTCACCATCGCCCTCTATGGGCTTCCAAATATACCTTTGCTAATTCCACAAGAACAGCCTTAGCGAAAGGCTTCTTGAAGGGAAAGATGTAACTCTGTGAGATGAATAAACAGAACACAGAGCAGTTTCTCAGAAAGCTTCTTTCCAGTTTTGAACGGAAGATATTTCCTTTTTCACCATAGCCCTCTATGGGCTTCCAAATATCCCTTTGCCAATTCCACAAGAACAGCCTTAGCGAAAGGCTTCTGGAAGGGAAAGATGTAGCTCTGTGAGATGAATTAACAGAACACAGAGCAGTTTCTCAGAAAGCTTCTTTCCAGTTTTGAACGGAAGATATTTCCTTTTTCACCATAGCCCTCTATGGGCTTCCAAATATCCCTTTGCCAATTCCACAAGAACAGCCTTAGCGAAAGGCTTCTTGAAGGGAAAGATGTAACTCTGTGAGATGAATTAACAGAACACAGAGCAGTTTCTCAGAAAGCTTCTTTCCAGTTTTGAACGGAAGATATTTCCTTTTTCACCATAGCCCTCTATGGGCTTCCAAATATCCCTTTGCCAATTCCACAAGAAGAGCCTTAGCGAAAGGCTTCTTGAAGGGAAAGATGTAACTCTGTGAGATGAATTAACAGAACACAGAGCAGTTTCTCAGAAAGCTTCTTTCCAGTTTTGAACGGAAGATATTTCCTTTTTCACCATAGCCCTCTATGGGCTTCCAAATATCCCTTTGCCAATTCCACAAGAACAGCCTTAGCGAAAGGCTTCTTGAAGGGAAAGATGTAACTCTGTGAGATGAATTAACAGACCACAGAGCAGTTTCTCAGAAAGCTTCTTTCCAGTTTTGAACGGAAGATATTCCCTTTTTCAACATAGCCCTCTATGGGCTTCCAAATATCCCTTTGCCAATTCCACAAGAACAGCCTTAGCAAAAGGCTTCTGGAAAGGAAAGATGTAGCTCTGTGAGATGAATTAACAGAACACAGAGCAGTTTCTCATAAAGCTTCTTTCCAGTTTTGAACGGAAGATATTTCCTTTTTCACCATAGGCCTCTATGGGCTTCCAAATATCCCTTTGCCAATTCCACAAGAACAGCCTTAGCGAAAGGCTTCTTGAAGGGAAAGATGTAACTCTGTGAGATGAATTAACAGAACACAGAGCAGTTTCTCAGAAAGCTTCTTTCCAGTTTTGAACGGAAGATATTTCCTTTTTCACCATAGCCCTCTATGGGCTTCCAAATATCCCTTTGCCAATTCCACAAGAACAGCCTTAGCGAAAGGCTTCTTGAAGGGAAAGATGTAACTCTGTGAGATGAATTAACAGAACACAGAGCAGTTTCTCAGAAAGCTTCTTTCCAGTTTTGAACGGAAGATATTTCCTTTTTCACCATAGCCCTCTATGGGCTTCCAAATATCCCTTTGCCAATTCCACAAGAACAGCCTTAGCGAAAGGCTTCTTGAAGGGAAAGATGTAACTCTGTGAGATGAATTAACAGAACACAGAGCAGTTTCTCAGAAAGCTTCTTTCCAGTTTTGAACGGAAGATATTTCCTTTTTCACCATAGCCCTCTATGGGCTTCCAAATATCCCTTTGCCAATTCCACAAGAACAGCCTTAGCGAAAGGCTTCTTGAAGGGAAAGATGTAACTCTGTGAGATGAATTAACAGAACACAGAGCAGTTTCTCAGAAAGCTTCTTTCCAGTTTTGAACGGAAGATATTTCCTTTTTCAAGATAGCCCTCTATGGGCTTCCAAATATCCCTTTGCCAATTGCACAAGAACAGGCTTAGCGAAAGGCTTCTTGAAGGGATAGATGTAACTCTGTGAGAAGAATTAACAGAACACAGAGCAGTTTCTCAGAAAGCTTCTTTCCAGTTTTCAACGGAAGATATTTCCTTTTTCACCATAGCCCTGTATGGGCTTCCAAATATCCCATTGCCAATTCCACAAGAACAGCCTTAGCGAAAGGCTTCTTGAAGGGAAAGATGTAACTCTGTGAGATGAATTAACAGAACACAGAGCAGTTTCTCAGAAAGCTTCTTTCCAGTTTTGAACGGAAGATATTTCCGTTTTCACCATAGCCCTCTATGGGCTTCCAAATATCCCTTTGCCAATTCCACAAGAACAGCCTTAGCGAAAGGCTTCTTGAAGGGAAAGATGTAACTCTGCGAGATGAATTAACAGAACACAGAGCAGTTTCTCAGAAAGTTTCCTTCCAGTTTTGAACGGAAGATATTCCCTTTTTCACCATAGCCCTCTATGGGCTTCCAAATATCGCCAATTCCAGAAGAACAGCCTTAGCGAAAGGCTTCTGGAAGGGAAAGATGTAGCTCTGTGAGATGAATTAACAGAACACAGAGCAGTTTCTCAGAAAGCTTCTTTCCAGTTTTGAACGGATGATATTTCCTTTTTCACCGTAGCCCTCTATGGGCTTCCAAATATCCCTTTCAAAATTCCACAGGTACAGCCTTAGCGAAAGGCTTCTTGAAGGGAAAGATGTAACTCTGTGAGATGAATTAACAGAACACAGAGCAGTTTCTCAGAAAGCTTCTTTCCAGTTTTGAACGGAAGATATTTCCTTTTTCACCATAGCCCTCTATGGGCTTCCAAATATCCCTTTGCCAATTCCACAAGAACAGCCTTAGCGAAAGGCTTCTTGAAGGGAAAGATGTAACTCTGTGAGATGAATTAACAGAACACAGAGCCGTTTCTCAGAAAGCTTCTTTCCAGTTTTGAACGGAAGATATTTCCTTTTTCACCATAGCCCTCTATGGGCTTCCAAATATCCCTTTGCCAATTCCACAAGAACAGCCTTAGCGAAAGGCTTCTAGAAGGGAAAGATGTAGCTCTGCGAGATGAATTAACAGAACACAGAGCAGTTTCTCAGAAAGATTCTTTCCAGTTTTGAACAGAAGATATTTCCTTTTTCACCATAGCCCTCTATGGGCTTCCAAATATCCCTTTGCCAATTCCACAAGAACAGCCTTAGCGAAAGTCTTCTTGAAGGGAAAGATGTAACTCTGTGAGATGAATTAACAGAACACAGAGCAGTTTCTCAGAAAGCTTCTTTCCAGTTTTAAACGGAAGATATTTCCTTTTTCACCATAGCCCTCTATGGGCTTCCAAATATCCCTTTGCCAATTGCACAAGAACAGCCTTAGCGAAAGGCTTCTTGAAGGGAAAGATGTAACTCTGTGAGATGAATTAACAGAACACAGAGCAGTTTCTCAGAAAGCTTCTTTCCAGTTTTCAACGGAAGATATTTCCTTTTTCACCATAGCCCTGTATGGGCTTCCAAATATCCCATTGCCAATTCCACAGGAACAGC
Organism: Chlorocebus sabaeus; assembly: GCF_047675955.1. Taxonomy (NCBI): domain Eukaryota; kingdom Metazoa; phylum Chordata; class Mammalia; order Primates; family Cercopithecidae; genus Chlorocebus; species Chlorocebus sabaeus. The sequence continues at coordinate 116,635 of NW_027327547.1, forward strand.
CTTAGCGAAAGGCTTCTTGAAGGGAAAGATGTAACTCTGTGAGATGAATTAACAGAACACAGAGCAGTTTCTCAGAAAGCTTCTTTCCAGTTTTGAACGGAAGATATTTCCGTTTTCACCATAGCCCTCTATGGGCTTCCAAATATCCCTTTGCCAATTCCACAAGAACAGCCTTAGCGAAAGGCTTCTTGAAGGGAAAGATGTAACTCTGTGAGATGAATTAACAGAACACAGAGCAGTTTCTCAGAAAGCTTCCTTCCAGTTTTAAATGGAAGATATTCCCTTTTTCACCATAGCCCTCTATGGGCTTCCAAATATCGCCAATTCCACAAGAACAGCCTTAGCGAAAGGCTTCTGGAAGGGAAAGATGTAGCTCTGTGAGATGAATTAACAGAACACAGAGCAGTTTCTCAGAAAGCTTCTTTCCAGTTTTGAACGGAAGATATATCCTTTTTCACCATAGCCCTCTATGGGCTTCCGAATATCCCTTTGCCAATTCCACAAGAACAGCCTTAGCGAAAGGCTTCTTGAAGGGAAAGATGTAACTCTGTGAGATGAATTAACAGAACACAGAGCAGTTTCTCAGAAAGGTTCTTTCCAGTTTGGAACGGAAGATATTTCCTTTTTCACCATAGCCCTCTATGGGCTTCCAAATATCCCTTTGCCATTTCCACAAGAACAGCCTTAGCGAAAGGCTTCTTGAAGGGAAAGATGTAACTCTGTGAGATGAATTAACAGAACACAGAGAAGTTTCTCAGAAAGCTTCTTTCCAGTTTTGAACGGAAGGTATTTCCTTTTTCACCATAGCCCTCTATGGGCTTCCAAATATCCCTTTGCCAATTCCACAAGAACAGCCTTAGCGAAAGGCTTCTTGAAGGGAAAGATGTAAATCTGTGAGATGAATTAACAGACCACAGAGCAGTTTCTCAGAAAGCTTCTTTCCAGTTTTGAACGGAAGATATTCCCTTTTTCAACATAGCCCTCTATGGGCTTCCAAATATCCCTTTGCCAATTCCACAAGAACAGCCTTAGCAAAAGGCTTCTGGAAAGGAAAGATGTAGCTCTGTGAGATGAATTAACAGAACACAGAGCAGTTTCTCATAAAGCTTCTTTCCAGTTTTGAAGGGAAGATATTTCCTTTTTCACCATAGCCCTCTATGGGCTTCCAAATATCCCTTTGCCAATTCCACAAGAACAGCCTTAGCGAAAGGCTTCTTGAAGGGAAAGATGTAACTCTGTGAGATGAATTAACAGAACACAGAGCAGTTTCTCAGAAAGCTTCTTTCCAGTTTTGAAGGGAAGATATTTCCTTTTTCACCATAGCCCTCTATGGGCTTCCAAATATCCCTTTGCCAATTCCACAAGAACAGCCTTAGCGAAAGGCTTCTTGAAGGGAAAGATGTAACTCTGTGAGATGAATTAACAGAACACAGAGCAGTTTCTCAGAAAGCTTCTTTCCAGTTTTGAACGGAAGATATTTCCTTTTTCACCATAGCCCTCTATGGGCTTCCAAATATCCCTTTGCCAATTCCACAAGAACAGCCTTAGCGAAAGGCTTCTTGAAGGGAAAGATGTAACTCTGTGAGATGAATTAACAGAACACAGAGCAGTTTCTCAGAAAGCTTCTTTCCAGTTTTGAACGGAAGATATTTCCTTTTTCACCATAGCCCTCTATGGGCTTCCAAATATCCCTTTGCCAATTCCACAAGAACAGCCTTAGCGAAAGGCTTCTTGAAGGGAAAGATGTAACTCTGTGAGATGAATTAACAGAACACAGAGCAGTTTCTCAGAAAGCTTCTTTCCAGTATTGAACGGAAGATATTTCCTTTTTCAAGATAGCCCTCTATGGGCTTCCAAATATCCCTTTGCCAATTGCACAAGAACAGCCTTAGCGAAAGGCTTCTTGAAGGGATAGATGTAACTCTGTGAGATGAATTAAGAGAACACAGAGCAGTTTCTCAGAAAGCTTCTTTCCAGCTTTGAACGGAAGATATTTCCTTTTTCACCATAGCCCTCTATGGGCTTCCAAAAATCCCTTTGCCAATTCCACAAGAACAGCCTTAGCGAAAGGCTTCTTGAAGGGAAAGATGTAACTCTGTGAGATGAATTAACAGAACACAGAGCAGTTTCTCAGAAAGCTTCTTTCCAGTTTTGAACGGAAGATATTTCCTTTTTCACCATAGCCCTCTATGGGCTTCCAAATATCCCTTTGCCAATTCCACAAGAACAGCCTTAGCGAAAGGCTTCTTGAAGGGAAAGATGTAACTCTGTGAGATGAATTAACAGAACACAGAGCAGTTTCTCAGAAAGCTTCTTTCCAGTTTTGAACGGAAGATATTTCCTTTTTCAAGATAGCCCTCTATGGGCTTCCAAATATCCCTTTGCCAATTGCACAAGAACAGCCTTAGCGAAAGGCTTCTTGAAGGGATAGATGTAACTCTGTGAGATGAATTAACAGAACACAGAGCAGTTTCTCAGAAAGCTTCTTTCCAGTTTTCAACGGAAGATATTTCCTTTTTCACCATAGCCCTGTATGGGCTTCCAAATATCCCATTGCCAATTCCACAAGAACAGCCTTAGCGAAAGGCTTCTTGAAGGGAAAGATGTAACTCTGTGAGATGAATTAACAGAACACAGAGCAGTTTCTCAGAAAGCTTCTTTCCAGTTTTGAACGGAAGATATTTCCGTTTTCACCATAGCCCTCTATGGGCATCCAAATATCCCTTTGCCAATTCCACAAGAACAGCCTTAGCGAAAGGCTTCTTGAAGGGAAAGATGTAACTCTGCGAGATGAATTAACAGAACACAGAGCAGTTTCTCAGAAAGTTTCCTTCCAGTTTTGAACGGAAGATATTCCCTTTTTCACCATAGCCCTCTATGGGCTTCCAAATATCGCCAATTCCACAAGAACAGCCTTAGCGAAAGGCTTCTGGAAGGGAAAGATGTAGCTCTGTGAGATGAATTAACAGAACACAGAGCAGTTTCTCAGAAAGCTTCTTTCCAGTTTTGAACGGATGATATTTCCTTTTTCACCGTAGCCCTCTATGGGCTTCCAAATATCCCTTTGAAAATTCCACAGGAACAGCCTTAGCGAAAGGCTTCTTGAAGGGAAAGATGTAACTCTGTGAGATGAATTAACAGAACACAGAGCAGTTTCTCAGAAAGCTTCTTTCCAGTTTTGAACGGAAGATATTTCCTTTTTCACCATAGCCCTCTATGGGCTTCCAAATATCCCTTTGCCAATTCCACAAGAACAGCCTTGGCGAAAGGCTTCTTGAAGGGAAAGATGTAACTCTGTGAGATGAATTAACAGAACACAGAGCCGTTTCTCAGAAAGCTTCTTTCCAGTTTTAAACGGAAGATATTTCCTTTTTCACCATAGCCCTCTATGGGCTTCCAAATATCCCTTTGCCAATTCCACAAGAACAGCCTTAGCGAACGGCTTCTAGAAGGGAAAGATGTAGCTCTGCGAGATGAATTAACAGAACACAGAGCAGTTTCTCAGAAAGATTCTTTCCAGTTTTGAACAGAAGATATTTCCTTTTACACCATAGCCCTCTATGGGCTTCCAAATATCCCTTTGCCAATTCCACAAGAACAGCCTTAGCGAAAGTCTTCTTGAAGGGAAAGATGTAACTCTGTGAGATGAATTAACAGAACACAGAGCAGTTACTCAGAAAGCTTCTTTCCAGTTTTAAACGGAAGATATTTCCTTTTTCACCATAGCCCTCTATGGGCTTCCAAATATCCCTTTGCCAATTGCACAAGAACAGCCTTAGCGAAAGGCTTCTTGAAGGGATAGATGTAACTCTGTGAGATGAATTAACAGAACACAGAGAAGTTTCTCAGAAAGCTTCTTTCCAGTTTTCAACGGAAGATATTTCCTTTTTCACCATAGCCCTGTATGGGCTTCCAAATATCCCATTGCCAATTCCACAGGAACAGCCTTAGCGAAAGGCTTCTTGAAGGGAAAGATGTAACTCTGTGAGATGAATTAACAGAACACAGAGCAGTTTCTCAGAAAGCTTCTTTCCAGTTTTGAACGGAAGATATTTCCGTTTTCACCATAGCCCTCTATGGGCTTCCAAATATCCCTTTTCCAATTCCACAAGAACAGCCTTAGCGAAAGGCTTCTTGAAGGGAATGATGTAACTCTTTGAGATGAATTAACAGAACACAGAGCAGTTTCTCAGAAAGGTTCTTTCCAGTTTTGAACGGAAGGTATTTCCTTTTTCACCATAGCCCTCTATGGGCTTCCAAATATCCCTTTGCCATTTCCACAAGAACAGCCTTAGCGAAAGGCTTCTTGAAGGGAAAGATGTAACTCTGTGAGATGAATTAACAGAACACAGAGCAGTTTCTCAGAAAGCTTCTTTCCAGTTTTGAACGGAAGATATTTCCTTTTTCACCGTAGACCTCTATGGGCTTCCAGATATCCCTTTGCCAATTCCACAAGAACAGCCTTATCGAAAGTCTTCTTGAAGGGAAAGATGTAACTCTGTGAGATGAATTAACAGAACACAGAGCAGTTTCTCAGAAAGCTTCTTTCCAGTTTTGAACGGAAGATATTCCTTTTTCACCATAGCCCTCTATGGGCTTCCAAATATCCCTTTGCCAATTCCCCAAGAACAGCCTTAGCGAAAGGCTTCTTGAAGGGAAAGATGTAACTCTGTGAGATGAATTAACAGAAAACAGAGCAGTTTCTCAGAAAGTTTCCTTCCAGTTTTGAACGGAAGATATTCCCTTTTTCACCATAGCCCTCTATGGGCTTCCAAATATCGCCAATTCCACAAGAACAGCCTTAGCGAAAGGCTTCTGGAAGGGAAAGATGTAGCTCTGTGAGATGAATTAACAGAACACAGAGCAGTTTCTCAGAAAGCTTCTTTCCAGTTTTGAACGGATGATATTTCCTTTTTCACCGTAGCCCTCTATGGGCTTCCAAATATCCCTTTGAAAATTCCACAGGAACAGCCTTAGCGAAAGGCTTCTTGAAGGGAAAGATGTAACTCTGTGAGATGAATTAACAGAACACAGAGCAGTTTCTCAGAAAGCTTCTTTCCAGTTTTGAACGGAAGATATTTCCTTTTTCACCATAGCCCTCTATGGGCTTCCAAATATCCCTTTGCCAATTCCACAAGAACAGCCTTGGCGAAAGGCTTCTTGAAGGGAAAGATGTAACTCTGTGAGATGAATTAACAGAACACAGAGCCGTTTCTCAGAAAGCTTCTTTCCAGTTTTAAACGGAAGATATTTCCTTTTTCACCATAGCCCTCTATGGGCTTCCAAATATCCCTTTGCCAATTCCACAAGAACAGCCTTAGCGAACGGCTTCTAGAAGGGAAAGATGTAGCTCTGCGAGATGAATTAACAGAACACAGAGCAGTTTCTCAGAAAGATTCTTTCCAGTTTTGAACAGAAGATATTTCCTTTTACACCATAGCCCTCTATGGGCTTCCAAATATCCCTTTGCCAATTCCACAAGAACAGCCTTAGCGAAAGTCTTCTTGAAGGGAAAGATGTAACTCTGTGAGATGAATTAACAGAACACAGAGCAGTTACTCAGAAAGCTTCTTTCCAGTTTTAAACGGAAGATATTTCCTTTTTCACCATAGCCCTCTATGGGCTTCCAAATATCCCTTTGCCAATTGCACAAGAACAGCCTTAGCGAAAGGCTTCTTGAAGGGATAGATGTAACTCTGTGAGATGAATTAACAGAACACAGAGAAGTTTCTCAGAAAGCTTCTTTCCAGTTTTCAACGGAAGATATTTCCTTTTTCACCATAGCCCTGTATGGGCTTCCAAATATCCCATTGCCAATTCCACAGGAACAGCCTTAGCGAAAGGCTTCTTGAAGGGAAAGATGTAACTCTGTGAGATGAATTAACAGAACACAGAGCAGTTTCTCAGAAAGCTTCTTTCCAGTTTTGAACGGAAGATATTTCCGTTTTCACCATAGCCCTCTATGGGCTTCCAAATATCCCTTTTCCAATTCCACAAGAACAGCCTTAGCGAAAGGCTTCTTGAAGGGAATGATGTAACTCTTTGAGATGAATTAACAGAACACAGAGCAGTTTCTCAGAAAGGTTCTTTCCAGTTTTGAACGGAAGGTATTTCCTTTTTCACCATAGCCCTCTATGGGCTTCCAAATATCCCTTTGCCATTTCCACAAGAACAGCCTTAGCGAAAGGCTTCTTGAAGGGAAAGATGTAACTCTGTGAGATGAATTAACAGAACACAGAGCAGTTTCTCAGAAAGCTTCTTTCCAGTTTTGAACGGAAGATATTTCCTTTTTCACCGTAGACCTCTATGGGCTTCCAGATATCCCTTTGCCAATTCCACAAGAACAGCCTTATCGAAAGTCTTCTTGAAGGGAAAGATGTAACTCTGTGAGATGAATTAACAGAACACAGAGCAGTTTCTCAGAAAGCTTCTTTCCAGTTTTGAACGGAAGATATTCCTTTTTCACCATAGCCCTCTATGGGCTTCCAAATATCCCTTTGCCAATTCCCCAAGAACAGCCTTAGCGAAAGGCTTCTTGAAGGGAAAGATGTAACTCTGTGAGATGAATTAACAGAAAACAGAGCAGTTTCTCAGAAAGCTTCTTTAGAGTTTTGAACGGAAGATATTTCCTTTTTCACCATAGCCCTCTATGGGCTTCCAAATATCCCTTTGCCAATTCCACAAGAACAGCCTTAGCGAAAGGCTTCTTGAAGGGAAAGATGTAACTCTGTGAGATGAATTAACAGAACACAGAGCAGTTTCTCAGAAAGCTTCTTTCCAGTTTTGAACGGAAGATATTTCCTTTTTCACCATAGCCCTCTAAGGGCTTCCAAATATCCCTTTGCCAATTCCACAAGAACAGCCTTAGCGAAAGGCTTCTTGAAGGGAAAGATGTAACTCTGTGAGATGAATTAACAGAACACAGAGCAGTTTCTCAGAAAGCTTCTTTCCAGTTTTGAACGGAAGATATTTCCTTTTTCACCATAGCCCTCTATGGGCTTCCAAATATCCCTTTGCCAATTCCACAAGAACAGCCTTAGCGAAAGGCTTCTTGAAGGGAAAGATGTAACTCTGTGAGATGAATTAACAGAACACAGAGCAGTTTCTCAGAAAGCTTCTTTCCAGTTTTGAACGGAAGATATTTCCTTTTTCACCATAGCCCTCTATGGGCTTCCAAATATCCCTTTGCCAACTCCACAAGAACAGCCTTAGCGAAAGGCTTCTTGAAGGGAAAGATGTAACTCTGTGAGATGAATTAACAGAACACAGAGCAGTTTCTCAGAAAGCTTCTTTCCAGTTTTGAACGGAAGATATTTCCTTTTTCACCATAGCCCTCTATGGGCTTCCAAATATCCCTTTGCCAATTCCACAAGAACAGCCTTAGCGAAAGGCTTCTTGAAGGGAAAGATGTAACTCTGTGAGATGAATTAACAGAACACAGAGCAGTTTCTCAGAAAGCTTCTTTCCAGTTTTGAACGGAAAATATTTCCTTTTTCACCATAGCCCTCTATGGGCTTCCAAATATCCCTTTGCCAATTCCACAAGAACAGCCTTAGCGAAAGGCTTCTTGAAGGGAAAGATGTAACTCTGTGAGATGAATTAACAGAACACAGAGCAGTTTCTCAGAAAGCTTCTTTCCAGTTTTGAACGGAAGATATTTCCTTTTTCACCATAGCCCTCTATGGGCTTCCAAATATCCCTTTGCCATTTCCACAAGAACAGCCTTAGCGAAAGGCTTATTGAAGGGAAAGATGTAACTCTGTGAGATGAATTAACAGAACACAGAGCAGTTTCTCAGAAAGCTTCTTTCCAGTTTTGAACGGAAGATATTTCCTTTTTCACCGTAGACCTCTATGGGCTTCCAGATATCCCTTTGCCAATTCCACAAGAACAGCCTTAGCGAAAGTCTTCTTGAAGGGAAAGATGTAACTCTGTGAGATGAATTAACAGAACACAGAGCAGTTTCTCAGAAAGCTTCTTTCCAGTTTTGAACGGAAAATATTTCCTTTTTCACCATAGCCCTCTATGGGCTTCCAAATATCCCTTTGCCAATTCCACAAGAACAGCCTTAGCGAAAGGCTTCTTGAAGGGAAAGATGTAACTCTGTGAGATGAATTAACAGAACACAGAGCAGTTTCTCAGAAAGCTTCTTTCCAGTTTTGAACGGAAGATATTTCCTTTTTCACCATAGCCCTCTATGGGCTTCCAAATATCCCTTTGCCATTTCCACAAGAACAGCCTTAGCGAAAGGCTTCTTGAAGGGAAAGATGTAACTCTGTGAGATGAATTAACAGAACACAGAGCAGTTTCTCAGAAAGCTTCTTTCCAGTTTTGAACGGAAGATATTTCCTTTTTCACCGTAGACCTCTATGGGCTTCCAGATATCCCTTTGCCAATTCCACAAGAACAGCCTTAGCGAAAGTCTTCTTGAAGGGAAAGATGTAACTCTGTGAGATGAATTAACAGAACACAGAGCAGTTTCTCAGAAAGCTTCTTTCCAGTTTTGAACGGAAGATATTCCTTTTTCACCATAGCCCTCTATGGGCTTCCAAATATCCCTTTGCCAATTCCCCAAGAACAGCCTTAGCGAAAGGCTTCTTGAAGGGAAAGATGTAACTCTGTGAGATGAATTAACAGAAAACAGAGCAGTTTCTCAGAAAGCTTCTTTAGAGTTTTGAACGGAAGATATTTCCTTTTTCACCATAGCCCTCTATGGGCTTCCAAATATCCCTTTGCCAATTCCACAAGAACAGCCTTAGCGAAAGGCTTCTTGAAGGGAAAGATGTAACTCTGTGAGATGAATTAACAGAACACAGAGCAGTTTCTCAGAAAGCTTCTTTCCAGTTTTGAACGGAAGATATTTCCTTTTTCACCATAGCCCTCTATGGGCTTCCAAATATCCCTTTGCCAACTCCACAAGAACAGCCTTAGCGAAAGGCTTCTTGAAGGGAAAGATGTAACTCTGTGAGATGAATTAACAGAACACAGAGCAGTTTCTCAGAAAGCTTCTTTCCAGTTTTGAACGGAAGATATTTCCTTTTTCACCATAGTCCTCTATGGGCTTCCAAATATCCCTTTGCCAATTCCACAAGAACAGCCTTAGCGAAAGGCTTCTTGAAGGGAAAGATGTAACTCTGTGAGATGAATTAACAGAACACAGAGCAGTTTCTCAGAAAGCTTCTTTCCAGTTTTGAACGGAAGATATTTCCTTTTTCACCATAGCCCTCTATGGGCTTCCAAATATCCCTTTGCCAATTCCACAAGAACAGCCTTAGCGAAAGGCTTCTGGAAGGGAAAGATGTAACTCTGTGAGATGAATTAACAGAACACAGAGCAGTTTCTCAGAAAGCTTCTTTCCAGTTTTGAACGGAAGATATTTCCTTTTCACCATAGCCCTCTATGGGCTTCCAAATATCCCTTTGCCAATTCCACATGAACAGCCTTAGCGAAAGGCTTCTTGAAGGGAAAGATGTAACTCTGTGAGATGAATTAACAGAACACAGAGCAGTTTCTCAGAAAGCTTCTTTCCAGTTTTGAACGGAAGATATTTCCTTTTTCAAAATAGCCCTCTATGGGCTTCCAAATATCCCTTTGCCAATTCCACAAGAACAGCCTTAGCGAAAGGCTTCTTGAAGGGAAAGATGTAACTCTGTGAGATGAATTAACAGAACAGAGAGCAGTTTCTCAGAAAGCTTCTTTCCAGTTTTGAACGGAAGATATTTCCTTTTTCACCATAGCCCTCTATGGGCTTCCAAATATCCCTTTGCCAATTCCACAAGAACAGCCTTAGCGAAAGGCTTCTTGAAGGGAAAGATGTAACTCTGTGAGATGAATTAACAGAACACAGAGCAGTTTCTCAGAAAGCTTCTTTCCAGTTTTGAACGGAAGATATTTCCTTTTTCACCATAGCCCTCTATGGGCTTCCAAGTATCCGTTTGCCAATTCCACAAGAACAGCCTTAGCGAAAGGCTTCTTGAAGGGAAAGATGTAACTCTGTGAGATGAATTAACAGAACACAGAGCAGTTTCTCAGAAAGCTTCTTTCCAGTTTTGAACGGAAGATATTTCCTTTTTCACCATAGCCCTCTATGGGCTTCCAAATATCCCTTTGCCAATTCCACAAGAACAGCCTTAGCGAAAGGCTTCTTGAAGGGAAAGATGTAACTCTGTGAGATGAATTAACAGAACACAGAGAAGTTTCTCAGAAAGCTTCTTTCCAATTTTGAACGGAAGATATTCCCTTTTTCAACATAGCCCTCTATGGGCTTCCAAATATCCCTTTGCCAGTTCCACAAGAACAGCCTTAGCGAAAGGCTTCTGGAAAGGAAAGTTGTAGCTCTGTGAGATGAATTAACAGAACACAGAGCAGTTTCTCAGAAAGCTTCTTTCCAGTTTTGAACGGAAGATATTTCCTTTTTCAGCACAGCCCTCTATGGGCTTCCAAATATCCCTTTGCCAATTCCACAAGAACAGCCTTAGCGAAAGGCTTCTTGAAGGGAAAGATGTAACTCTGTGAGATGAATTAACAGAACACAGAGCACTTTCTCGGAAAGCTTCTTTCCAGTTTTGAACGGAAGATATTTCCTTTTTCACCATAGCCCTCTATGGGCTTCCAAATATCCCTTTGCCAATTCCACAAGAACAGCCTTAGCGAAAGGCTTCTTGAAGGGAAAGATGTAACTCTGTGAGATGAATTAACAGAACACAGTGCAGTTTCTCAGAAAGCTTCTTTCCAGTTTTGAACGGAAGATATTTCCTTTTTCACCATAGCCCTCTATGGGCTTCCAAATATCCCTTTGCCAATTCCACAAGAACAGCCTTAGCGAAAGGCTTCTTGAAGGGAAAGATGTAACGCTGTGAGATGAATTAACAGAACACAGAGCAGTTTCTCTGAAAGCTTCTTTCCAGTTTTGAACGGAAGATATTTCCTTTTTCACCATAGCCCTCTATGGGCTTCCAAATATCCCTTTGCCAATTCCACAAGAACAGCCTTAGCGAAAGGCTTCTTGAAGGGAAAGATGTAACGCTGTGAGATGAATTAACAGAACACAGAGCAGTTTCTCAGAAAACTTCTTTCCAGTTTTGAACGGAAAATATTTCCTTTTTCACCATAGCCCTCTATGGGCTTCCAAATATCCCTTTGCCAATTCCACAAGAACAGCCTTAGCGAAAGGCTTCTTGAAGGGAAAGATGTAACTCTGTGAGATGAATTAACAGAACACAGAGCAGTTTCTCAGAAAGCTTCTTTCCAGTTTTGAACGGAAGATATTTCCTTTTTCACCATAGCCCTCTATGGGCTTCCAAATATCCCTTTGCCAATTCCACAAGAACAGCCTTAGCGAAAGGCTTCTTGAAGGGAAAGATGTAACTCTGTGAGATGAATTAACAGAACACAGAGCAGTTTCTCAGAAAGCTTCTTTCCAGTTTTGAACGGAAGATATTTCCTTTTTCACCATAGCCCTCTATGGGCTTCCAAATATCCCTTTGCCAATTCCACAAGAACAGCCTTAGCGAAAGGCTTCTTGAAGGGAAAGATGTAACTCTGTGAGATGAATTAACAGAACACAGAGAAGTTTCTCAGAAAGCTTCTTTCCAGTTTTGAACGGAAGATATTTCCTTTTTCACCATAGCCCTCTATGGGCTTCCAAATATCCCTTTGCCAATTCCACAAGAACAGCCTTAGCGAAAGGCTTCTTGAAGGGAAAGATGTAACTCTGTGAGATGAATTAACAGAACACAGAGCAGTTTCTCAGAAAGCTTCTTTCCAGTTTTGAACGGAAGATATTCCCTTTTTCACCATAGCCCTCTATGGGCTTCCAAATATCACTTTGCCAATTCCACAAGAACAGCCTTAGCGAAAGGCTTCTGGAAGGGAAAGATGTAGCTCTGTGAGATGAATTAACAGAACACAGAGCAGTTTCTCAGAAAGCTACTATCCAGTTTTGAACGGAAGATATTTCCTTTTTCACCATCGCCCTCTATGGGCTTCCAAATATCCCTTTGCTAATTCCACAAGAACAGCCTTAGCGAAAGGCTTCTTGAAGGGAAAGATGTAACTCTGTGAGATGAATAAACAGAACACAGAGCAGTTTCTCAGAAAGCTTCTTTCCAGTTTTGAACGGAAGATATTTCCTTTTTCACCATAGCCCTCTATGGGCTTCCAAATATCCCTTTGCCAATTCCACAAGAACAGCCTTAGCGAAAGGCTTCTGGAAGGGAAAGATGTAGCTCTGTGAGATGAATTAACAGAACACAGAGCAGTTTCTCAGAAAGCTTCTTTCCAGTTTTGAACGGAAGATATTTCCTTTTTCACCATAGCCCTCTATGGGCTTCCAAATATCCCTTTGCCAATTCCACAAGAACAGCCTTAGCGAAAGGCTTCTTGAAGGGAAAGATGTAACTCTGTGAGATGAATTAACAGAACACAGAGCAGTTTCTCAGAAAGATTCTTTCCAGTTTTGAACGGAAGATATTCCTTTTTCACCATAGCCCTCTATGGGCTTCCAAATATCCCTTTGCCAATTCCACAAGAAGAGCCTTAGCGAAAGGCTTCTTGAAGGGAAAGATGTAACTCTGTGAGATAAATTAACAGAACACAGAGCAGTTTCTCAGAAAGCTTCTTTCCAGTTTTGAACGGAAGATATTTCCTTTTTCACCATAGCCCTCTATGGGCTTCCAAATATCCCTTTGCCAATTCCACAAGAACAGCCTTAGCGAAAGGCTTCTTGAAGGGAAAGATGTAACTCTGTGAGATGAATTAACGGAACACAGAGAAGTTTCTCAGAAAGCTTCTTTCCAGTTTTGAACGGAAGATATTTCCTTTTTCATCATAGCCCTCTATGGGCTTCCAAATATCCCTTTGCCAATTCCACAAGAACAGCCTTAGCGAAAGGCTTCTTGAAGGGAAAGATGTAACTCTGTGAGATGAATTAACAGAACACAGAGCAGTTTCTCAGAAAGCTTCTTTCCAGTTTTGAACGGAAGATATTATCTTTTTCACCATAGCCCTCTATGGGCTTCCAAATATCACTTTGCCAATTCCACAAGAACAGCCTTAGCGAAAGGCTTCTGGAAGGGAAAGATGTAGCTCTGTGAGATGAATTAACAGAACACAGAGCAGTTTCTCAGAAAGCTTCTTTCCAGTTTTGAACGGAAGATATTTCCTTTTTCACCATCGCCCTCTATGGGCTTCCAAATATCCCTTTGCCAATTCCACAAGAACAGCCTTAGCGAAAGGCTTCTTGAAGGGAAAGATGTAACTCTGTGAGATGAATAAACAGAACACAGAGCAGTTTCTCAGAAAGCTTCTTTCCAGTTTTGAACGGAAGATATTTCCTTTTTCACCATAGCCCTCTATGGGCTTCCAAATATCCCTTTGCCAATTCCACAAGAAGAGCCTTAGCGAAAGGCTTCTTGAAGGGAAAGATGTAACTCTGTGAGATGAATTAACAGAACACAGAGCAGTTTCTCAGAAAGCTTCTTTCCAGTTTTGAACGGAAGATATTTCCTTTTTCACCATAGCCCTCTATGGGCTTCCAAATATCCCTTTGCCAATTCCACAAGAACAGCCTTAGCGAAAGGCTTCTTGAAGGGAAAGATGTAACGCTGTGAGATGAATTAACAGAACACAGAGCAGTTTCTCAGAAAGCTTCTTTCCAGTTTTCAACGGAAGATATTTCCTTTTTCACCATAGCCCTCTATGGGCTTCCAAATATCCCTTTGCCAATTCCACAAGAACAGCCTTAGCGAAAGGCTTCTTGAAGGGAAAGATGTAACTCTGTGAGATGAATTAAGAGAACACAGAGCAGTTTCTCAGAAAGCTTCTTTCCAGTTTTGAACGGAAGATATTTCCTTTTTCACCATAGCCCTGTATGGGCTTCCAAATATCCCTTTGCCAATTCCACAAGAACAGCCTTAGCGAAAGGCTTCTTGAAGGGAAAGATGTAACTCTGTGAGATGAATTAACAGAACACAGAGCAGTTTCTCAGAAAGCTTCTTTCCAGTTTTGAACGGAAGATATTCCCTTTTTCACCATAGCCCTCTGTGGGCTTCCAAATATCCCTTTGCCAATTCCACAAGAACAGCCTTAGCGAAAGGCTTCTTGAAGGGAAAGATGTAGCTCTGTGAGATGAATTAACAGAACCCAGAGCAGTTTCTCAGAAAGCTTCTTTCCAGTTTTGAACGGAAGATATTTCCTTTTTCACCATAGCCCTCTATTGGCTTCCAAATATCCCTTTGCCAATTCCACAAGAACAGCCTTAGCGAAAGGCTTCTTGAAGGGAAAGATGTAACTCTGTGAGATGAATTAACAGAACACAGAGCAGTTTCTCAGAAAGCTTCTTTCCAGTTTTGAACGGAAGATATTTCCTTTTTCACCATAGCCCTCTATGGGCTTCCAAGTATCCGTTTGCCAATTCCACAAGAACAGCCTTAGCGAAAGGCTTCTTGAAGGGAAAGATGTAACTCTGTGAGATGAATTAACAGAACACAGAGCAGTTTCTCAGAAAGCTTCTTTCCAGGTTTGAACGGAAGATATTTCCTTTTTCACCATAGCCCTCTATGGGCTTCCAAATATCCCTTTGCCAATTCCACAAGAAGAGCCTTAGCGAAAGGCTTCTTGAAGGGAAAGATGTAACTCTGTGAGATGAATTAACAGAACACAGAGCAGTTTCTCAGAAAGCTTCTTTCCAGTTTTGAACGGAAGATATTTCCTTTTTCACCATAGCCCTCTATGGGCTTCCAAATATCCCTTTGCCAATTCCACAAGAACAGCCTTAGCGAAAGGCTTCTTGAAGGGAAAGATGTAACGCTGTGAGATGAATTAACAGAACACAGAGCAGTTTCTCAGAAAGCTTCTTTCCAGTTTTCAACGGAAGATATTTCCTTTTTCACCATAGCCCTCTAGGGGCTTCCAAATATCCCTTTGCCAATTCCACAAGAACAGCCTTAGCGAAAGGCTTCTTGAAGGGAAAGATGTAACTCTGTGAGATGAATTAAGAGAACACAGAGCAGTTTCTCAGAAAGCTTCTTTCCAGTTTTGAACGGAAGATATTTCCTTTTTCACCATAGCCCTGTATGGGCTTCCAAATATCCCTTTGCCAATTCCACAAGAACAGCCTTAGCGAAAGGCTTCTTGAAGGGAAAGTTGTAACTCTGTGAGATGAATTAACAGAACACAGAGCAGTTTCTCAGAAAGCTTCTTTCCAGTTTTGAACGGAAGATATTCCCTTTTTCACCATAGCCCTCTATGGGCTTCCAAATATCCCTTTGCCAATTCCACAAGAACAGCCTTAGCGAAAGGCTTCTTGAAGGGAAAGATGTAGCTCTGTGAGATGAATTAACAGAACCCAGAGCAGTTTCTCAGAAAGCTTCTTTCCTGTTTTGAACGGAAGATATTTCCTTTTTCACCATAGCCCTCTATGGGCTTCCAAATATCCCTTTGCCAATTCCAGAAGAACAGCCTTAGCGAAAGGCTTCTTGAAGGGAAAGATGTAACTCTGTGAGATGAATTAACAGAACACAGAGCAGTTTCTCAGAAAGCTTCTTTCCAGTTTTGAACGGAAGATATTTCCTTTTTCACCATAGCCCTCTATGGGCTTCCAAGTATCCGTTTGCCAATTCCACAAGAACAGCCTTAGCGAAAGGCTTCTTGAAGGGAAAGATGTAACTCTGTGAGATGAATTAACAGAACACAGAGCAGTTTCTCAGAAAGCTTCTTTCCAGTTTTGAACGGAAGATATTTCCTTTTTCACCATAGCCCTCTATGGGCTTCCAAATATCCCTTTGCCAATTCCACAAGAACAGCCTTAGCGAAAGGCTTCTTGAAGGGAAAGATGTAACTCTGTGAGATGAATTAACAGAACACAGAGAAGTTTCTCAGAAAGCTTCTTTCCAATTTTGAACGGAAGATATTCCCTTTTTCAACATAGCCCTCTATGGGCTTCCAAATATCCCTTTGCCAGTTCCACAAGAACAGCCTTAGCGAAAGGCTTCTGGAAAGGAAAGTTGTAGCTCTGTGAGATGAATTAACAGAACACAGAGCAGTTTCTCAGAAAGCTTCTTTCCAGTTTTGAACGGAAGATATTTCCTTTTTCACCACAGCCCTCTATGGGCTTCCAAATATCCCTTTGCCAATTCCACAAGAACAGCCTTAGCGAAAGGCTTCTTGAAGGGAAAGATGTAACTCTGTGAGATGAATTAACAGAACACAGAGCACTTTCTCGGAAAGCTTCTTTCCAGTTTTGAACGGAAGATATTTCCTTTTTCACCATAGCCCTCTATGGGCTTCCAAATATCCCTTTGCCAATTCCACAAGAACAGCCTTAGCGAAAGGCTTCTTGAAGGGAAAGATGTAACTCTGTGAGATGAATTAACAGAACACAGTGCAGTTTCTCAGAAAGCTTCTTTCCAGTTTTGAACGGAAGATATTTCCTTTTTCACCATAGCCCTCTATGGGCTTCCAAATATCCCTTTGCCAATTCCACAAGAACAGCCTTAGCGAAAGGCTTCTTGAAGGGAAAGATGTAACGCTGTGAGATGAATTAACAGAACACAGAGCAGTTTCTCTGAAAGCTTCTTTCCAGTTTTGAACGGAAGATATTTCCTTTTTCACCATAGCCCTCTATGGGCTTCCAAATATCCCTTTGCCAATTCCACAAGAACAGCCTTAGCGAAAGGCTTCTTGAAGGGAAAGATGTAACGCTGTGAGATGAATTAACAGAACACAGAGCAGTTTCTCAGAAAACTTCTTTCCAGTTTTGAACGGAATATATTTCCTTTTTCACCATAGCCCTCTATGGGCTTCCAAATATCCCTTTGCCAATTCCACAAGAACAGCCTTAGCGAAAGGCTTCTTGAAGGGAAAGATGTAACTCTGTGAGATGAATTAACAGAACACAGAGCAGTTTCTCAGAAAGCTTCTTTCCAGTTTTGAACGGAAGATATTTCCTTTTTCACCATAGCCCTCTATGGGCTTCCAAATATCCCTTTGCCAATTCCACAAGAACAGCCTTAGCGAAAGGCTTCTTGAAGGGAAAGATGTAACTCTGTGAGATGAATTAACAGAACACAGAGCAGTTTCTCAGAAAGCTTCTTTCCAGTTTTGAACGGAAGATATTTCCTTTTTCACCATAGCCCTCTATGGGCTTCCAAATATCCCTTTGCCAATTCCACAAGAACAGCCTTAGCGAAAGGCTTCTTGAAGGGAAAGATGTAACTCTGTGAGATGAATGAACAGAACACAGAGCAGTTTCTCAGAAAGCTTCTTTCCAGTTTTGAACGGAAGATATTTCCTTTTTCACCATAGCCCTCTATGGGCTTCCAAATATCCCTTTGCCAATTCCACAAGAACAGCCTTAGCGAAAGGCTTCTTGAAGGGAAAGATGTAACTCTGTGAGATGAATTAACAGAACACAGAGCAGTTTCTCAGAAAGCTTCTTTCCAGTTTTGAACGGAAGATATTTCCTTTTTCACCATAGCCCTCTATGGGCTTCCAAATATCCCTTTGCCAATTCCACAAGAACAGCCTTAGCGAAAGGCTTCTTGAAGGGAAAGATGTAACTCTGTGAGATGAATTAACAGAACACAGAGCAGTTTCTCAGAAAGCTTCTTTCCAGTTTTGAACGGAAGATATTCCCTTTTTCACCATAGCCCTCTATGGGCTTCCAAATATCACTTTGCCAATTCCACAAGAACAGCCTTAGCGAAAGGCTTCTGGAAGGGAAAGATGTAGCTCTGTGAGATGAATTAACAGAACACAGAGCAGTTTCTCAGAAAGCTTCTTTCCAGTTTTGAACGGAAGATATTTCCTTTTTCACCATCGCCCTCTATGGGCTTCCAAATATCCCTTTGCTAATTCCACAAGAACAGCCTTAGCGAAAGGCTTCTTGAAGGGAAAGATGTAACTCTGTGAGATGAATAAACAGAACACAGAGCAGTTTCTCAGAAAGCTTCTTTCCAGTTTTGAACGGAAGATATTTCCTTTTTCACCATAGCCCTCTATGGGCTTCCAAATATCCCTTTGCCAATTCCACAAGAACAGCCTTAGCGAAAGGCTTCTGGAAGGGAAAGATGTAGCTCTGTGAGATGAATTAACAGAACACAGAGCAGTTTCTCAGAAAGCTTCTTTCCAGTTTTGAACGGAAGATATTTCCTTTTTCACCATCGCCCTCTATGGGCTTCCAAATATCCCTTTGCCAATTCCTCAAGAACAGCCTTAGCGAAAGGCTTCTTGAAGGGAAAGATGTAACTCTGTGAGATGAATAAACAGAACACAGAGCAGTTTCTCAGAAAGCTTCTTTCCAGTTTTGAACGGAAGATATTTCCTTTTTCACCATAGCCCTCTATGGGCTTCCAAATATCCCTTTGCCAATTCCACAAGAAGAGCCTTAGCGAAAGGCTTCTTGAAGGGAAAGAAGTAACTCTGTGAGATGAATTAACAGAACACAGAGCAGTTTCTCAGAAAGCTTCTTTCCAGTTTTGAACGGAAGATATTTCCTTTTTCACCATAGCCCTCTATGGGCTTCCAAATATCCCTTTGCCAATTCCACAAGAACAGCCTTAGCGAAAGGCTTCTTGAAGGGAAAGATGTAACGCTGTGAGATGAATTAACAGAACACAGAGCAGTTTCTCAGAAAGCTTCTTTCCAGTTTTGAACGGAAGATATTTCCTTTTTCACCATAGCCCTCTATGGGCTTCCAAATATCCCTTTGCCAATTCCACAAGAACAGCCTTAGCGAAAGGCTTCTTGAAGGGAAAGATGTAACTCTGTGAGATGAATTAAGAGAACACAGAGCAGTTTCTCAGAAAGCTTCTTTCCAGTTTTGAACGGAAGATATTTCCTTTTTCACCATAGCCCTGTATGGGCTTCCAAATATCCCTTTGCCAATTCCACAAGAACAGCCTTAGCGAAAGGCTTCTTGAAGGGAAAGATGTAACTCTGTGAGATGAATTAACAGAACACAGAGCAGTTTCTCAGAAAGCTTCTTTCCAGTTTTGAACGGAAGATATTCCCTTTTTCACCATAGCCCTCTATGGGCTTCCAAATATCCCTTTGCCAATTCCACAAGAACAGCCTTAGCGAAAGGCTTCTTGAAGGGAAAGATGTAGCTCTGTGAGATGAATTAACAGAACCCAGAGCAGTTTCTAAGAAAGCTTCTTTCCAGTTTTGAACGGAAGATATTTCCTTTTTCACCATAGCCCTCTATGGGCTTCCAAATATCCCTTTGCCAATTCCACAAGAACAGCCTTAGCGAAAGGCTTCTTGAAGGGAAAGATGTAACTCTGTGAGATGAATTAACAGAACACAGAGCAGTTTCTCAGAAAGCTTCTTTCCAGTTTTGAACGGAAGATATTTCCTTTTTCACCATAGCCCTCTATGGGCTTCCAAATATCCCTTTGCCAATTCCACAAGAACAGCCTTAGCGAAAGGCTTCTTGAAGGGAAAGATGTAACTCTGTGAGATGAATTAACAGAACACAGAGCAGTTTCTCAGAAAGCTTCTTTCCAGTTTTGAAAGGAAAATATTTCCTTTTTCACCATTGCCCTCTATGGGCTTCCAAATATCCCTTTGCCAATTCCACAAGAACAGCCTTAGCGAAAGGCTTCTTGAAGGGAAAGATGTAACTCTGTGAGATGAATTAACAGAACACAGAGCAGTTTCTCAGAAAGCTTCTTTCCAGTTTTGAACGGAAGATATTTCCTTTTCAACCATAGCCCTCTATGGGCTTCCAAATATCCCTTTGCCAATTCCACAAGAACAGCCTTAGCGAAAGGCTTCTTGAAGGGAAAGATGTAACTCTGTGAGATGAATTAACAGAACACAGAGCAGTTTCTCAGAAAGCTTCTTTCCAGTTTTGAACGGAAGATATTTCCTTTTTCACCATAGGCCTCTATGGGCTTCCAAATATCCCTTTGCCAATTCCACAAGAACAGCCTTAGCGAAAGGCTTCTGGAAGGGAAAGATGTAGCTCTGTCAGATGAATTTACAGAACACAGAGCAGTTTCTCAGAAAGCTTCTTTCCAGTTTTGAACGGAAGATATTTCCTTTTTCACCATAGCCCTCTATGGGCTTCCAAATATCCCTTTGCCAATTCCACAAGAACAGCCTTAGCGAAAGGCTTCTTGAAGGGAAAGATGTAACTCTGTGAGATGAATTAACAGAACACAGAGCAGTTTCTCAGAAAGATTCTTTCCAGTTTTGAACGGAAGATATTTCCTTTTTCACCATAGCCCTCTATGGGCTTCCAAATATCCCTTTGCCAATTACACAAGAAGAGCCTTAGCGAAAGGCTTCTTGAAGGGAAAGATGTAACTCTGTGAGATGAATTAACAGAACACAGAGCAGTTTCTCAGAAAGCTTCTTTCCAGTTTTGAACGGAAGATATTTCCTTTTTCACCATAGCCCTCTATGGGCTTCCAAATATCCCTTTGCCAATTCCACAAGAACAGCCTTAGCGAAAGGCTTCTTGAAGGGAAAGATGTAACGCTGTGAGATGAATTAACAGAACACAGAGCAGTTTCTCAGAAAGCTTCTTTCCAGTTTTCAACGGAAGATATTTCCTTTTTCACCATAGCCCTGTATGGGCTTCCAAATATCCCTTTGCCAATTCCACAAGAACAGCCTTAGCGAAAGGCTTCTTGAAGGGAAAGATGTAACTCTGTGAGATGAATTAACAGAACACAGAGCAGTTTCTCAGAAAGCTTCTTTCCAGTTTTGAACGGAAGATATTTCCTTTTTCACCATAGCCCTCTATGGGCTTCCAAATATCCCTTTGCCAATTCCACAAGAACAGCCTTAGCGAAAGGCTTCTTGAAGGGAAAGATGTAACTCTGTGAGATGAATTAACAGAACACAGAGCAGTTTCTCAGAAAGCTTCTTTCCAGTTTTGAACGGAAGATATTCCCTTTTTCACCATAGCCCTCTATGGGCTTCCAAATATCCCTTTGCCAATTCCACAAGAACAGCCTTAGCGAAAGGCTTCTTGAAGGGAAAGATGTAGCTCTGTGAGATGAATTAACAGAACCCAGAGCAGTTTCTCAGAAAGCTTCTTTCCAGTTTTCAACGGAAGATATTTCCTTTTTCACCATAGCCCTCTATGGGCTTCCATATATCCCTTTGCCAATTCCACAACAACAGCCTTAGCGAAAGGCTTCTTGAAGGGAAAGATGTAACTCTGTGAGATGAATTAACAGAACACAGAGCAGTTTCTCAGAAAGGTTCTTTCCAGTTTTGAACGGAAGATATTTCCTTTTTCACCATAGCCCTCTATGGGCTTCCAAATAT
The DNA here is from genome assembly GCF_047675955.1 of Chlorocebus sabaeus. Lineage (NCBI taxonomy): Eukaryota > Metazoa > Chordata > Mammalia > Primates > Cercopithecidae > Chlorocebus > Chlorocebus sabaeus. The sequence goes on from NW_027327547.1 coordinate 137,917, forward strand.
CCCTTTGCCAATTCCACAAGAACAGCCTTAGCGAAAGGCTTCTTGAAGGGAAAGATGTAACTCTGTGAGATGAATTAACAGAACACAGAGCAGTTTCTCAGAAAGCTTCTTTCCAGTTTTGAAAGGAAGATATTTCCTTTTTCACCATAGCCCTCTATGGGCTTCCAAATATCCCTTTGCCAATTCCACAAGAACAGCCTTAGCGAAAGGCTTCTTGAAGGGAAAGATGAAACGCTGTGAGATGAATTAACAGAACACAGAGCAGTTTCTCAGAAAGCTTCTTTCCAGTTTTGAACGGAAGATATTTCCTTTTTCACCATAGCCCTCTATGGGCTTCCAAATATCCCTTTGCCAATTCCACAAGAACAGCCTTAGCGAAAGGCTTCTTGAAGGGAAAGATGTAACGCTGTGAGATGAATTAACAGAACACAGAGCAGTTTCTCAGAAAGCTTCTTTCCAGTTTTGAACGGAAGATATTTCCTTTTTCACCATAGACCTCTATGGGCTTCCAAATATCCCTTTGCCAATTCCACAAGAACAGCCTTAGCGAAAGGCTTCTTGAAGGGAAAGATGTAACGCTGTGAGATGAATTAACAGAACACAGAGCAGTTTCTCAGAAAGCTTCTTTCCAGTTTTCAACGGAAGATATTTCCTTTTTCACCATAGCCCTGTATGGGCTTCCAAATATCCCTTTGCCAATTCCACAAGAACAGCCTTAGCGAAAGGCTTCTTGAAGGGAAAGATGTAACTCTGTGAGATGAATTAACAGAACACAGAGCAGTTTCTCAGAAAGCTTCTTTCCAGTTTTGAACGGAAGATATTTCCTTTTTCACCATAGCCCTCTATGGGCTTCCAAATATCCCTTTGCCAATTCCACAAGAACAGCCTTAGCGAAAGGCTTCTTGAAGGGAAAGATGTAACTCTGTGAGATGAATTAACAGAACACAGAGCAGTTTCTCAGAAAGCTTCTTTCCAGTTTTGAACGGAAGATATTCCCTTTTTCACCATAGCCCTCTATGGGCTTCCAAATATCCCTTTGCCAATTCCACAAGAACAGCCTTAGCGAAAGGCTTCTTGAAGGGAAAGATGTAGCTCTGTGAGATGAATTAACAGAACCCAGAGCAGTTTCTCAGAAAGCTTCTTTCCAGTTTTCAACGGAAGATATTTCCTTTTTCACCATAGCCCTCTATGGGCTTCCATATATCCCTTTGCCAATTCCACAACAACAGCCTTAGCGAAAGGCTTCTTGAAGGGAAAGATGTAACTCTGTGAGATGAATTAACAGAACACAGAGCAGTTTCTCAGAAAGCTTCTTTCCAGTTTTGAACGGAAGATATTTCCTTTTTCACCATAGCCCTCTATGGGCTTCCAAATATCCCTTTGCCAATTCCACAAGAACAGCCTTAGCGAAAGGCTTCTTGAAGGGAAAGATGTAACTCTGTGAGATGAATTAACAGAACACAGAGCAGTTTCTCAGAAAGCTTCTTTCCAGTTTTGAAAGGAAGATATTTCCTTTTTCACCATAGCCCTCTATGGGCTTCCAAATATCCCTTTGCCAATTCCACAAGAACAGCCTTAGCGAAAGGCTTCTTGAAGGGAAAGATGAAACGCTGTGAGATGAATTAACAGAACACAGAGCAGTTTCTCAGAAAGCTTCTTTCCAGTTTTGAACGGAAGATATTTCCTTTTTCACCATAGCCCTCTATGGGCTTCCAAATATCCCTTTGCCAATTCCACAAGAACAGCCTTAGCGAAAGGCTTCTTGAAGGGAAAGATGTAACGCTGTGAGATGAATTAACAGAACACAGAGCAGTTTCTCAGAAAGCTTCTTTCCAGTTTTGAACGGAAGATATTTCCTTTTTCACCATAGACCTCTATGGGCTTCCAAATATCCCTTTGCCAATTCCACAAGAACAGCCTTAGCGAAAGGCTTCTTGAAGGGAAAGATGTAACTCTGTGAGATGAATTAACAGAACACAGAGCAGTTTCTCAGAAAGCTTCTTTCCAGTTTTGAACGGAAGATATTTCCTTTTTCACCATAGCCCTCTATGGGCTTCCAAATATCCCTTTGCCAATTCCACAAGAACAGCCTTAGCGAAAGGCTTCTTGAAGGGAAAGATGTAACTCTGTGAGATGAATTAACAGAACACAGAGGAGTTTCTCAGAAAGCTTCTTTCCAGTTTTGAACGGAAGATATTTCCTTTTTCACCATAGCCCTCTATGGGCTTCCAAATATCCCTTTGCCAATTCCACAAGAACAGTCTTAGCGAAAGGATTCTTGAAGGGAAAGATGTAACTCTGTGAGATGAATTAACAGAACACAGAGCAGTTTCTCAGAAAGCTTCTTTCCAGTTTTGAACGGAAGATATTTCCTTTTTCAACATACCCGTCTATGGGCTTCCAAATATCACTTTGCCAATTCCACAAGAACAGCCTTAGCGAAAGGCTTCTTGAAGGGAAAGATGTAACGCTGTGAGATGAATTAACAGAACACAGAGCAGTTTCTCAGAAAGCTTCTTTCCAGTTTTCAACGGAAGATATTTCCTTTTTCACCATAGCCCTGTATGGGCTTCCAAATATCCCTTTGCCAATTCCACAAGAACAGCCTTAGCGAAAGGCTTCTTGAAGGGAAAGATGTAACTCTGTGAGATGAATTAACAGAACACAGAGCAGTTTCTCAGAAAGCTTCTTTCCAGTTTTGAACGGAAGATATTTCCTTTTTCACCATAGCCCTCTATGGGCTTCCAAATATCCCTTTGCCAATTCCACAAGAACAGCCTTAGCGAAAGGCTTCTTGAAGGGAAAGATGTAACTCTGTGAGATGAATTAACAGAACACAGAGCAGTTTCTCAGAAAGCTTCTTTCCAGTTTTGAACGGAAGATATTCCCTTTTTCACCATAGCCCTCTATGGGCTTCCAAATATCCCTTTGCCAATTCCACAAGAACAGCCTTAGCGAAAGGCTTCTTGAAGGGAAAGATGTAGCTCTGTGAGATGAATTAACAGAACCCAGAGCAGTTTCTCAGAAAGCTTCTTTCCAGTTTTCAACGGAAGATATTTCCTTTTTCACCATAGCCCTCTATGGGCTTCCATATATCCCTTTGCCAATTCCACAACAACAGCCTTAGCGAAAGGCTTCTTGAAGGGAAAGATGTAACTCTGTGAGATGAATTAACAGAACACAGAGCAGTTTCTCAGAAAGGTTCTTTCCAGTTTTGAACGGAAGATATTTCCTTTTTCACCATAGCCCTCTATGGGCTTCCAAATATCCCTTTGCCAATTCCACAAGAACAGCCTTAGCGAAAGGCTTCTTGAAGGGAAAGATGTAACTCTGTGAGATGAATTAACAGAACACAGAGCAGTTTCTCAGAAAGCTTCTTTCCAGTTTTGAAAGGAAGATATTTCCTTTTTCACCATAGCCCTCTATGGGCTTCCAAATATCCCTTTGCCAATTCCACAAGAACAGCCTTAGCGAAAGGCTTCTTGAAGGGAAAGATGAAACGCTGTGAGATGAATTAACAGAACACAGAGCAGTTTCTCAGAAAGCTTCTTTCCAGTTTTGAACGGAAGATATTTCCTTTTTCACCATAGCCCTCTATGGGCTTCCAAATATCCCTTTGCCAATTCCACAAGAACAGCCTTAGCGAAAGGCTTCTTGAAGGGAAAGATGTAACGCTGTGAGATGAATTAACAGAACACAGAGCAGTTTCTCAGAAAGCTTCTTTCCAGTTTTGAACGGAAGATATTTCCTTTTTCACCATAGACCTCTATGGGCTTCCAAATATCCCTTTGCCAATTCCACAAGAACAGCCTTAGCGAAAGGCTTCTTGAAGGGAAAGATGTAACTCTGTGAGATGAATTAACAGAACACAGAGCAGTTTCTCAGAAAGCTTCTTTCCAGTTTTGAACGGAAGATATTTCCTTTTTCACCATAGCCCTCTATGGGCTTCCAAATATCCCTTTGCCAATTCCACAAGAACAGCCTTAGCGAAAGGCTTCTTGAAGGGAAAGATGTAACGCTGTGAGATGAATTAACAGAACACAGAGCAGTTTCTCAGAAAGCTTCTTTCCAGTTTTCAACGGAAGATATTTCCTTTTTCACCATAGCCCTGTATGGGCTTCCAAATATCCCTTTGCCAATTCCACAAGAACAGCCTTAGCGAAAGGCTTCTTGAAGGGAAAGATGTAACTCTGTGAGATGAATTAACAGAACACAGAGCAGTTTCTCAGAAAGCTTCTTTCCAGTTTTGAACGGAAGATATTTCCTTTTTCACCATAGCCCTCTATGGGCTTCCAAATATCCCTTTGCCAATTCCACAAGAACAGCCTTAGCGAAAGGCTTCTTGAAGGGAAAGATGTAACTCTGTGAGATGAATTAACAGAACACAGAGCAGTTTCTCAGAAAGCTTCTTTCCAGTTTTGAACGGAAGATATTCCCTTTTTCACCATAGCCCTCTATGGGCTTCCAAATATCCCTTTGCCAATTCCACAAGAACAGCCTTAGCGAAAGGCTTCTTGAAGGGAAAGATGTAGCTCTGTGAGATGAATTAACAGAACCCAGAGCAGTTTCTCAGAAAGCTTCTTTCCAGTTTTCAACGGAAGATATTTCCTTTTTCACCATAGCCCTCTATGGGCTTCCATATATCCCTTTGCCAATTCCACAACAACAGCCTTAGCGAAAGGCTTCTTGAAGGGAAAGATGTAACTCTGTGAGATGAATTAACAGAACACAGAGCAGTTTCTCAGAAAGCTTCTTTCCAGTTTTGAACGGAAGATATTTCCTTTTTCACCATAGCCCTCTATGGGCTTCCAAATATCCCTTTGCCAATTCCACAAGAACAGCCTTAGCGAAAGGCTTCTTGAAGGGAAAGATGTAACTCTGTGAGATGAATTAACAGAACACAGAGCAGTTTCTCAGAAAGCTTCTTTCCAGTTTTGAAAGGAAGATATTTCCTTTTTCACCATAGCCCTCTATGGGCTTCCAAATATCCCTTTGCCAATTCCACAAGAACAGCCTTAGCGAAAGGCTTCTTGAAGGGAAAGATGAAACGCTGTGAGATGAATTAACAGAACACAGAGCAGTTTCTCAGAAAGCTTCTTTCCAGTTTTGAACGGAAGATATTTCCTTTTTCACCATAGCCCTCTATGGGCTTCCAAATATCCCTTTGCCAATTCCACAAGAACAGCCTTAGCGAAAGGCTTCTTGAAGGGAAAGATGTAACGCTGTGAGATGAATTAACAGAACACAGAGCAGTTTCTCAGAAAGCTTCTTTCCAGTTTTGAACGGAAGATATTTCCTTTTTCACCATAGACCTCTATGGGCTTCCAAATATCCCTTTGCCAATTCCACAAGAACAGCCTTAGCGAAAGGCTTCTTGAAGGGAAAGATGTAACTCTGTGAGATGAATTAACAGAACACAGAGCAGTTTCTCAGAAAGCTTCTTTCCAGTTTTGAACGGAAGATATTTCCTTTTTCACCATAGCCCTCTATGGGCTTCCAAATATCCCTTTGCCAATTCCACAAGAACAGCCTTAGCGAAAGGCTTCTTGAAGGGAAAGATGTAACTCTGTGAGATGAATTAACAGAACACAGAGGAGTTTCTCAGAAAGCTTCTTTCCAGTTTTGAACGGAAGATATTTCCTTTTTCACCATAGCCCTATATGGGCTTCCAAATATCCCTTTGCCAATTCCACAAGAACAGTCTTAGCGAAAGGATTCTTGAAGGGAAAGATGTAACTCTGTGAGATGAATTAACAGAACACAGAGCAGTTTCTCAGAAAGCTTCTTTCCAGTTTTGAACGGAAGATATTTCCTTTTTCAACATACCCCTCTATGGGCTTCCAAATATCCCTTTGCCAATTCCACAAGAACAGCCTTAGCGAAAGGCTTCTTGAAGGGAAAGATGTAACTCTGTGAGATGAATTAACAGAACACAGAGCAGTTTCTCAGAAAGCTTCTTTCCAGTTTTGAACGGAAGATATTTCCTTTTTCACCATAGCCCTCTATGGGCTTCCAAATATAACTTTGCCAATTCCACAAGAACAGCCTTAGCGAAAGGCTTCTTGAAGGGAAAGATGTAACTCTGTGAGATGAATTAACAGAACACAGAGCAGTTTCTCAGAAAGCTTCTTTCCAGTTTTGAACGGAAGATATTTCCTTTTTCACCATAGCCCTCTATGGGCTTCCAAATATCCCTTTGCCAATTCCACAAGAACAGCCTTAGCGAAAGGCTTCTTGAAGGGAAAGATGTAACGCTGTGAGATGAATTAACAGAACACAGAGCAGTTTCTCAGAAAGCTTCTTTCCAGTTTTGAACGGAAGATATTTCCTTTTTCACCATAGACCTCTATGGGCTTCCAAATATCCCTTTGCCAATTCCACAAGAACAGCCTTAGCGAAAGGCTTCTTGAAGGGAAAGATGTAACTCTGTGAGATGAATTAACAGAACACAGAGCAGTTTCTCAGAAAGCTTCTTTCCAGTTTTGAACGGAAGATATTTCCTTTTTCACCATAGCCCTCTATGGGCTTCCAAATATCCCTTTGCCAATTCCACAAGAACAGCCTTAGCGAAAGGCTTCTTGAAGGGAAAGATGTAACTCTGTGAGATGAATTAACAGAACACAGAGCAGTTTCTCAGAAAGCTTCTTTCCAGTTTTGAACGGAAGATATTTCCTTTTTCACCATAGCCCTCTATGGGCTTCCAAATATCCCTTTGCCAATTCCACAAGAACAGCCTTAGCGAAAGGCTTCTTGAAGGGAAAGATGTAACTCTGTGAGATGAATTAAAAGAACACAGAGCAGTTTCTCAGAAAGCTTCTTTCCAGTTTTGAACGGAAGATATTTCCTTTTTCACCATAGCCCTCTATGGGCTTCCAAATATCCCTTTGCCAATTCCACAAGAACAGCCTTAGCGAAAGGCTTCTTGAAGGGAAAGATGTAACTCTGTGAGATGAATTAACGGAACACAGAGCAGTTTCTCAGAAAGCTTCTTTCCAGTTTTGAACGGAAGATATTTCCTTTTTCACCATAGCCCTCTATGGGCTTCCAAATATAACTTTGCCAATTCCACAAGAACAGCCTTAGCGAAAGGCTTCTTGAAGGGAAAGATGTAACTCTGTGAGATGAATTAACAGAACACAGAGCAGTTTCTCAGAAAGCTTCTTTCCAGTTTTGAACGGAAGATATTTCCTTTTTCACCACAGCCCTCCATGGGCTTCCAAATATCCCTTTGCCAATTCCACAAGAACAGCCTTAGCGAAAGGCTTCTTGAAGGGAAAGATGTAACTCTGTGAGATGAATTAACAGAACACAGAGCAGTTTCTCGGAAAGCTTCTTTCCAGTTTTGAACGGAAGATATTTCCTTTTTCACCATAGCCCTCTATGGGCTTCCAAATATCCCTTTGCCAATTCCACAAGAACAGCCTTAGCGAAAGGCTTCTTGAAGGGAAAGATGTAACGCTGTGAGATGAATTAACAGAACACAGAGCAGTTTCTCAGAAAGCTTCTTTCCAGTTTTGAACGGAAGATATTTCCTTTTTCACCATAGCCCTCTATGGGCTTCCAAATATCCCTTTGCCAATTCCACAAGAACAGCCTTAGCGAAAGGCTTCTTGAAGGGAAATATGTAACTCTGTGAGATGAATTAACAGAACACAGAGCAGTTTCTCAGAAAGCTTCTTTCCAGTTTTGAACGGAAGATATTTCCTTTTTCACCATAGCCCTCTATGGGCTTCCAAATATCCCTTTGCCAATTCCACAAGAACAGCCTTAGCGAAAGGCTTCTTGAAGGGAAAGATGTAACTCTGTGAGATGAATTAACAGAACACAGAGCAGTTTCTCAGAAAGCTTCTTTCCAGTTTTGAACGGAAGATATTTCCTTTTTCAACATAGCCCTCTATAAGCTTCCAAATATCCCTTTGCCAATTCCACAAGAACAGCCTTAGCGAAAGGCTTCTTGAAGGTAAAGATGTAACTCTGTGAGATGAATTAACAGAACACAGAGCAGTTTCTCAGAAAGCTTCTTTCAATTTTTAAACGGAAGATATTTCCTTTTTCACCATAGCCCTCTATGGGCTTCCAAATATCCCTTTGCCAATTGCACAAGAACAGCCTTAGCGAAAAGCTTCTTGAAGGGATAGATGTAACTCTGTGAGATGAATTAACAGAACACAGAGCAGTTTCTCAGAAAGCTTCTTTCCAGTTTTGAACGGAAGATATTTCCTTTTTCACCATAGCCCTCTATGGGCTTCCAAATATCCCTTTGCCAATTCCACAAGAACAGCCTTAGCGAAAGGCTTCTTGAAGGGAAAGATGTAACTCTGTGAGATGAATTAACAGAACACAGAGCAGTTTCTCAGAAAGCTTCTTTCCAGTTTTGAACGGAAGATATTTCCTTTTTCACCATAGCCCTCTATGGGCTTCCAAATATCCCTTTGCCAATTCCACAAGAACAGCCTTAGCGAAAGGCTTCTTGAAGGGAAAGATGTAACGCTGTGAGATGAATTAACAGAACACAGAGCAGTTTCTCAGAAAGCTTCTTTCCAGTTTTGAACGGAAGATATTTCCTTTTTCACCATAGACCTCTATGGGCTTCCAAATATCCCTTTGCCAATTCCACAAGAAGAGCCTTAGCGAAAGGCTTCTTGAAGGGAAAGATGTAACTCTGTGAGATGAATTAACAGAACACAGAGCAGTTTCTCAGAAAGCTTCTTTCCAGTTTTGAACGGAAGATATTTCCTTTTTCACCATAGCCCTCTATGGGCTTCCAAATATCCCTTTGCCAATTCCACAAGAACAGCCTTAGCGAAAGGCTTCTTGAAGGGAAAGATGTAACTCTGTGAGATGAATTAACAGAACACAGAGCAGTTTCTCAGAAAGCTTCTTTCCAGTTTTGAACGGAAGATATTTCCTTTTTCACCATAGGCCTCTATGGGCTTCCAAATATCCCTTTGCCAATTCCACAAGAACAGCCTTAGCGAAAGGCTTCTGGAAGGGAAAGATGTAGCTCTGTGAGATGAATTAACAGAACACAGAGCAGTTTCTCAGAAAGCTTCTTTCCAGTTTTGAACGGAAGATATTTCCTTTTTCATCCTTGCCCTCTATGGGCTTCCAAATATCCCTTTGCCAATTCCACAAGAACAGCCTTAGCGAAAGGCTTCTTGAAGGGAAAGATGTAGCTCTGTGAGATGAATTAACAGAACCCAGAGCAGTTTCTCAGAAAGCTTCTTTCCAGTTTTGAACGGAAGATATTTCCTTTTTCACCATAGCCCTCTATGGGCTGCCATATATCCCTTTGCCAATTCCACAACAACAGCCTTAGCGAAAGGCTTCTTGAAGGGAAAGATGTAACTCTGTGAGATGAATTAACAGAACACAGAGCAGTTTCTCAGAAAGCTTCTTTCCAGTTTTGAACGGAAGATATTTCCTTTTTCACCATAGACCTCTATGGGCTTCCAAATATCCCTTTGCCAATTCCACAAGAACAGCCTTAGCGAAAGGCTTCTTGAAGGGAAAGATGTAACTCTGTGAGATGAATTAACAGAACACAGAGCAGTTTCTCAGAAAGCTTCTTTCCAGTTTTGAAAGGAAGATATTTCCTTTTTCACCATAGCCCTCTATGGGCTTCCAAATATCCCTTTGCCAATTCCACAAGAACAGCGTTAGCGAAAGGCTTCTTGAAGGGAAAGATGGAACGCTGTGAGATGAATTAACAGAACACAGAGCAGTTTCTCAGAAAGCTTCTTTCCAGTTTTGAACGGAAGATATTTCCTTTTTCACCATAGCCCTCTATGGGCTTCCAAATATCCCTTTGCCAATTCCACAAGAACAGCCTTAGCGAAAGGCTTCTTGAAGGGAAAGATGTAACGCTGTGAGATGAATTAACAGAACACAGAGCAGTTTCTCAGAAAGCTTCTTTCCAGTTTTGAACGGAAGATATTTCCTTTTTCACCATAGACCTCTATGGGCTTCCAAATATCCCTTTGCCAATTCCACAAGAACAGCCTTAGCGAAAGGCTTCTTGAAGGGAAAGATGTAACTCTGTGAGATGAATTAACAGAACACAGAGCAGTTTCTCAGAAAGCTTCTTTCCAGTTTTGAACGGAAGATATTTCCTTTTTCACCATAGCCCTCTATGGGCTTCCAAATATCCCTTTGCCAATTCCACAGGAACAGCCTTAGCGAAAGGCTTCTTGAAGGGAAAGATGTAACTCTGTGAGATGAATTAACAGAACACAGAGCAGTTTCTCAGAAAGCTTCTTTCCAGTTTTGAACGGAAGATATTTCCTTTTTCACCATAGCCCTCTATGGGCTTCCAAATATCCCTTTGCCAATTCCACAAGAACAGCCTTAGCGAAAGGCTTCTTGAAGGGAAAGATGTAACTCTGTGAGATGAATTAACAGAACACAGAGCAGTTTCTCAGAAAGCTTCTTTCCAGTTTTGAACGGAAGATATTTCCTTTTTCACCATAGCCCTCTATGGGCTTCCAAATATCCCTTTGCCAATTCCACAAGAACAGCCTTAGTGAAAGGATTCTTGAAGGTAAAGATGTAACTCTGTGAGATGAATTAACAGAACACAGAGCAGTTTCTCAGAAAGCTTCTTTCCAGTTTTGAACGGAAGATATTTCCTTTTTCACCATAGCCCTCTATGGGCTTCCAAATATCCCTTTGCCAATTCCACAAGAACAGCCTTAGCGAAAGGCTTCTTGAAGGGAAAGATGTAACTCTGTGAGATGAATTAACAGAACACAGAGCAGTTTCTCAGAAAGCTTCTTTCCAGTTTTGAACGGAAGATATTTCCTTTTTCACCATAGCCCTCTATGGGCTTCCAAATATAACTTTGCCAATTCCACAAGAACAGCCTTAGCGAAAGGCTTCTTGAAGGGAAAGATGTAACTCGGTGAGATGAATTAACAGAACACAGAGCAGTTTCTCAGAAAGCTTCTTTCCAGTTTTGAACGGAAGATATTTCCTTTTTCACCATAGCCCTCTATGGGCTTCCAAATATCCCTTTGCCAATTCCACAAGAACAGCCTTAGCGAAAGGCTTCTTGAAGGGAAAGATGAAACGCTGTGAGATGAATTAACAGAACACAGAGCAGTTTCTCAGAAAGCTTCTTTCCAGTTTTGAACGGAAGATATTTCCTTTTTCACCATAGACCTCTATGGGCTTCCAAATATCCCTTTGCCAATTCCACAAGAACAGCCTTAGCGAAAGGCTTCTTGAAGGGAAAGATGTAACTCTGTGAGATGAATTAACAGAACACAGAGCAGTTTCTCAGAAAGCTTCTTTCCAGTTTTGAACGGAAGATATTTCCTTTTTCACCATAGCCCTCTATGGGCTTCCAAATATCCCTTTGCCAATTCCACAAGAACAGCCTTAGTGAAAGGATTCTTGAAGGTAAAGATGTAACTCTGTGAGATGAATTAACAGAACACAGAGCAGTTTCTCAGAAAGCTTCTTTCCAGTTTTGAACGGAAGATATTTCCTTTTTCACCATAGCCCTCTATGGGCTTCCAAATATCCCTTTGCCAATTCCACAAGAACAGCCTTAGCGAAAGGCTTCTTGAAGGGAAAGATGTAACTCTGTGAGATGAATTAACAGAACACAGAGCAGTTTCTCAGAAAGCTTCTTTCCAGTTTTGAACGGAAGATATTTCCTTTTTCACCATAGCCCTCTATGGGCTTCCAAATATAACTTTGCCAATTCCACAAGAACAGCCTTAGCGAAAGGCTTCTTGAAGGGAAAGATGTAACTCGGTGAGATGAATTAACAGAACACAGAGCAGTTTCTCAGAAAGCTTCTTTCCAGTTTTGAACGGAAGATATTTCCTTTTTCACCATAGCCCTCTATGGGCTTCCAAATATCCCTTTGCCAATTCCACAAGAACAGCCTTAGCGAAAGGCTTCTTGAAGGGAAAGATGTAACGCTGTGAGATGAATTAACAGAACACAGAGCAGTTTCTCAGAAAGCTTCTTTCCAGTTTTGAACGGAAGATATTTCCTTTTTCACCATAGACCTCTATGGGCTTCCAAATATCCCTTTGCCAATTCCACAAGAACAGCCTTAGCGAAAGGCTTCTTGAAGGGAAAGATGTAACTCTGTGAGATGAATTAACAGAACACAGAGCAGTTTCTCAGAAAGCTTCTTTCCAGTTTTGAACGGAAGATATTTCCTTTTTCACCATAGCCCTCTATGGGCTTCCAAATATCCCTTTGCCAATTCCACAAGAACAGCCTTAGCGAAAGGCTTCTTGAAGGGAAAGATGTAACTCTGTGAGATGAATTAACAGAACACAGAGCAGTTTCTCAGAAAGCTTCTTTCCAGTTTTGAACGGAAGATATTTCCTTTTTCACCATAGCCCTCTATGGGCTTCCAAATATCCCTTTGCCAATTCCACAAGAACAGCCTTAGCGAAAGGCTTCTTGAAGGGAAAGATGTAACTCTGTGAGATGAATTAAAAGAACACAGAGCAGTTTCTCAGAAAGCTTCTTTCCAGTTTTGAACGGAAGATATTTCCTTTTTCACCATAGCCCTCTATGGGCTTCCAAATATCCCTTTGCCAATTCCACAAGAACAGCCTTAGCGAAAGGCTTCTTGAAGGGAAAGATGTAACTCTGTGAGATGAATTAACGGAACACAGAGCAGTTTCTCAGAAAGCTTCTTTCCAGTTTTGAACGGAAGATATTTCCTTTTTCACCATAGCCCTCTATGGGCTTCCAAATATAACTTTGCCAATTCCACAAGAACAGCCTTAGCGAAAGGCTTCTTGAAGGGAAAGATGTAACTCTGTGAGATGAATTAACAGAACACAGAGCAGTTTCTCAGAAAGCTTCTTTCCAGTTTTGAACGGAAGATATTTCCTTTTTCACCACAGCCCTCTATGGGCTTCCAAATATCCCTTTGCCAATTCCACAAGAACAGCCTTAGCGAAAGGCTTCTTGAAGGGAAAGATGTAACTCTGTGAGATGAATTAACAGAACACAGAGCAGTTTCTCGGAAAGCTTCTTTCCAGTTTTGAACGGAAGATATTTCCTTTTTCACCATAGCCCTCTATGGGCTTCCAAATATCCCTTTGCCAATTCCACAAGAACAGCCTTAGCGAAAGGCTTCTTGAAGGGAAAGATGTAACGCTGTGAGATGAATTAACAGAACACAGAGCAGTTTCTCAGAAAGCTTCTTTCCAGTTTTGAACGGAAGATATTTCCTTTTTCACCATAGCCCTCTATGGGCTTCCAAATATCCCTTTGCCAATTCCACAAGAACAGCCTTAGCGAAAGGCTTCTTGAAGGGAAATATGTAACTCTGTGAGATGAATTAACAGAACACAGAGCAGTTTCTCAGAAAGCTTCTTTCCAGTTTTGAACGGAAGATATTTCCTTTTTCACCATAGCCCTCTATGGGCTTCCAAATATCCCTTTGCCAATTCCACAAGAACAGCCTTAGCGAAAGGCTTCTTGAAGGGAAAGATGTAACTCTGTGAGATGAATTAACAGAACACAGAGCAGTTTCTCAGAAAGCTTCTTTCCAGTTTTGAACGGAAGATATTTCCTTTTTCAACATAGCCCTCTATAAGCTTCCAAATATCCCTTTGCCAATTCCACAAGAACAGCCTTAGCGAAAGGCTTCTTGAAGGTAAAGATGTAACTCTGTGAGATGAATTAACAGAACACAGAGCAGTTTCTCAGAAAGCTTCTTTCCAGTTTTAAACGGAAGATATTTCCTTTTTCACCATAGCCCTCTATGGGCTTCCAAATATCCCTTTGCCAATTGCACAAGAACAGCCTTAGCGAAAAGCTTCTTGAAGGGATAGATGTAACTCTGTGAGATGAATTAACAGAACACAGAGCAGTTTCTCAGAAAGCTTCTTTCCAGTTTTGAACGGAAGATATTTCCTTTTTCACCATAGCCCTCTATGGGCTTCCAAATATCCCTTTGCCAATTCCACAAGAACAGCCTTAGCGAAAGGCTTCTTGAAGGGAAAGATGTAACTCTGTGAGATGAATTAACAGAACACAGAGCAGTTTCTCAGAAAGCTTCTTTCCAGTTTTGAACGGAAGATATTTCCTTTTTCACCATAGCCCTCTATGGGCTTCCAAATATCCCTTTGCCAATTCCACAAGAACAGCCTTAGCGAAAGGCTTCTTGAAGGGAAAGATGTAACGCTGTGAGATGAATTAACAGAACACAGAGCAGTTTCTCAGAAAGCTTCTTTCCAGTTTTGAACGGAAGATATTTCCTTTTTCACCATAGACCTCTATGGGCTTCCAAATATCCCTTTGCCAATTCCACAAGAAGAGCCTTAGCGAAAGGCTTCTTGAAGGGAAAGATGTAACTCTGTGAGATGAATTAACAGAACACAGAGCAGTTTCTCAGAAAGCTTCTTTCCAGTTTTGAACGGAAGATATTTCCTTTTTCACCATAGCCCTCTATGGGCTTCCAAATATCCCTTTGCCAATTCCACAAGAACAGCCTTAGCGAAAGGCTTCTTGAAGGGAAAGATGTAACTCTGTGAGATGAATTAACAGAACACAGAGCAGTTTCTCAGAAAGCTTCTTTCCAGTTTTGAACGGAAGATATTTCCTTTTTCACCATAGGCCTCTATGGGCTTCCAAATATCCCTTTGCCAATTCCACAAGAACAGCCTTAGCGAAAGGCTTCTGGAAGGGAAAGATGTAGCTCTGTGAGATGAATTAACAGAACACAGAGCAGTTTCTCAGAAAGCTTCTTTCCAGTTTTGAACGGAAGATATTTCCTTTTTCATCCTTGCCCTCTATGGGCTTCCAAATATCCCTTTGCCAATTCCACAAGAACAGCCTTAGCGAAAGGCTTCTTGAAGGGAAAGATGTAGCTCTGTGAGATGAATTAACAGAACCCAGAGCAGTTTCTCAGAAAGCTTCTTTCCAGTTTTCAACGGAAGATATTTCCTTTTTCACCATAGCCCTCTATGGGCTGCCATATATCCCTTTGCCAATTCCACAACAACAGCCTTAGCGAAAGGCTTCTTGAAGGGAAAGATGTAACTCTGTGAGATGAATTAACAGAACACAGAGCAGTTTCTCAGAAAGCTTCTTTCCAGTTTTGAACGGAAGATATTTCCTTTTTCACCATAGACCTCTATGGGCTTCCAAATATCCCTTTGCCAATTACACAAGAACAGCCTTAGCGAAAGGCTTCTTGAAGGGAAAGATGTAACTCTGTGAGATGAATTAACAGAACACAGAGCAGTTTCTCAGAAAGCTTCTTTCCAGTTTTGAAAGGAAGATATTTCCTTTTTCACCATAGCCCTCTATGGGCTTCCAAATATCCCTTTGCCAATTCCACAAGAACAGCCTTAGCGAAAGGCTTCTTGAAGGGAAAGATGGAACGCTGTGAGATGAATTAACAGAACACAGAGCAGTTTCTCAGAAAGCTTCTTTCCAGTTTTGAACGGAAGATATTTCCTTTTTCACCATAGCCCTCTATGGGCTTCCAAATATCCCTTTGCCAATTCCACAAGAACAGCCTTAGCGAAAGGCTTCTTGAAGGGAAAGATGTAACGCTGTGAGATGAATTAACAGAACACAGAGCAGTTTCTCAGAAAGCTTCTTTCCAGTTTTGAACGGAAGATATTTCCTTTTTCACCATAGACCTCTATGGGCTTCCAAATATCCCTTTGCCAATTCCACAAGAACAGCCTTAGCGAAAGGCTTCTTGAAGGGAAAGATGTAACTCTGTGAGATGAATTAACAGAACACAGAGCAGTTTCTCAGAAAGCTTCTTTCCAGTTTTGAACGGAAGATATTTCCTTTTTCACCATAGCCCTCTATGGGCTTCCAAATATCCCTTTGCCAATTCCACAGGAACAGCCTTAGCGAAAGGCTTCTTGAAGGGAAAGATGTAACTCTGTGAGATGAATTAACAGAACACAGAGCAGTTTCTCAGAAAGCTTCTTTCCAGTTTTGAACGGAAGATATTTCCTTTTTCACCATAGCCCTCTATGGGCTTCCAAATATCCCTTTGCCAATTCCACAAGAACAGCCTTAGCGAAAGGCTTCTTGAAGGGAAAGATGTAACTCTGTGAGATGAATTAACAGAACACAGAGCAGTTTCTCAGAAAGCTTCTTTCCAGTTTTGAACGGAAGATATTTCCTTTTTCACCATAGCCCTCTATGGGCTTCCAAATATCCCTTTGCCAATTCCACAAGAACAGCCTTAGTGAAAGGATTCTTGAAGGTAAAGATGTAACTCTGTGAGATGAATTAACAGAACACAGAGCAGTTTCTCAGAAAGCTTCTTTCCAGTTTTGAACGGAAGATATTTCCTTTTTCACCATAGCCCTCTATGGGCTTCCAAATATCCCTTTGCCAATTCCACAAGAACAGCCTTAGCGAAAGGCTTCTTGAAGGGAAAGATGTAACTCTGTGAGATGAATTAACAGAACACAGAGCAGTTTCTCAGAAAGCTTCTTTCCAGTTTTGAACGGAAGATATTTCCTTTTTCACCATAGCCCTCTATGGGCTTCCAAATATAACTTTGCCAATTCCACAAGAACAGCCTTAGCGAAAGGCTTCTTGAAGGGAAAGATGTAACTCGGTGAGATGAATTAACAGAACACAGAGCAGTTTCTCAGAAAGCTTCTTTCCAGTTTTGAACGGAAGATATTTCCTTTATCACCATAGCCCTCTATGGGCTTCCAAATATCCCTTTGCCAATTCCACAAGAACAGCCTTAGCGAAAGGCTTCTTGAAGGGAAAGATGTAACGCTGTGAGATGAATTAACAGAACACAGAGCAGTTTCTCAGAAAGCTTCTTTCCAGTTTTGAACGGAAGATATTTCCTTTTTCACCATAGACCTCTATGGGCTTCCAAATATCCCTTTGCCAATTCCACAAGAACAGCCTTAGCGAAAGGCTTCTTGAAGGGAAAGATGTAACTCTGTGAGATGAATTAACAGAACACAGAGCAGTTTCTCAGAAAGCTTCTTTCCAGTTTTGAACGGAAGATATTTCCTTTTTCACCATAGCCCTCTATGGGCTTCCAAATATCCTTTTGCCAATTCCACAAGAACAGCCTTAGCGAAAGGCTTCTTGAAGGGAAAGATGTAACTCTGTGAGATGAATTAACAGAACACAGAGCAGTTTCTCAGAAAGCTTCTTTCCAGTTTTGAACGGAAGATATTTCCTTTTTCACCATAGCCCTCTATGGGCTTCCAAATATCCCTTTGCCAATTCCACAAGAACAGCCTTAGCGAAAGGCTTCTTGAAGGGAAAGATGTAACTCTGTGAGATGAATTAAAAGAACACAGAGCAGTTTCTCAGAAAGCTTCTTTCCAGTTTTGAACGGAAGATATTTCCTTTTTCACCATAGCCCTCTATGGGCTTCCAAATATCCCTTTGCCAATTCCACAAGAACAGCCTTAGCGAAAGGCTTCTTGAAGGGAAAGATGTAACTCTGTGAGATGAATTAACGGAACACAGAGCAGTTTCTCAGAAAGCTTCTTTCCAGTTTTGAACGGAAGATATTTCCTTTTTCACCATAGCCCTCTATGGGCTTCCAAATATAACTTTGCCAATTCCACAAGAACAGCCTTAGCGAAAGGCTTCTTGAAGGGAAAGATGTAGCTCTGTGAGATGAATTAACAGAACACAGAGCAGTTTCTCAGAAAGCTTCTTTCCAGTTTTGAACGGAAGATATTTCCTTTTTCACCACAGCCCTCTATGGGCTTCCAAATATCCCTTTGCCAATTCCACAAGAAAAGCCTTAGCGAAAGGCTTCCTGAAGGGAAAGATGTAACTCTGTGAGATGAATTAACAGAACACAGAGCAGTTTCTAGGAAAGCTTCTTTCCAGTTTTGAACGGAAGATATTTCCTTTTTCACCATAGCCCTCTATGGGCTTCCAAATATCCCTTTGCCAATTCCACAAGAACAGCCTTAGCGAAAGGCTTCTTGAAGGGAAAGATGTAACGCTGTGAGATGAATTAACAGAACACAGAGCAGTTTCTCTGAAAGCTTCTTTCCAGTTTTGAACGGAAGATATTTCCTTTTTCACCATAGCCCTCTATGGGCTTCCAAATATCCCTTTGCCAATTCCACAAGAACAGCCTTAGCGAAAGGCTTCTTGAAGGGAAAGATGTAACGCTGTGAGATGAATTAACAGAACACAGAGCAGTTTCTCAGAAAGCTTCTTTCCAGTTTTGAACGGAAGATATTTCCTTTTTCACCATAGCCCTCTATGGGCTTCCAAATATCCCTTTGCCAATTCCACAAGAACAGCCTTAGCGAAAGGCTTCTTGAAGGGAAAGATGTAACTCTGTGAGATGAATTAACAGAACACAGAGCAGTTTCTCAGAAAGCTTCTTTCCAGTTTTGAACGGAAGATATTTCCTTTTTCACCATAGCCCTCTATGGGCTTCCAAATATCCCTTTGCCAATTCCACAAGAACAGCCTTAGCGAAAGGCTTCTTAAAGGGAAAGATGTAACTCTGTGAGATCAATTAACAGAACACAGAGCAGTTTCTCAGAAAGCTTCTTTCCAGTTTTCAACGGAAGATATTTCCTTTTTCACCATAGCCCTCTATGGGCTTCCAAATATCCCTTTGCCAATTCCACAAGAACAGCCTTAGCGAAAGGCTTCTTGAAGGGAAATATGTAACTCTGTGAGATGAATTAACAGAACACAGAGCAGTTTCTCAGAAAGCTTCTTTCCAGTTTTGAACGGAAGATATTTCCTTTTTCACCATAGCCCTCTATGGGCTTCCAAATATCCCTTTGCCAATTACACAAGAACAGCCTTAGCGAAAGGCTTCTTGAAGGGAAAGATGTAACTCTGTGAGATGAATTAAAAGAACACAGAGCAGTTTCTCAGAAAGCTTCTTTCCAGTTTTGAACGGAAGATATTTCCTTTTTCACCATAGCCCTCTATGGGCTTCCAAATATCCCTTTGCCAATTCCACAAGAACAGCCTTAGCGAAAGGCTTCTTGAAGGGAAAGATGTAACTCTGTGAGATGAATTAACGGAACACAGAGCAGTTTCTCAGAAAGCTTCTTTCCAGTTTTGAACGGAAGATATTTCCTTTTTCACCATAGCCCTCTATGGGCTTCCAAATATAACTTTGCCAATTCCACAAGAACAGCCTTAGCGAAAGGCTTCTTGAAGGGAAAGATGTAACTCTGTGAGATGAATTAACAGAACACAGAGCAGTTTCTCAGAAAGCTTCTTTCCAGTTTTGAACGGAAGATATTTCCTTTTTCACCACAGCCCTCTATGGGCTTCCAAATATCCCTTTGCCAATTCCACAAGAAAAGCCTTAGCGAAAGGCTTCTTGAAGGGAAAGATGTAACTCTGTGAGATGAATTAACAGAACACAGAGCAGTTTCTCGGAAAGCTTCTTTCCAGTTTTGAACGGAAGATATTTCCTTTTTCACCATAGCCCTCTATGGGCTTCCAAATATCCCTTTGCCAATTCCACAAGAACAGCCTTAGCGAAAGGCTTCTTGAAGGGAAAGATGTAACGCTGTGAGATGAATTAACAGAACACAGAGCAGTTTCTCTGAAAGCTTCTTTCCAGTTTTGAACGGAAGATATTTCCTTTTTCACCATAGCCCTCTATGGGCTTCCAAATATCCCTTTGCCAATTCCACAAGAACAGCCTTAGCGAAAGGCTTCTTGAAGGGAAAGATGTAACTCTGTGAGATGAATTAACAGAACACAGAGCAGTTTCTCAGAAAGCTTCTTTCCAGTTTTCAACAGAAGATATTTCCTTTTTCACCATAGCCCTCTATGGGCTTCCAAATATCCCTTTGCCAATTCCACAAGAACAGCCTTAGCGAAAGGCTTCTTGAAGGGAAATATGTAACTCTGTGAGATGAATTAACAGAACACAGAGCAGTTTCTCAGAAAGCTTCTTTCCAGTTTTGAACGGAAGATATTTCCTTTTTCACCATAGCCCTCTATGGGCTTCCAAATATCCCTTTGCCAATTCCACAAGAACAGCCTTAGCGAAAGGCTTCTTGAAGGGAAAGATGTAACTCTGTGAGATGAATTAACAGAACACAGAGGAGTTTCTCAGAAAGCTTCTTTCCAGTTTTGAACGGAAGATATTTCCTTTTTCACCATAGCCCTCTATGGGCTTCCAAATATCCCTTTGCCAATTCCACAAGAACAGCCTTAGCGAAAGGCTTCTTGAAGGTAAAGATGTAACTCTGTGAGATGAATTAACAGAACACAGAGCAGTTTCTCAGAAAACTTCTTTCCAGTTTTAAACGGAAGATATTTCCTTTTTCACCATAGCCCTCTATGGGCTTCCAAATATCCCTTTGCCAATTGCACAAGAACAGCCTTAGCGAAAAGCTTCTTGAAGGGATAGATGTAACTCTGTGAGATGAATTAACAGAACACAGAGCAGTTTCTCAGAAAGCTTCTTTCCAGTTTTGAACGGAAGATATTTCCTTTTTCACTATAGCCCTCTATGGGCTTCCAAATATCCCTTTGCCAATTCCACAAGAACAGCCTTAGCGAAAGGCTTCTTGAAGGGAAAGATGTAACTCTGTGAGATGAATTAACAGAACACAGAGCAGTTTCTCAGAAGGCTTCTTTCCAGTTTTGAACGGAAGATATTTCCTTTTTCACCATAGCCCTCTATGGGCTTCCAAATATCCCTTTGCCAGTTCCACAAGAACAGCCTTAGCGAAAGGTTTCTTGAAGGGAAAGATGTAACTCTGTGAGATGAATTAACAGAACACAGAGCAGTTTCTCAGAAAGCTTCTTTCCAGTTTTGAACGGAAGATATTTCCTTTTTCACCATAGCCCTCTATGGGCTTCCAAATATCCCTTTGCCAATTCCACAAGAACAGCCTTAGCGAAAGGCTTCTTGAAGGGAAAGATGTAACTCTGTGAGATGAATTAACGGAACACAGAGCAGTTTCTCAGAAAGCTTCTTTCCAGTTTTGAACGGAAGATATTTCCTTTTTCACCATAGCCCTCTATGGGCTTCCAAATATAACTTTGCCAATTCCACAAGAACAGCCTTAGCGAAAGGCTTCTTGAAGGGAAAGATGTAACTCTGTGAGATGAATTAACAGAACACAGAGCAGTTTCTCAGAAAGCTTCTTTCCAGTTTTGAACGGAAGATATTTCCTTTTTCACCACAGCCCTCTATGGGCTTCCAAATATCCCTTTGCCAATTCCACAAGAAAAGCCTTAGCGAAAGGCTTCTTGAAGGGAAAGATGTAACTCTGTGAGATGAATTAACAGAACACAGAGCAGTTTCTCGGAAAGCTTCTTTCCAGTTTTGAACGGAAGATATTTCCTTTTTCACCATAGCCCTCTATGGGCTTCCAAATATCCCTTTGCCAATTCCACAAGAACAGCCTTAGCGAAAGGCTTCTTGAAGGGAAAGATGTAACGCTGTGAGATGAATTAACAGAACACAGAGCAGTTTCTCTGAAAGCTTCTTTCCAGTTTTGAACGGAAGATATTTCCTTTTTCACCATAGCCCTCTATGGGCTTCCAAATATCCCTTTGCCAATTCCACAAGAACAGCCTTAGCGAAAGGCTTCTTGAAGGGAAAGATGTAACTCTGTGAGATGAATTAACAGAACACAGAGCAGTTTCTCAGAAAGCTTCTTTCCAGTTTTCAACAGAAGATATTTCCTTTTTCACCATAGCCCTCTATGGGCTTCCAAATATCCCTTTGCCAATTCCACAAGAACAGCCTTAGCGAAAGGCTTCTTGAAGGGAAATATGTAACTCTGTGAGATGAATTAACAGAACACAGAGCAGTTTCTCAGAAAGCTTCTTTCCAGTTTTGAACGGAAGATATTTCCTTTTTCACCATAGCCCTCTATGGGCTTCCAAATATCCCTTTGCCAATTCCACAAGAACAGCCTTAGCGAAAGGCTTCTTGAAGGGAAAGATGTAACTCTGTGAGATGAATTAACAGAACACAGAGGAGTTTCTCAGAAAGCTTCTTTCCAGTTTTGAACGGAAGATATTTCCTTTTTCACCATAGCCCTCTATGGGCTTCCAAATATCCCTTTGCCAATTCCACAAGAACAGCCTTAGCGAAAGGCTTCTTGAAGGTAAAGATGTAACTCTGTGAGATGAATTAACAGAACACAGAGCAGTTTCTCAGAAAACTTCTTTCCAGTTTTAAACGGAAGATATTTCCTTTTTCACCATAGCCCTCTATGGGCTTCCAAATATCCCTTTGCCAATTGCACAAGAACAGCCTTAGCGAAAAGCTTCTTGAAGGGATAGATGTAACTCTGTGAGATGAATTAACAGAACACAGAGCAGTTTCTCAGAAAGCTTCTTTCCAGTTTTGAACGGAAGATATTTCCTTTTTCACTATAGCCCTCTATGGGCTTCCAAATATCCCTTTGCCAATTCCACAAGAACAGCCTTAGCGAAAGGCTTCTTGAAGGGAAAGATGTAACTCTGTGAGATGAATTAACAGAACACAGAGCAGTTTCTCAGAAGGCTTCTTTCCAGTTTTGAACGGAAGATATTTCCTTTTTCACCATAGCCCTCTATGGGCTTCCAAATATCCCTTTGCCAGTTCCACAAGAACAGCCTTAGCGAAAGGTTTCTTGAAGGGAAAGATGTAACTCTGTGAGATGAATTAACAGAACACAGAGCAGTTTCTCAGAAAGCTTCTTTCCAGTTTTGAACGGAAGATATTTCCTTTTTCACCATAGCCCTCTATGGGCTTCCAAATATCCCTTTGCCAATTCCACAAGAACAGCCTTAGCGAAAGGCTTCTTGAAGGGAAAGATGTAACTCTGTGAGATGAATTAACAGAACACAGAGCAGTTTCTCAGAAAGCTTCTTTCCAGTTTTGAACGGAAGATATTTCCTTTTTCACCATAGCCCTCTATGGGCTTCCAAATATAACTTTGCCAATTCCACAAGAACAGCCTTAGCGAAAGGCTTCTTGAAGGGAAAGATGTAACTCTGTGAGATGAATTAACAGAACACAGAGCAGTTTCTCAGAAAGCTTCTTTCCAGTTTTGAACGGAAGATATTTCCTTTTTCACCATAGCCCTCTATGGGCTTCCAAATATCCCTTTGCCAATTCCACAAGAACAGCCTTAGCGAAAGGCTTCTTGAAGGGAAAGATGTAACGCTGTGAGATGAATTAACAGAACACAGAGCAGTTTCTCAGAAAGCTTCTTTCCAGTTTTGAACGGAAGATATTTCCTTTTTCACCATAGACCTCTATGGGCTTCCAAATATCCCTTTGCCAATTCCACAAGAACAGCCTTAGCGAAAGGCTTCTTGAAGGGAAAGATGTAACTCTGTGAGATGAATTAACAGAACACAGAGCAGTTTCTCTGAAAGCTTCTTTCCAGTTTTGAACGGAAGATATTTCCTTTTTCACCATAGCCCTCTATGGGCTTCCAAATATCCCTTTGCCAATTCCACAAGAACAGCCTTAGCGAAAGGCTTCTTGAAGGGAAAGATGTAACTCTGTGAGATGAATTAACAGAACACAGAGCAGTTTCTCAGAAAGCTTCTTTCCAGTTTTGAACGGAAGATATTTCCTTTTTCACCATAGCCCTCTATGGGCTTCCAAATATCCCTTTGCCAATTCCACAAGAACAGCCTTAGCGAAAGGCTTCTTGAAGGGAAAGATGTAACTCTGTGAGATGAATTAACGGAACACAGAGCAGTTTCTCAGAAAGCTTCTTTCCAGTTTTGAACGGAAGATATTTCCTTTTTCACCATAGCCCTCTATGGGCTTCCAAATATAACTTTGCCAATTCCACAAGAACAGCCTTAGCGAAAGGCTTCTTGAAGGGAAAGATGTAACTCTGTGAGATGAATTAACGGAACACAGAGCAGTTTCTCAGAAAGCTTCTTTCCAGTTTTGAACGGAAGATATTCCCTTTTTCACCATAGCCCTCTATGGGCTTCCAAATATCCCTTTGCCAATTCCACAAGAACAGCCTTAGCGAAAGGCTTCTTGAAGGGAAAGATGTAGCTCTGTGAGATGAATTAACAGAACCCAGAGCAGTTTCTCAGAAAGCTTCTTTCCAGTTTTGAACGGAAGATATTTCCTTTTTCACCATAGCCCTCTATGGGCTTCCAAATATCCCTTTGCCAATTCCACAAGAACAGCCTTAGCGAAAGGCTTCTTCAAGGGAAAGATGTAACTCTGTGAGATGAATTAACAGAACACAGAGCAGTTTCTCAGAAAGCTTCTTTCCAGTTTTGAACGGAAGATATTTCCTTTTTCACCATAGCCCTCTATGGGCTTCCAAATATCCCTTTGCCAATTCCACATGAACAGCCTTAGCGAAAGGCTTCTTGAAGGGAAAGATGTAACTCTGTGAGATGAATTAACGGAACACAGAGCAGTTTCTCAGAAAGCTTCTTTCCAGTTTTGAAAGGAAGATATTTCCTTTTTCACCATAGCCCTCTATGGGCTTCCAAATATCCCTTTGCCAGTTCCACAAGAACAGCCTTAGCGAAAGGCTTCTTGAAGGGAAAGATGTAACTCTGTGAGATGAATTAATAGAACACAGAGCAGTTTCTCAGAAAGCTTCTTTCCAGTTTTGAACGGAAGATATTTCCTTTTTCACCATAGCCCTCTATGGGCTTCCAAATATCCCTTTGCCAATTCCACAAGAACAGCCTTAGCGAAAGGCTTCTTGAAGGTAAAGATGTAACTCTGTGAGATGAATTAACAGAACACAGAGCAGTTTCTCAGAAAGCTTCTTTCCAGTTTTGAACGGAAGATATTTCCTTTTTCACCATAGCCCTCTATGGGCTTCCAAATATCCCTTTGCCAATTCCACAAGAACAGCCTTAGCGAAAGGCTTCTGGAACGGAAAGATGTAGCTCTGTGAGATGAATTAACAGAACACAGAGCAGTTTCTCAGAAAGCTTCTTTCCAGTTTTGAACGGAAGATATTTCCTTTTTCACCATAGCCCTCTATGGGCTTCCAAATATCCCTTTGCCAATTCCACAAGAACAGCCTTAGCGAAAGGCTTCTTGAAGGGAAAGATGTAACTCTGTGAGATGAATTAACAGAACACAGAGCAGTTTCTCAGAAAGCTTCTTTCCAGTTTTGAACGGAAGATATTTCCTTTTTCACCATAGCCCTCTATGGGCTTCCAAATATCCCTTTGCCAATTCCACAAGAACAGCCTTAGCGAAAGGCTTCTTGAAGGGAAAGATGTAACTCTGTGAGATGAATTAACAGAACACAGAGCAGTTTCTCAGAAAGCTTCTTTCCAGTTTTGAACGGAAGATATTCCCTTTTTCACCATAGCCCTCTATGGGCTTCCAAATATCCCTTTGCCAATTCCACAAGAACAGCCTTAGCGAAAGGCTTCTTGAAGGGAAAGATGTAGCTCTGTGAGATGAATTAACAGAACCCAGAGCAGTTTCTCAGAAAGCTTCTTTCCAGTTTTCAACGGAAGATATTTCCTTTTTCACCATAGCCCTCTATGGGCTTCCATATATCCCTTTGCCAATTCCACAACAACAGCCTTAGCGAAAGGCTTCTTGAAGGGAAAGATGTAACTCTGTGAGATGAATTAACAGAACACAGAGCAGTTTCTCAGAAAGCTTCTTTCCAGTTTTGAACGGAAGATATTTCCTTTTTCACCATAGCCCTCTATGGGCTTCCAAATATCCCTTTGCCAATTCCACAAGAACAGCCTTAGCGAAAGGCTTCTTGAAGGGAAAGATGTAACTCTGTGAGATGAATTAACAGAACACAGAGCAGTTTCTCAGAAAGCTTCTTTCCAGTTTTGAAAGGAAGATATTTCCTTTTTCACCATAGCCCTCTATGGGCTTCCAAATATCCCTTTGCCAATTCCACAAGAACAGCCTTAGCGAAAGGCTTCTTGAAGGGAAAGATGAAACGCTGTGAGATGAATTAACAGAACACAGAGCAGTTTCTCAGAAAGCTTCTTTACAGTTTTGAACGGAAGATATTTCCTTTTTCACCATAGCCCTCTATGGGCTTCCAAATATCCCTTTGCCAATTCCACAAGAACAGCCTTAGCGAAAGGCTTCTTGAAGGGAAAGATGTAACGCTGTGAGATGAATTAACAGAACACAGAGCAGTTTCTCAGAAAGCTTCTTTCCAGTTTTGAACGGAAGATATTTCCTTTTTCACCATAGACCTCTATGGGCTTCCAAATATCCCTTTGCCAATTCCACAAGAACAGCCTTAGCGAAAGGCTTCTTGAAGGGAAAGATGTAACTCTGTGAGATGAATTAACAGAACACAGAGCAGTTTCTCAGAAAGCTTCTTTCCAGTTTTGAACGGAAGATATTTCCTTTTTCACCATAGCCCTCTATGGGCTTCCAAATATCCCTTTGCCAATTCCACAAGAACAGCCTTAGCGAAAGGCTTCTTGAAGGGAAAGATGTAACTCTGTGAGATGAATTAACAGAACACAGAGCAGTTTCTCAGAAAGCTTCTTTCCAGTTTTGAACGGAAGATATTTCCTTTTTCACCATAGCCCTCTATGGGCTTCCAAATATCCCTTTGCCAATTCCACAAGAACAGCCTTAGCGAAAGGCTTCTTGAAGGGAAAGATGTAACTCTGTGAGATGAATTAACAGAACACAGAGCAGTTTCTCAGAAAGCTTCTTTCCAGTTTTGAACGGAAGATATTTCCTTTTTCACCATAGCCCTCTATGGGCTTCCAAATATCCCTTTGCCAATTCCACAAGAACAGCCTTAGCGAAAGGATTCTTGAAGGGAAAGATGTAACTCTGTGAGATGAATTAACAGAACACAGAGTAGTTTCTCAGAAAGCTTCTTTCCAGTTTTGAACGGAAGATATTTCCTTTTTCACCATAGCCCTCTATGGGCTTCCAAATATCCCTTTGCCAATTCCACAAGAACAGCCTTAGCGAAAGGCTTCTTGAAGGGAAAGATGTAACTCTGTGAGATGAATTAACAGAACACAGAGCAGTTTCTCAGAAAGCTTCTTTCCAGTTTTCAACGGAAGATATTTCCTTTTTCACCATAGCCCTCTATGAGCTTCCAAATATAACTTTGCCAATTCCACAAGAACAGCCTTAGCGAAAGGCTTCTTGAAGGGAAAGATGTAACTCTGTGAGATGAATTAACAGAACACAGAGCAGTTTCTCAGAAAGCTTCTTTCCAGTTTTGAACGGAAGATATTTCCTTTTTCACCATAGCCCTCTATGGGCTTCCAAATATCCCTTTGCCAATTCCACAAGAACAGCCTTAGCGAAAGGCTTCTTGAAGGGAAAGATGTAACGCTGTGAGATGAATTAACAGAACACAGAGCAGTTTCTCAGAAAGCTTCTTTCCAGTTTTGAACGGAAGATATTTCCTTTTTCACCATAGACCTCTATGGGCTTCCAAATATCCCTTTGCCAATTCCACAAGAACAGCCTTAGCGAAAGGCTTCTTGAAGGGAAAGATGTAACTCTGTGAGATGAATTAACAGAACACAGAGCAGTTTCTCAGAAAGCTTCTTTCCAGTTTTGAACGGAAGATATTTCCTTTTTCACCATAGCCCTCTATGGGCTTCCAAATATCCCTTAGCCAATTCCACAAGAACAGCCTTAGCGAAAGACTTCTTGAAGGGAAAGATGTAACTCTGTGAGATGAATTAACAGAACACAGAGCAGTTTCTCAGAAAGCTTCTTTCCAGTTTTGAACGGAAGATATTTCCTTTTTCACCATAGCCCTCTATGGGCTTCCAAATATCCCTTTGCCAATTCCACAAGAACAGCCTTAGCGAAAGGCTTCTTGAAGGGAAAGATGTAACTCTGTGAGATGAATTAAAAGAACACAGAGCAGTTTCTCAGAAAGCTTCTTTCCAGTTTTGAACGGAAGATATTTCCTTTTTCACCATAGCCCTCTATGGGCTTCCAAATATCCCTTTGCCAATTCCACAAGAACAGCCTTAGCGAAAGGCTTCTTGAAGGGAAAGATGTAACTCTGTGAGATGAATTAACGGAACACAGAGCAGTTTCTCAGAAAGCTTCTTTCCAGTTTTGAACGGAAGATATTTCCTTTTTCACCATAGCCCTCTATGGGCTTCCAAATATAACTTTGCCAATTCCACAAGAACAGCCTTAGCGAAAGGCTTCTTGAAGGGAAAGATGTAACTCTGTGAGATGAATTAACAGAACACAGAGCAGTTTCTCAGAAAGCTTCTTTCCAGTTTTGAACGGAAGATATTTCCTTTTTCACCACAGCCCTCTATGGGCTTCCAAATATCCCTTTGCCAATTCCACAAGAAAAGCCTTAGCGAAACGCTTCTTGAAGGGAAAGATGTAACTCTGTGAGATGAATTAACAGAACACAGAGCAGTTTCTCGGAAAGCTTCTTTCCAGTTTTGAACGGAAGATATTTCCTTTTTCACCATAGCCCTCTATGGGCTTCCAAATATCCCTTTGCCAATTCCACAAGAACAGCCTTAGCGAAAGGCTTCTTGAAGGGAAAGATGTAACTCTGTGGGATGAATTAACAGAACACAGAGCAGTTTCTCAGAAAGCTTCTTTCCAGTTTTGAACCGAAGATATTTCCTTTTTCACCATAGCCCTCTATGGGCTTCCAAATATCCCTTTGCCAATTCCACAAGAACAGCCTTAGCGAAAGGCTTCTTGAAGGGAAAGATGTAACGCTGTGAGATGAATTAACAGAACACAGAGCAGTTTCTCTGAAAGCTTCTTTCCAGTTTTGAACGGAAGATATTTCCTTTTTCACCATAGCCCTCTATGGGCTTCCAAATATCCCTTTGCCAATTCCACAAGAACAGCCTTAGCGAAAGGCTTCTTGAAGGGAAAGATGTAACGCTGTGAGATGAATTAACAGAACACAGAGCAGTTTCTCAGAAAGCTTCTTTCCAGTTTTGAACGGAAGATATTTCCTTTTTCACCATAGCCCTCTATGGGCTTCCAAATATCCCTTTGCCAATTCCACAAGAATAGCCTTAGCGAAAGGCTTCTTGAAGGGAAAGATGTAACTCTGTGAGATGAATTAACAGAACACAGAGCAGTTTCTCAGAAAGCTTCTTTCCAGTTTTCAACGGAAGATATTTCCTTTTTCACCATAGCCCTCTATGGGCTTCCAAATATCCCTTTGCCAATTCCACAAGAACAGCCTTAGCGAAAGGCTTCTTGAAGGGAAAGATGTAACTCTGTGAGATGAATTAACAGAACACAGAGCAGTTTCTCAGAAAGCTTCTTTCCAGTTTTCAACGGAAGATATTTCCTTTTTCACCATAGCCCTCTATGGGCTTCCAAATATCCCTTTGCCAATTCCACAAGAACAGCCTTAGCGAAAGGCTTCTTGAAGGGAAAGATGTAACTCTGTGAGATGAATTAACAGAACACAGAGCAGTTTCTCAGAAAGCTTCTTTCCAGTTTTGAACGGAAGATATTTCCTTTTTCACCATAGCCCTCTATGGGCTTCCAAATATCCCTTTGCCAATTCCACAAGAACAGCCTTAGCGAAAGGCTTCTTGAAGGGAAAGATGTAACTCTGTGAGATGAATTAACAGAACACAGAGCAGTTTCTCAGAAAGCTTCTTTCCAGTTTTGAACGGAAGATATTTCCTTTTTCACCATAGGCCTCTATGGGCTTCCAAATATCCCTTTGCCAATTCCACAAGAACAGCCTTAGCGAAAGGCTTCTGGAAGGGAAAGATGTAGCTCTGTGAGATGAATTAACAGAACACAGAGCAGTTTCTCAGAAAGCTTCTTTCCAGTTTTGAACGGAAGATATTTCCTTTTTCACCATAGCCCTCTATGGGCTTCCAAATATCCCTTTGCCAATTCCACAAGAACAGCCTTAGCGAAAGGCTTCTTGAAGGGAAAGATGTAACTCTGTGAGATGAATTAACAGAACACAGAGCAGTTTCTCAGAAAGATTCTTTCCAGTTTTGAACGAAGATATTTCCTTTTTCACCATAGCCCTCTATGGGCTTCCAAATATCCCTTTGCCAATTCCACAAGAAGAGCCTTAGCGAAAGGCTTCTTGAAGGGAAAGATGTAACTCTGTGAGATGAATTAACAGAACACAGAGCAGTTTCTCAGAAAGCTTCTTTCCAGTTTTGAACGGAAGATATTTCCTTTTTCACCATAGCCCTCTATGGGCTTCCAAATATCCCTTTGCCAATTCCACAAGAACAGCCTTAGCGAAAGGCTTCTTGAAGGGAAAGATGTAACGCTGTGAGATGAATTAACAGAACACAGAGCAGTTTCTCAGAAAGCTTCTTTCCAGTTTTGAACGGAAGATATTTCCTTTTTCACCATAGCCCTCTATGGGCTTCCAAATATCCCTTTGCCAATTCCACAAGAACAGCCTTAGCGAAAGGCTTCTTGAAGGGAAAGATGTAACGCTGTGAGATGAATTAACAGAACACAGAGCAGTTTCTCAGAAAGCTTCTTTCCAGTTTTCAACGGAAGATATTTCCTTTTTCACCATAGCCCTCTATGGGCTTCCAAATATCCCTTTGCCAATTCCACAAGAACAGCCTTAGCGAAAGGCTTCTTGAAGGGAAAGATGTAACTCTGTGAGATGAATTAACAGAACACAGAGCAGTTTCTCAGAAAGCTTCTTTCCAGTTTTGAACGGAAGATATTTCCTTTTTCACCATAGCCCTCTATGGGCTTCCAAATATCCCTTTGCCAATTCCACAAGAACAGCCTTAGCGAAGGCTTCTTGAAGGGAAAGATGTAACTCTGTGAGATGAATTAACAGAACACAGAGCAGTTTCTCAGAAAGCTTCTTTCCAGTTTTGAACGGAAGATATTCCCTTTTTCACCATAGCCCTCTATGGGCTTCCAAATATCCCTTTGCCAATTCCACAAGAACAGCCTTAGCGAAAGGCTTCTTGAAGGGAAAGATGTAGCTCTGTGAGATGAATTAACAGAACCCAGAGCAGTTTCTCAGAAAGCTTCTTTCCAGTTTTCAACGGAAGATATTTCCTTTTTCACCATAGCCCTCTATGGGCTTCCATATATCCCTTTGTCAATTCCACAAGAACAGCCTTAGCGAAAGGCTTCTTGAAGGGAAAGATGTAACTCTGTGAGATGAATTAACAGAACACAGAGCAGTTTCTCAGAAAGCTTCTTTCCAGTTTTGAACGGAAGATATTTCCTTTTTCACCATAGCCCTCTATGGGCTTCCAAATATCCCTTTGCCAATTCCACAAGAACAGCCTTAGCGAAAGGCTTCTTGAAGGGAAAGATGTAACTCTGTGAGATGAATTAACAGAACACAGAGCAGTTTCTCAGAAAGCTTCTTTCCAGTTTTGAAAGGAAGATATTTCCTTTTTCACCATAGACCTATATGGGCTTCCAAATATCCCTTTGCCAATTCCACAAGAACAGCCTTAGCGAAAGGCTTCTTGAAGGGAAAGATGAAACGCTGTGAGATGAATTAACAGAACACAGAGCAGTTTCTCAGAAAGCTTCTTTCCAGTTTTGAACGGAAGATATTTCCTTTTTCACCATAGCCCTCTATGGGCTTCCAAATATCCCTTTGCCAATTCCACAAGAACAGCCTTAGCGAAAGGCTTCTTGAAGGGAAAGATGTAACGCTGTGAGATGAATTAACAGAACACAGAGCAGTTTCTCAGAAAGCTTCTTTCCAGTTTTGAACGGAAGATATTTCCTTTTTCACCATAGCCCTCTATGGGCTTCCAAATATCCCTTTGCCAATTCCACAAGAACAGCCTTAGCGAAAGGCTTCTTGAAGGGAAAGATGTAACTCTGTGAGATGAATTAAAAGAACACAGAGCAGTTTCTCAGAAAGCTTCTTTCCAGTTTTGAACGGAAGATATTTCCTTTTTCACCATAGCCCTCTATGGGCTTCCAAATATCCCTTTGCCAATTCCACAAGAACAGCCTTAGCGAAAGACTTCTTGAAGGGAAAGATGTAACTCTGTGAGATGAATTAACGGAACACAGAGCAGTTTCTCAGAAAGCTTCTTTCCAGTTTTGAACGGAAGATATTTCCTTTTTCACCACAGCCCTCTATGGGCTTCCAAATATCCCTTTGCCAATTCCACAAGAACAGCCTTAGCGAAAGGCTTCTTGAAGGGAAAGATGTAACTCTGTGAGCTGAATTAACAGAACACAGAGCAGTTTCTCGGAAAGCTTCTTTCCAGTTTTGAACGGAAGATATTTCCTTTTTCACCATAGCCCTCTATGGGCTTCCAAATATCCCTTTGCCAATTCCACAAGAACAGCCTTAGCGAAAGGCTTCTTGAAGGGAAAGATGTAACTCTGTGAGATGAATTAACAGAACACAGAGCAGTTTCTCAGAAAGCTTCTTTCCAGTTTTGAACGGAAGATATTTCCTTTTTCACCATAGCCCTCTATGGGCTTCCAAATATCCCTTTGCCAATTCCACAAGAATAGCCTTAGCGAAAGGCTTCTTGAAGGGAAAGATGTAACTCTGTGAGATGAATTAACAGAACACAGAGCAGTTTCTCAGAAAGCTTCTTTCCAGTTTTGAACGGAAGATATTTCCTTTTTCACCATAGACCTCTATGGGCTTCCAAATATCCCTTTGCCAATTCCACAAGAACAGCCTTAGCGAAAGGCTTCTTGAAGGGAAAGATGTAACTCTGTGAGATGAATTAACAGAACACAGAGCAGTTTCTCAGAAAGCTTCTTTCAAGTTTTCAACGGAAGATATTTCCTTTTTCACCATAGCCCTCTATGGGCTTCCAAATATCCCTTTGCCAATTCCACAAGAACAGCCTTAGCGAAAGGCTTCTTGAAGGTAAAGATGTAACTCTGTGAGTTGAATTAACAGAACACAGAGCAGTTTCTCAGAAAGCTTCTTTCCAGTTTTGAACGGAAGATATTTCCTTTTTCACCATAGCCCTCTATGGGCTTCCAAATATCCCTTTGCCAATTCCACAAGAAGAGCCTTAGCGAAAGGCTTCTTGAAGGGAAAGATGTAACTCTGTGAGATGAATTAACAGAACACAGAGCAGTTTCTCAGAAAGCTTCTTTCCAGTTTTGAACGGAAGATATTTCCTTTTTCACCATAGCCCTCTATGGGCTTCCAAATATCCCTTTGCCAATTCCACAAGAACAGCCTTAGCGATAGGCTTCTTGAAGGGAAAGATGTAACTCTGTGAGATGAATTAACAGAACACAGAGCAGTTTCTCAGAAAGCTTCTTTCCAGTTTTAAACGGAAGATATTTCCTTTTTCACCATAGCCCTCTATGGGCTTCCAAATATCCCTTTGCCAATTGCACAAGAACAGCCTTAGCGAAAAGCTTCTTGAAGGGATAGATGTAACTCTGTGAGATGAATTAACAGAACACAGAGCAGTTTCTCAGAAAGCTTCTTTCCAGTTTTGAACGGAAGATATTTCCTTTTTCACAATAGCCCTCTAGGGGCTTCCAAATATCCCTTTGCCAATTCCACAAGAACAGCCTTAGCGAAAGGCTTCTTGAAGGGAAAGATGTAACTCTGTGAGATGAATTAACAGAACACAGAGCAGTTTCTCAGAAGGCTTCTTTCCAGTTTTGAACGGAAGATATTTCCTTTTTCACCATAGCCCTCTATGGGCTTCCAAATATCCCTTTGCCAATTCCACAAGAACAGCCTTAGCGAAAGGCTTCTTGAAGGGAAAGATGTAACTCTGTGAGATGAATTAACAGAACACAGAGCAGTTTCTCAGAAAGCTTCTTTCCAGTTTTGAACGGAAGATATTTCCTTTTTCACCATAGCCCTCTATGGGCTTCCAAATATCCCTTTGCCAATTCCACAAGAACAGCCTTAGCGAAAGGCTTCTGGAAGGGAAAGATGTAACTCTGTGAGATGAATTAACAGAACACAGAGCAGTTTCTCAGAAAGCTTCTTTCCAGTTTTGAACGGAAGATATTTCCTTTTTCACCATAGCCCTCTATGGGCTTCCAAATATAACTTTGCCAATTCCACAAGAACAGCCTTAGCGAAAGGCTTCTTGAAGGGAAAGATGTAACTCTGTGAGATGAATTAACAGAACACAGAGCAGTTTCTCAGAAAGCTTCTTTCCAGTTTTCAACGGAAGATATTTCCTTTTTCACCATAGCCCTCTATGGGCTTCCAAATATCCCTTTGCCAATTCCACAAGAACAGCCTTAGCGAAAGGCTTCTTGAAGGGAAAGATGTAACTCTGTGAGATGAATTAACAGAACACAGAGCAGTTTCCAGAAAGCTTCTTTCCAGTTTTGAACGGAAGATATTTCCTTTTTCACCATAGCCCTCTATGGGCTTCCAAATATCCCTTTGCCAATTCCACAAGAACAGCCTTAGGGAAAGGCTTCTTGAAGGGAAAGATGTAACTCTGTGAGATGAATTAAAAGAACACAGAGCAGTTTCTCAGAAAGCTTCTTTCCAGTTTTGAACGGAAGATATTTCCTTTTTCACCATAGCCCTCTATGGGCTTCCAAATATCCCTTTGCCAATTCCACAAGAACAGCCTTAGCGAAAGGCTTCTTGAAGGGAAAGATGTAACGCTGTGAGATGAATTAACAGAACACAGAGCAGTTTCTCAGAAAGCTTCTTTCCAGTTTTGAACGGAAGATATTTCCTTTTTCACCATAGCCCTCTATGGGCTTCCAAATATCCCTTTGCCAATTCCACAAGAACAGCCTTAGCGAAAGGCTTCTGGAAAGGAAAGATGTAACGCTGTGAGATGAATTAACAGAACACAGAGCAGTTTCTCAGAAAGCTTCTTTCCAGTTTTCAACGGAAGATATTTCCTTTTTCACCATAGCCCTCTATGGGCTTCCAAATATCCCTTTGCCAATTCCAGAAGAACAGCCTTAGCGAAAGGCTGCTTGAAGGGAAAGATGTAACTCTGTGAGATGAATTAACAGAACACAGAGCAGTTTCTCAGAAAGCTTCTTTCCAGTTTTGAACGGAAGATATTTCCTTTTTCACCATAGCCCTCTATGGGCTTCCAAATATAACTTTGCCAATTCCACAAGAACAGCCTTAGCGAAAGGCTTCTTGAAGGGAAAGATGTAACTCTGTGAGATGAATTAACAGAACACAGAGCAGTTTCTCAGAAAGCTTCTTTCCAGTTTTCAACGGAAGATATTTCCTTTTTCACCATAGCCCTCTATGGGCTTCCAAATATCC
This sequence comes from Chlorocebus sabaeus, assembly GCF_047675955.1. Classification (NCBI taxonomy): domain Eukaryota; kingdom Metazoa; phylum Chordata; class Mammalia; order Primates; family Cercopithecidae; genus Chlorocebus; species Chlorocebus sabaeus. Next base: position 173,004 of record NW_027327547.1, read on the forward strand.
CTTTGCCAATTCCACAAGAACAGCCTTAGCGAAAGGCTTCTTGAAGGGAAAGATGTAACTCTGTGAGATGAATTAACAGAACACAGAGCAGTTTCTCAGAAAGCTTCTTTCCAGTTTTGAACGGAAGATATTTCCTTTTTCACCATAGACCTCTATGGGCTTCCAAATATCCCTTTGCCAATTCCAGAAGAACAGCCTTAGCGAAAGGCTTCTTGAAGGGAAAGATGTAACTCTGTGAGATGAATTAACAGAACACAGAGCAGTTTCTCAGAAAGCTTCTTTCCAGTTTTGAAAGGAAGATATTTCCTTTTTCACCATAGCCCTCTATGGGCTTCCAAATATCCCTTTGCCAATTCCACAAGAACAGCCTTAGCGAAAGGCTTCTTGAAGGGAAAGATGTAACGCTGTGAGATGAATTAACAGAACACAGAGCAGTTTCTCAGAAAGCTTCTTTCCAGTTTTGAACGGAAGATATTTCCTTTTTCACCATAGCCCTCTACGGGCTTCCAAATATCCCTTTGCCAATTCCACAAGAACAGCCTTAGCGAAAGGCTTCTTGAAGGGAAAGATGTAACTCTGTGAGATGAATTAACAGAACACAGAGCAGTTTCTCAGAAAGCTTCTTTCCAGTTTTGAACGGAAGTTATTTCCTTTTTCATCATAGCCCTCTATGGGCTTCCAAATATCCCTTTGCCAATTCCACAAGAACAGCCTTAGCGAAAGGCTTCTTGAAGGGAAAGATGTAACTCTGTGAGATGAATTAACAGAACACAGAGCAGTTTCTCAGAAAGCTTCTTTCCAGTTTTGAACGGAAGATATTCCCTTTTTCACCATAGCCCTCTATGGGCTTCCAAATATCCCTTTGCCAATTCCACAAGAACAGCCTTAGCGAAAGGCTTCTTGAAGGGAAAGATGTAGCTCTGTGAGATGAATTAACAGAACCCATAGCAGTTTCTCAGAAAGCTTCTTTCCAGTTTTCAACGGAAGATATTTCCTTCTTCACCATAGCCCTCTATGGGCTTCCATATATCCCATTGCCAATTCCACAACAACAGCCTTAGCGAAAGGCTTCTTGAAGGGAAAGATGTAACTCTGTGAGATGAATTAACAGAACACAGAGCAGTTTCTCAGAAAGCTTCTTTCCAGTTTTGAACGGAAGATATTTCCTTTTTCACCATAGCCCTCTATGGGCTTCCAAATATCCCTTTGCCAATTCCACAAGAACAGCCTTAGCGAAAGGCTTCTTGAAGGGAAAGATGTAACTCTGTGAGATGAATTAACAGAACACAGAGCAGTTTCTCAGAAAGGTTCTTTCCAGTTTTGAAAGGAAGATATTTCCTTTTTCACCATAGCCCTCTATGGGCTTCCAAATATCCCTTTGCCAATTCCACAAGAACAGCCTTAGCGAAAGGCTTCTTGAAGGGAAAGATGAAACGCTGTGAGATGAATTAACAGAACACAGAGCAGTTTCTCAGAAAGCTTCTTTCCAGTTTTGAACGGAAGATATTTCCTTTTCCACCATAGCCCTCTATGGGCTTCCAAATATCCCTTTGCCAATTCCACAAGAACAGCCTTAGCGAAAGGCTTCTTGAAGGGAAAGATGTAACGCTGTGAGATGAATTAACAGAACACAGAGCAGTTTCTCAGAAAGCTTCTTTCCAGTTTTGAACGGAAGATATTTCCTTTTTCACCATAGACCTCTATGGGCTTCCAAATATCCCTTTGCCAATTCCACAAGAACAGCCTTAGCGAAAGGCTTCTTGAAGGGAAAGATGTAACTCTGTGAGATGAATTAACAGAACACAGAGCAGTTTCTCAGAAAGCTTCTTTCCAGTTTTGAACGGAAGATATTTCCTTTTTCACCATAGCCCTCTATGGGCTTCCAAATATCCCTTTGCCAATTCCACAAGAACAGCCTTAGCGAAAGGCTTCTTGAAGGGAAAGATGTAACGCTGTGCGATGAATTAACAGAACACAGAGCAGTTTCTCAGAAAGCTTCTTTCCAGTTTTGAACGGAAGATATTTCCTTTTTCACCATAGACCTCTATGGGCTTCCAAATATCCCTTTGCCAATTCCACAAGAACAGCCTTAGCGAAAGGCTTCTTGAAGGGAAAGATGTAACTCTGTGAGATGAATTAACAGAACACAGAGCAGTTTCTCAGAAACTTCTTTCCAGTTTTGAACGGAAGATATTTCCTTTTTCACCATAGCCCTCTATGGGCTTCCAAATATCCCTTTGCCAATTCCACAAGAACAGCCTTAGCGAAAGGCTTCTTGAAGGGAAAGATGTAACTCTGTGAGATGAATTAACAGAACACAGAGCAGTTTCTCAGAAAGCTTCTTTCCAGTTTTGAACGGAAGATATTTCCTTTTTCACCATAGCCCTCTATGGGCCTCCAAATATCCCTTTGCCAATTCCACAAGAACAGCCTTAGCGAAAGGCTTCTTGAAGGGAAAGATGTAACTCTGTGAGATGAATTAAAAGAACACAGAGCAGTTTCTCAGAAAGCTTCTTTCCAGTTTTGAACGGAAGATATTTCCTTTTTCACCATAGCCCTCTATGGGCTTCCAAATATCCCTTTGCCAATTCCACAAGAACAGCCTTAGCGAAAGGCTTCTTGAAGGGAAAGATGTAACTCTGTGAGATGAATTAACGGAACACAGAGCAGTTTCTCAGAAAGCTTCTTTCCAGTTTTGAACGGAAGATATTTCCTTTTTCACCATAGCCCTCTATGGGCTTCCAAATATAACTTTGCCAATTCCACAAGAACAGCCTTAGCGAAAGGCTTCTTGAAGGGAAAGATGTAACTCTGTGAGATGAATTAACAGAACACAGAGCAGTTTCTCAGAAAGCTTCTTTCCAGTTTTGAACGGAAGATATTTCCTTTTTCACCACAGCCCTCTATGGGCTTCCAAATATCCCTTTGCCAATTCCACAAGAAAAGCCTTAGCGAAAGGCTTCTTGAAGGGAAAGATGTAACTCTGTGAGATGAATTAACAGAACACAGAGCAGTTTCTCAGAAAGCTTCTTTCCAGTTTTGAACGGAAGATATTTCCTTTTTCACCATAGCCCTCTATGGGCTTCCAAATATCCCTTTGCCAATTCCACAAGAACAGCCTTAGCGAAAGGCTTCTTGAAGGGAAAGATGTAACGCTGTGAGATGAATTAACAGAACACAGAGCAGTTTCTCTGAAAGCTTCTTTCCAGTTTTGAACGGAAGATATTTCCTTTTTCACCATAGCCCTCTATGGGCTTCCAAATATCCCTTTGCCAATTCCACAAGAACAGCCTTAGCGAAAGGCTTCTTGAAGGGAAAGATGTAACGCTGTGAGATGAATTAACAGAACACAGAGCAGTTTCTCAGAAAGCTTCTTTCCAGTTTTGAACGGAAGATATTTCCTTTTTCACCATAGCCCTCTATGGGCTTCCAAATATCCCTTTGCCAATTCCACAAGAACAGCCTTAGCGAAAGGCTTCTTGAAGGGAAAGATGTAACTCTGTGAGATGAATTAACAGAACACAGAGCAGTTTCTCAGAAAGCTTCTTTCCAGTTTTGAACGGAAGATATTTCCTTTTTCACCATAGCCCTCTATGGGCTTCCAAATATCCCTTTGCCAATTCCACAAGAACAGCCTTAGCGAAAGGCTTCTTGAAGGGAAAGATGTAACTCTGTGAGATGAATTAACAGAACACAGAGCAGTTTCTCAGAAAGCTTCTTTCCAGTTTTGAACGGAAGATATTTCCTTTTTCACCATAGCCCTCTATGGGCTTCCAAATATCCCTTTGCCAATTCCACAAGAACAGCCTTAGCGAAAGGCTTCTTGAAGGGAAAGATGTAACTCTGTGAGATGAATTAACAGAACACAGAGCAGTTTCTCGGAAAGCTTCTTTCCAGTTTTGAACGGAAGATATTTCCTTTTTCACCATAGCCCTCTATGGGCTTCCAAATATCCCTTTGCCAATTCCACAAGAACAGCCTTAGCGAAAGGCTTCTTGAAGGGAAAGATGTAACTCTGTGAGATGAATTAACAGAACACAGAGCAGTTTCTCAGAAAGCTTCTTTCCAGTTTTGAACGGAAGACATTTCCTTTTTCTCCATAGCCCTCTATGGGCTTCCAAATATCCCTTTGCCAATTCCACAAGAACAGCCTTAGCGAAAGGCTTCTTGAAGGGAAAGATGTAACTCTGTGAGATGATTTAACAGAACACAGAGCAGTTTCTCAGAAAGCTTCTTTCCAGTTTTGAACGGAAGATATTTCCTTTTTCACCATAGCCCTCTATGGGCTTCCAAATATCCCTTTGCCAATTCCACAAGAACAGCCTTAGCGAAAGGCTTCTTGAAGGGAAAGATGTAACTCTGTGAGATGAATTAACAGAACACAGAGCAGTTTCTCAGAAAGCTTCTTTCCAGTTTTGAACGGAAGATATTTCCTTTTTCACCATAGCCCTCTATGGGCTTCCAAATATAACTTTGCCAATTCCACAAGAACAGCCTTAGCGAAAGGCTTCTTGAAGGGAAAGATGTAACTCTGTGAGATGAATTAACAGAACACAGAGCAGTTTCTCAGAAAGCTTCTTTCCAGTTTTGAACGGAAGATATTTCCTTTTTCACCATAGCCCTCTATGGGCTTCCAAATATCCCTTTGCCAATTCCACAAGAACAGCCTTAGCGAAAGGCTTCTTGAAGGGAAAGATGTAACGCTGTGAGATGAATTAACAGAACACAGAGCAGTTTCTCAGAAAGCTTCTTTCCAGTTTTGAACGGAAGATATTTCCTTTTTCACCATAGACCTCTATGGGCTTCCAAATATCCCTTTGCCAATTACACAAGAACAGCCTTAGCGAAAGGCTTCTTGAAGGGAAAGATGTAACTCTGGGAGATGAATTAACAGAACACAGAGCAGTTTCTCAGAAAGCTTCTTTCCAGTTTTGAACGGAAGATATTTCCTTTTTCACCATAGCCCTCTATGGGCTTCCAAATATCCCTTTGCCAATTCCACAAGAACAGCCTTAGCGAAAGGCTTCTTGAAGGGAAAGATGTAACTCTGTGAGATGAATTAACAGAACACAGAGCAGTTTCTCAGAAAGCTTCTTTCCAGTTTTCAACGGAAGATATTTCCTTTTTCACCATAGCCCTCTATGGGCTTCCAAATATCCCTTTGCCAATTCCACAAGAACAGCCTTAGCGAAAGGCTTCTTGAAGGGAAAGATGTAACTCTGTGAGATGAATTAAAAGAACACAGAGCAGTTTCTCAGAAAGCTTCTTTCCAGTTTTGAACGGAAGATATTTCCTTTTTCACCATAGCCCTCTATGGGCTTCCAAATATCCCTTTGCCAATTCCACAAGAACAGCCTTAGCGAAAGGCTTCTTGAAGGGAAAGATGTAACTCTGTGAGATGAGTTAACGGAACACAGAGCAGTTTCTCAGAAAGCTTCTTTCCAGTTTTGAACGGAAGATATTTCCTTTTTCACCATAGCCCTCTATGGGCTTCCAAATATAACTTTGCCAATTCCACAAGAACAGCCTTAGCGAAAGGCTTCTTGAAGGGAAAGATGTAACTCTGTGAGATGAATTAACAGAACACAGAGCAGTTTCTCAGAAAGCTTCTTTCCAGTTTTGACCGGAAGATATTCCCTTTTTCACCATAGCCCTCTATGGGCTTCCAAATATCCCTTTGCCAATTCCACAAGAACAGCCTTAGCGAAAGGCTTCTTGAAGGGAAAGATGTAGCTCTGTGAGATGAATTAACAGAACACAGAGCAGTTTCTCAGAAAGCTTCTTTCCAGTTTTGAACGGAAGATATTTCCTTTTTCACCATAGCCCTCTATGGGCTTCCAAATATCCCTTTGCCAATTCCACAAGAACAGCCTTAGCGAAAGGCTTCTTGAAGGTAAAGATGTAACTCTGTGAGATGAATTAACAGAACACAGAGCAGTTTCTCAGAAAGCTTCTTTCCAGTTTTGAACGGAAGATATTTCCTTTTTCACCATAGCCCTCTATGGGCTTCCAAATATCCCTTTGCCAATTCCACAAGAACAGCCTTAGCGAAAGGCTTCTTGAAGGGAAAGATGTAACTCTGGGAGATGAATTAACAGAACACAGAGCAGTTTCTCAGAAAGCTTCTTTCCAGTTTTGAAAGGAAGATATTTCCTTTTTCACCATAGCTCTCTATGGGCTTCCAAATATCCCTTTGCCAATTCCACAAGAACAGCCTTAGCGAAAGGCTTCTTGAAGGGAAAGATGTAACTCTGTGAGATGAATTAACAGAACACAGAGCAGTTTCTCAGAAAGCTTCTTTCCAGTTTTGAACGGAAGATATTTCCTTTTTCACCATAGCCCTCTATGGGCTTCCAAATATCCCTTTGCCAATTCCACAAGAACAGCCTTAGCGAAAGGCTTCTTGAAGGTAAAGATGTAACTCTGTGAGGTGAATTAACAGAACACAGAGCAGTTTCTCAGAAAGCTTCTTTCCAGTTTTGAACGGAAGATATTTCCTTTTTCACCATAGCCCTCTATGGGCTTCCAAATATCCCTTTGCCAATTCGACAAGAACAGCCTTAGCGAAAGGCTTCTGGAAGGGAAAGATGTAGCTCTGTGAGATGAATTAACAGAACACAGAGCAGTTTCTCAGAAAGCTTCTTTCCAGTTTTGAACGGAAGATATTTCCTTTTTCACCATAGCCCTCTATGGGCTTCCAAATATCCCTTTTCCAATTCCACAAGAAGAGCCTTAGCGAAAGGCTTCTTGAAGGGAAAGATGTAACGCTGTGAGATGAATGAACAGAACACAGAGCAGTTTCTCAGAAAGCTTCTTTCCAGTTTTCAACGGAAGATATTTCCTTTTTCACCATAGCCCTCTATGGGCTTCCAAATATCCCTTTGCCAATTCCACAAGAACAGCCTTAGCGAAAGGCTTCTTGAAGGGAAAGATGTAACGCTGTGAGATGAATTAACAGAACACAGAGCAGTTTCTCAGAAAGCTTCTTTCCAGTTTTCAACGGAAGATATTTCCTTTTTCACCATAGCCCTCTATGGGCTTCCAAATATCCCTTTGCCAATTCCACAAGAACAGCCTTAGCGAAAGGCTTCTTGAAGGGAAAGATGTAACTCTGTGAGATGAATTAACAGAACACAGAGCAGTTTCTCAGAAAGCTTCTTTCCAGTTTTGAACGGTAGATATTTCCTTTTTCACCATAGCCCTCTATGGGCTTCCAAATATCCCTTTGCCAATTTCACCAGAACAGCCTTAGCGAAAGGCTTCTTGAAGGGAAAGATGTAACTCTGTGAGATGAATTAACAGAACACAGAGCAGTTTCTCAGAAAGCTTCTTTCCAGTTTTGAACGGAAGATATTCCCTTTTTCACCATAGCCCTCTATGGGCTTCCAAATATCCCTTTGCCAATTCCACAAGAACAGCCTTAGCGAAAGGCTTCTTGAAGGGAAAGATGTAGCTCTGTGAGATGAATTAACAGAACACAGAGCAGTTTCTCAGAAAGCTTCTTTCCAGTTTTGAACGGAAGATATTTCCTTTTTCACCATAGCCCTCTATGGGCTTCCAAATATCCCTTTGCCAATTCCACAAGAACAGCCTTAGCGAAAGGCTTCTTGAAGGGAAAGATGTAACTCTGTGAGATGAATTAAGAGAACACAGAGCAGTTTCTCAGAAAGCTTCTTTCCAGTTTTGAACGGAAGATATTTCCTTTTTCACCATAGCCCTCTAAGGGCTTCCAAATATCCCTTTGCCAATTCCACAAGAACAGCCTTAGCGAAAGGCTTCTTGAAGGGAAAGATGTAACACTGTGAGATGAATTAACAGAACACAGAGCAGTTTCTCAGAAAGCTTCTTTCCAGTTTTGAACGGAAGATATTTCCTTTTTCACCATAGCCCTCTATGGGCTTCCAAATATCCCTTTGCCAATTCCACAAGAACAGCCTTAGCGAAAGGCTTCTTGAAGGGAAAGATGTAACGCTGTGAGATGAATTAACAGAACACAGAGCAGTTTCTCAGAAAGCTTCTTTCCAGTTTTGAACGGAAGATATTTCCTTTTTCACCATAGCCCTCTATGGGCTTCCAAATATCCCTTTGCCAATTCCACAAGAACAGCCTTAGCGAAAGGCTTCTTGAAGGGAAAGATGTAACTCTGTGAGATGAATTAACAGAACACAGAGCAGTTTCTCAGAAAGCTTCTTTCCAGTTTTGAACGGAAGATATTTCCTTTTTCACCATAGCCCTCTATGGGCTTCCAAATATCCCTTTGCCAATTCCACAAGAACAGCCTTAGCGAAAGGCTTCTTGAAGGTAAAGATGTAACTCTGTGAGATGAATTAACAGAACACGGAGCAGTTTCTCAGAAAGCTTCTTTCCAGTTTTAAACGGAAGATATTTCCTTTTTCACCATAGCCCTCTATGGGCTTCCAAATATCCCTTTGCCAATTCCACAAGAACAGCCTTAGCGAAAAGCTTCTTGAAGGGATAGATGTAACTCTGTGAGATGAATTAACAGAACACAGAGCAGTTTCTCAGAAAGCTTCTTTCCAGTTTTGAACGGAAGATATTTCCTTTTTCTCCATAGCCCTCTATGGGCTTCCAAATATCCCTTTGCCAATTCCACAAGAACAGCCTTAGCGAAAGGCTTCTTGAAGGGAAAGATGTAACTCTGTGAGATGAATTAACAGAACACAGAGCAGTTTCTCAGAAGGCTTCTTTCCAGTTTTGAACGGAAGATATTTCCTTTTTCACCATAGCCCTCTATGGGCTTCCAAATATCCCTTTTCCAATTCCACAAGAAGAGCCTTAGCGAAAGGCTTCTTGAAGGGAAAGATGTAACTCTGTGAGATGAATTAACAGAACGCAGAGCAGTTTCTCAGAAAGCTTCTTTCCAGTTTTCAACGGAAGATATTTCCTTTTTCACCATAGCCCTCTATGGGCTTCCAAATATCCCTTTGCCAATTCCACAAGAACAGCCTTAGCGAAAGGCTTCTTGAAGGGAAAGATGTAACGCTGTGAGATGAATTAACAGAACACAGAGCAGTTTCTCAGAAAGCTTCTTTCCAGTTTTCAACGGAAGATATTTCCTTTTTCACCATAGCCCTCTATGGGCTTCCAAATATCCCTTTGCCAATTACACAAGAACAGCCTTAGCGAAAGGCTTCTTGAAGGGAAAGATGTAACTCTGTGAGATGAATTAACAGAACACAGAGCAGTTTCTCAGAAAGCTTCTTTCCAGTTTTGAACGGTAGATATTTCCTTTTTCACCATAGCCCTCTATGTGCTTCCAAATATCCCTTTGCCAATTCCACAAGAACAGCCTTAGCGAAAGGCTTCTTGAAGGGAAAGATGTAACTCTGTGAGATGAATTAACAGAACACAGAGCAGTTTCTCAGAAAGCTTCTTTCCAGTTTTGAACGGAAGATATTCATTTTTCACCATAGCCCTCTATGGGCTTCCAAATATCCCTTTGCCAATTCCACAAGAACAGCCTTAGCGAAAGGCTTCTTGAAGGGAAAGATGTAGCTCTGTGAGATGAATTAACAGAACACAGAGCAGTTTCTCAGAAAGCTTCTTTCCAGTTTTGAACGGAAGATATTTCCTTTTTCACCATAGCCCTCTATGGGCTTCCAAATATCCCTTTGCCAATTCCACAAGAACAGCCTTAGCGAAAGGCTTCTTGAAGGGAAAGATGTAACTCTGTGAGATGAATTAAGAGAACACAGAGCAGTTTCTCAGAAAGCTTCTTTCCAGTTTTGAACGGAAGATATTTCCTTTTTCACCATAGCCCTCTAAGGGCTTCCAAATATCCCTTTGCCAATTCCACAAGAACAGCCTTAGCGAAAGGCTTCTTGAAGGGAAAGATGTAACTCTGGGAGATGAATTAACAGAACACAGAGCAGTTTCTCAGAAAGCTTCTTTCCAGTTTTGAACGGAAGATATTTCCTTTTTCACCATAGCCCTCTATGGGCTTCCAAATATCCCTTTGCCAATTCCACAAGAACAGCCTTAGCGAAAGGCTTCTTGAAGGGAAAGATGTAACGCTGTGAGATGAATTAACAGAACACAGAACAGTTTCTCAGAAAGCTTCTTTCCAGTTTTGAACGGAAGATATTTCCTTTTTCACCATAGCCCTCTATGGGCTTCCAAATATCCCTTTGCCAATTCCACAAGAACAGCCTTAGCGAAAGGCTTCTTGAAGGGAAAGATGTAACGCTGTGAGATGAATTAACAGAACACAGAGCAGTTTCTCAGAAAGCTTCTTTCCAGTTTTGAACGGAAGATATTTCCTTTTTCACCATAGACCTCTATGGGCTTCCAAATATCCCTTTGCCAATTCCACAAGAACAGCCTTAGCGAAAGGCTTCTTGAAGGGAAAGATGTAACTCTGTGAGATGAATTAACAGAACACAGAGCAGTTTCTCAGAAAGCTTCTTTCCAGTTTTGAACGGAAGATATTTCCTTTTTCACCATAGCCCTCTATGGGCTTCCAAATATCCCTTTGCCAATTCCACAAGAAGAGCCTTAGCGAAAGGCTTCTTGAAGGGAAAGATGTAACTCTGTGAGATGAATTAACAGAACACAGAGCAGTTTCTCAGAAAGTTTCTTTCCAGTTTTGAACGGAGGATATTTCCTTTTTCACCATAGCCCTCTATGGGCTTCCAAATATCCCTTTGCCAATTCCACAAGAACAGCCTTAGCGAAAGGCTTCTTGAAGGGAAAGATGTAACTCTGTGAGATGAATTAACAGAACACAGAGCAGTTTCTCAGAAAGCTTCTTTCCAGTTTTGAACGGAAGATATTTCCTTTTTCACCATAGCCCTCTATGGGCTTCCAAATATCCCTTTGCCAATTCCACAAGAACATCCTTAGCGAAAGGCTTCTTGAAGGGAAAGATGTAACTCTGTGAGATGAATTAACAGAGCACAGAGCAGTTTCTCAGAAAGCTTCTTTCCAGTTTTGAACGGAAGATATTTCCTTTTTCACCATAGCCCTCTATGGGCTTCCTAATATCCCTTTACCAATTCCACAAGAACAGCCTTAGTGAAAGGCTTCTGGAAAGGAAAGATGTAACGCTGTGAGATGAATTAACAGAACACAGAGCAGTTTCTCAGAAAGCTTCTTTCCAGTTTTCAACGGAAGATATTTCCTTTTTCCCATAGCCCTCTATGGGCTTCCAAATATCCCTTTGCCAATTCCACAAGAACAGCCTTAGCGAAAGGCTTCTGGAAAGGAAAGATGTAACGCTGTGAGATGAATGAACAGAACACAGAGCAGTTTCTCAGAAAGCTTCTTTCCAGTTTTCAACGGAAGATATTTCCTTTTTCACCATAGCCCTCTATGGGCTTCCAAATATCCCTTTGCCAATTCCACAAGAACAGCCTTAGCGAAAGGCTTCTTGAAGGGAAAGATGTAACTCTGTGAGATGAATTAACAGAACACAGAGCAGTTTCTCAGAAAGCTTCTTTCCAGTTTTGAACGGAAGATATTTCCTTTTTCACCATAGCCCTCTATGGGCTTCCAAATATCCCTTTGCCAATTCCACAAGAACAGCCTTCGCGAAAGGCTTCTTGAAGGGAAAGATGTAACTCTGTGAGATGAATTAACAGAACACAGAGCAGTTTCTCAGAAAGCTTCTTTCCAGTTTTGAACGGAAGATATTTCCTTTTTCACCATAGCCCTCTATGGGCTTCCAAATATCCCTTTGCCAATTCCACAAGAACAGCCTTAGCGAAAGGATTCTTGAAGGGAAAGATGTAACTCTGTGAGATGAATTAACAGAACACAGAGCAGTTTCTCAGAAAGCTTCTTTCCAGTTTTGAACGGAAGATATTTCCTTTTTCACCATAGCCCTCTATGGGCTTCCAAATATCCCTTTGCCAATTCCACAAGAACAGCCTTAGCGAAAGGCTTCTTGAAGGGAAAGATGTAACTCTGTGAGATGAATTAACAGAACACAGAGCAGTTTCTCAGAAAGCTTCTTTCCAGTTTTGAACGGAAGATATTTCCTTTTTCACCATAGCCCTTTATGGGCTTCCAAATATCCCTTTGCCAATTCCACAAGAACAGCCTTAGCGAAAGGCTTCTTGAAGGGAAAGATGTAACTCTGTGAGATGAATTAACAGAACACAGAGCAGTTTCTCAGAAAGCTTCTTTCCAGTTTTGAACGGAAGATATTTCCTTTTTCACCATAGCCCTCTATGGGCTTCCAAATATCCCTTTGCCAATTCCACAAGAACAGCCTTAGCGAAAGGCTTCTTGAAGGGAAAGATGTAACTCTGTGAGATGAATTAACAGAACACAGAGAAGTTTCTCAGAAAGCTTCTTTCCAATTTTGAACGGAAGATATTCCCTTTTTCAACATAGCCCTCTATGGGCTTCCAAATATCCCTTTGCCAATTCCGCAAGAACAGCCTTAGCGAAAGGCTTCTGGAAAGGAAAGTTGTAGCTCTCTGAGATGAATTAACAGAACACAGAGCAGTTTCTCAGAAAGCTTCTTTCCAGTTTTGAACGGAAGATATTTCCTTTTTCACCACAGCCTTCTATGGGCTTCCAAATATCCCTTTGCCAATTCCACAAGAACAGCCTTAGCGAAAGGCTTCTTGAAGGGAAAGATGTAACTCTGTGAGATGAATTAACAGAACACGGAGCAGTTTCTCGGAAAGCTTCTTTCCAGTTTTGAACGGAAGTTATTTCCTTTTTCACCATAGCCCTCTATGGGCTTCCAAATATCCCTTTGCCAATTCCACAAGAACAGCCTTAGCGATAGGCTTCTTGAAGGGAAAGATGTAACTCTGTGAGATGAATTAACAGAACACAGAGCAGTTTCTCAGAAAGCTTCTTTCCAGTTTTGAACGGAAGATATTTCCTTTTTCACCATAGCCCTCTATGGGCTTCCAAATATCCCTTTGCCAATTCCACAAGAATAGCCTTAGCGAAAGGCTTCTTGAAGGGAAAGATGTAACTCTGTGAGATGAATTAACAGAACACAGAGCAGTTTCTCAGAAAGCTTCTTTCCAGTTTTCAACCGAAGATATTTCCTTTTTCACCATAGCCCTCTATGGGCTTCCAAATATCCCTTTGCCAATTCCAGAAGAACAGCCTTAGCGAAAGGCTTCTTGAAGGGAAAGATGTAACTCTGTGAGATGAATTAACAGAACACAGAGCAGTTTCTCAGAAAGCTTCTTTCCAGTTTTGAACGGAAGATATTTCCTTTTTCACCATAGCCCTCTATGGGCTTCCAAATATCCCTTTGCCAATTCCACAAGAACAGCCTTAGCGAAAGGCTTCTTGAAGGGAAAGATGTAACTCTGTGAGATGAATTAACAGAACACAGAGCAGTTTCTCAGAAAGCTTCTTTCCAGTTTTGAACGGAAGATATTTCCTTTTTCACCATAGCCCTCTATGGGCTTCCAAATATCCCTTTGCCAATTCCACAAGAACAGCCTTAGCGAAAGGCTTCTGGAAGGGAAAGATGTAGCTCTGTGAGATGAATTAACAGAACACAGAGCAGTTTCTCAGAAAGCTTCTTTCCAGTTTTGAACGGAAGATATTTCCTTTTTCACCATAGCCCTCTATGGGCTTCCAAATATCCCTTTGCCAAATCCACAAGAACAGCCTTAGCGAAAGGCTTCTTGAAGGGAAATATGTAACTCTGTGAGATGAATTAACAGATCACAGAGCAGTTTCTCAGAAAGCTTCTTTCCAGTTTTGAACGTAAGATATTTCCTTTTTCACCATAGCCCTCTATGGGCTTCCAAATATCCCTTTGCCAATTCCACAGGAACAGCCTTAGCAAAAGGCTTCTTGAAGGAAAAGATGTAACTCTGTGAGATGAATTAGCAGAACACAGAGCAGTTTCTCAGAAAGCTTCTTTCCAGTTTTGAACGGAAGATATTCCCTTTTTCAACATAGCCCTCTATTTGCTTCCAAATATCCCTTTGCCAATTCCACAAGAACAGCCTTAGCGAAAGGCTTCTGGAAAGGAAAGATGTAGCTCTGTGAGATGAATTAACAGAACACAGAGCAGTTTCTCAGAAAGCTTCTTTCCAGTTTTGAACGGAAGATATTTCCTTTTTCACCATAGCCCTCTATGGGCTTCCAAATATCCCTTTGCCAATTCCACAAGAACAGCCTTAGCGAAAGGCTTCTTGAAGGGAATGATGTAACTCTGTAAGATGAATTAAGAGAACACAGAGCAGTTTCTCAGAAACCTTCTTTCCAGTTTTGAACGGAAGATATTTCCTGTTTCACCATAGCCCTCTATGGGCTTCCAAATATCCCTTTGCCAATTCCACAAGAACAGCCTTGGCGAAAGGCTTCTTGAAGGGAAAGATGTAACTCTGTGAGATGAATTAACAGAACACACAGCAGTTTCTCAGAAAGCTTCTTTCCAGTTTTGAACGGAAGATATTTCCTTTTTCACCATAGCCCTCTATGGGCTTCCAAATATCCCTTTGCCAATTCCACAAGAACAGCCTTAGCGAAAGGCTTCTTGAAGGGAAAGATGTAACTCTGTGAGATGAATTAACAGAACACAGAGCAGTTTCTCAGAAAGCTTCTTTCCAGTTTTGAGCGGAAGATATTTCCTTTTTCACCATAGCCCTCTATGGGCTTCCAAATATCCCTTTGCCAATTCCACAAGAACAGCCTTAGCGAAAGGCTTCTTGAAGGGAAAGATGTAACTCTGTGAGATGAATTAAGAGAACACAGAGCAGTTTCTCAGAAAGCTTCTTTCCAGTTTTGAACGGAAGATATTTCCTTTTTCACCATAGCCCTCTATGGGCTTCCAAATATCCCTTTGCCAATTCCACAAGAACAGCCTTAGCGAAAGGCTTCTTGAAGGGAAAGATGTAACTCTGTGAGATGAATTAACAGAACACAGAGCAGTTTCTCAGAAAGCTTCTTTCCAGTTTTGAACGGAAGATATTTCCTTTTTCACCATAGCCCTCTATGGGCTTCCAAATATCCCTTTGCCAATTCCACAAGAACAGCCTTAGCGAAAGGCTTCTTGAAGGGAAAGATGTAACTCTGTGAGATGAATTAACAGAACACAGAGCAGTTTCTCAGAAATCTTCTTTCCAGTTTTGAACGGAAGATATTTTCTTTTTCAACATAGCCCTCTATGGGCTTCCAAATATCCCTTTGCCAATTCCACAAGAACAGCCTTAGCGAAAGGCTTCTTGAAGGGAAAGATGTAACTCTGTGAGATGAATTAACAGAACACAGAGCAGTTTCTCAGAAAGCTTCTTTCCAGTTTTGAACGGAAGATATTCCCTTTTTCACCATAGCCCTCTATGGGCTTCCAAATATCCCTTTGCCAATTCCACAAGAACAGCCTTAGCGAAAGGCTTCTGGAAGAGAAAGATGTAGCTCTGTGAGATGAATTAACAGAACACAGAGCAGTTTCTCAGAAAGCTTCTTTCCAGTTTAGAACGGAAGATATTTCCTTTTTCACCATAGCCCTCTATGAGCTTCCAAATATCCCTTTGCCAATTCCACAAGAACAGCCTTAGCGAAAGGCTTCTTGAAGGGAAAGATGTAACTCTGTGAGATGAATTAACAGAACACAGAGCAGTTTCTCAGAAAGCTTCTTTCCAGTTTTGAACGGAAGATATTTCCTTTTTCACCATAGCCCTCTATGGGCTTCCAAATATCCCTTTGCCAATTCCACAAGAACAGCCTTAGCGAAAGGCTTCTTGAAGGGAAAGATGTAACTCTGTGAGATGAATTAACAGAACACAGAGCAGTTTCTCAGAAAGCTTCTTTCCAGTTTTGAACGGAAGATATTTTCTTTTTCACCATAGCCCTCTATGGGCTTCCAAATATCCCTTTGCCAATTCCACAAGAACAGCCTTAGCGAAAGGCTTCTTGAAGGGAAAGATGTAACTCTGTGAGATGAATTAACAGAACACAGAGCAGTTTCTCAGAAAGCTTCTTTCCAGTTTTGAACGGAAGATATTTCCTCTTTCACCATAGCCCTCTATGGGCTTCCAAATATCCCTTTGCCAATTCCACAAGAACAGCCTTAGCGAAAGGCTTCTTGAAGGGAAAGATGTAACTCTGTGAGATGAATTAACAGAACACAGAGCAGTTTCTCAGAAATCTTCTTTCCAGTTTTGAACGGAAGATATTTTCTTTTTCAACATAGCCCTCTATGGGCTTCCAAATATCCCTTTGCCAATTCCACAAGAACAGCCTTAGCGAAAGGCTTCTTGAAGGGAAAGATGTAACTCTGTGAGATGAATTAACAGAACACAGAGCAGTTTCTCAGAAAGCTTCTTTTCAGTTTTGAACGGAAGATATTCCCTTTTTCACCATAGCCCTCTATGGGCTTCCAAATATCCCTTTGCCAATTCCACAAGAACAGCCTTAGCGAAAGGCTTCTGGAAGGGAAAGATGTAGCTCTGTGAGATGAATTAACAGAACACAGAGCAGTTTCTCAGAAAGCTTCTTTCCAGTTTTGAACGGAAGATATTTCCTTTTTCACCATAGCCCTCTATGAGATTCCAAATATCCCTTTGCCAATTCCACAAGAACAGCCTTAGCGAAAGGCTTCTTGAAGGGAAAGATGTAACTCTGTGAGATGAATTAACAGAACACAGAGCAGTTTCTCAGAAAGCTTCTTTCCAGTTTTGAACGGAAGATATTTCCTTTTTCACCATAGCCCTCTATGGGCTTCCAAATATCCCTTTGCCAATTCCACAAGAACAGCCTTAGCGAAAGGCTTCTTGAAGGGAAAGATGTAACTCTGTGAGATGAATTAACAGAACACAGAGCAGTTTCTCAGAAAGCTTCTTTACAGTTTTGAACGGAAGATATTTTCTTTTTCACCATAGCCCTCTATGGGCTTCCAAATATCCCTTTGCCAATTCCACAAGAACAGCCTTAGCGAAAGGCTTCTTAAAGGGAAAGATGTAACGCTGTGAGATGAATTAACAGAACACAGAGCAGTTTCTCAGAAAGCTTCTTTCCAGTTTTGAACGGAAGATATTTTCGTTTTCACCATAGCCCTCTATGGGCTTCCAAATATCCCTTTGCCAATTCCACAAGAACAGCCTTAGCGAAAGGCTTCTTGAAGGGAAAGATGTAACTCTGTGACATGAATTAACAGAACACAGAGCAGTTTCTCAGAAAGCTTCTTTCCAGTTTTGAACGGAAGATATTCCCTTTTTCAACATAGCCCTCTATGGGCTTCCAAATATCCCTTTGCCAATTCCACAAGAACAGCCTTAGCGAAAGGCTTCTGGAAAGTAAAGATGTAGCTCTGTGAGATGAATTAACAGAACACAGAGTAGTTTCTCAGAAAGCTTCTTTCCAGTTTTGAACGGAAGATATTTCCTTTTTCACCATAGCCCTCTATGGGCTTCCAAATATCCCTTTGCCAATTCCACAAGAACAGCCTTCGCGAAAGGCTTCTTGAAGGGAAAGATGTAATTCTGTGAGATGAATTAACAGAACACAGAGCAGTTTCTCAGAAAGCTTCTTTCCAGTTTTCAACGGAAGATATTTCCTTTTTCACCATAGCCCTCTATGGGCTTCCAAATATCCCTTTGCCAATTCCACAAGAACAGCCTTAGCGAAAGGCTTCTCGAAGGGAAAGATGTAACTCTGTGAGATGAATTAACAGAACACAGAGCAGTTTCCCAGAAAGCTTCTTTCCAGTTTTGAACGGAAGATATTTCCTTTTTCACCATAGCCCTCTATGGGCTTCCAAATATCCCTTTGCCAATTCCACAAGAACAGCCTTAGCGAAAGGCTTCTTGAAGGGAAAGATGTAACTCTGTGAGATGAATTAACAGAACACAGAGCAGTTTCTCAGAAAGCTTCTTTCCAGTTTTGAACGGAAGATATTTTCTTTTTCACCATAGCCCTCTATGGGCTTCCAAATATCCCTTTGCCAATTCCACAAGAACAGCCTTAGCGAAAGGCTTCTTGAAGGGAAAGATGTAGCTCTGTGAGATGAATTAACAGAACACAGAGTAGTTTCTCAGAAAGCTTCTTTCCAGTTTTGAACGGAAGATATTCCCTTTTTCACCATAGCCCTCTATGGGCTTCCAAATATCCCTTTGCCAATTCCACAAGAACAGCCTTAGCGAAAGGCTTCTTGAAGGGAAAGATGTAACTCTGTGAGATGAATTAACAGAACACAGAGCAGTTTCTCAGAAAGCTTCTTTCCAGTTTTGAACGGAAGATATTTTCTTTTTCACCATAGCCCTCTATGGGCTTCCAAATATCCCTTTGCCAATTCCACAAGAACAGCCTTAGCGAAAGGCTTCTTGAAGGGAAAGATGTAGCTCTGTGAGATGAATTAACAGAACACAGAGTAGTTTCTCAGAAAGCTTCTTTCCAGTTTTGAACGGAAGATATTCCCTTTTTCACCATAGCCCTCTATGGGCTTCCAAATATCCCTTTGCCAATTCCACAAGAACAGCCTTAGCGAAAGGCTTCTTGAAGGGAAAGATGTAACTCTGTGAGATGAATTAACAGAACACAGAGCAGTTTCTCAGAAAGCTTCTTTCCAGTTTTGAACGGAAGATATTTCCTTTTTCACCATAGCCCTCTATGGGCTTCCAAATATCCCTTTGCCAATTCCACAAGAACAGCCTTAGCGAAAGGCTTCTTGAAGGGAAAGATGTAACTCTGTGAGATGAATTAACAGAACACAGAGCAGTTTCTCAGAAAGCTTCTTTCCAGTTTTGAACGGAAGATATTTCCTTTTTCACCATAGCCCTCTATGGGCTTCCAAATATCCCTTTGCCAATTCCACAAGAACAGCCTTAGCGAAAGGCTTCTTGAAGGGAAAGATGTAACTCTGTGAGATGAATTAACAGAACACAGAGCAGTTTCTCAGAAAGCTTCTTTCCAGTTTTGAACGGAAGATATTTTCTTTTTCACCATAGCCCTCTATGGGCTTCCAAATATCCCTTTGCCAATTCCACAAGAACAGCCTTAGCGAACGGCTTCTAGAAGGGAAAGATGTAGCTCTGTGAGATGAATTAACAGAACACAGAGCAGTTTCTCAGAAAGCTTCTTTCCAGTTTTGAACGGAAGATATTTCCTTTTTCACCATAGCCCTCTATGGGCTTCCAAATATCCCTTTGCCAATTCCACAAGAACAGCCTTAGCGAAAGGCTTCTTGAAGGGAAAGATGTAACGCTGTGCGATGAATTAACAGAACACAGAGCAGTTTCTCAGAAAGCTTCTTTCCAGTTTTGAACGGAAGATATTTCCTTTTTCACCATAGCCCTCTATGGGCTTCCAAATATCCCTTTGCCAATTCCACAAGAACAGCCTTAGCGAAAGGCTTCTTGAAGGGAAAGATGTAACTCTGTGAGATGAATTAACAGAACACAGAGCAGTTTCTCAGAAAGCTTCTTTCCAGTTTTGAACGGAAGATATTTCCTTTTTCACCATAGCCCTCTATGTGCTTCCAAATATCCCTTTGCCAATTCCACAAGAACAGCCTTAGCGAAAGGCTTCTTGAAGGGAAAGATGTAACTCTGTGAGATGAATTAACAGAACACAGAGCAGTTTCTCAGAAAGCTTCTTTCCAGTTTTGAACGGAAGATATTTCCTTTTTCACCATAGCCCTCTATGGGCTTCCAAATATCCCTTTGCCAATTCCACAAGAACAGCCTTAGCGAAAGGCTTCTTGAAGGGAAAGATGTAACTCTGTGAGATGAATTAACAGAACTCAGAGCAGTTTCTCAGAAAGCTTCTTTCCAGTTTTGAACGGAAGATATTTCCTTTTTCACCATAGCCCTCTATGGGCTTCCAAATATCCCTTTGCCAATTCCACAAGAACAGCCTTAGCGAAAGGCTTCTTGAAGGGAAAGATGTAACTCTGTGAGATGAATTAACAGAACACAGAGCAGTTTCTCAGAAAGCTTCCTTCCAGTTTTAAATGGAAGATATTCCCTTTTTCACCATAGCCCTCTATGGGCTTCCAAATATCGCCAATTCCACAAGAACAGCCTTAGCGAAAGGCTTCTGGAAGGGAAAGATGTAGCTCTGTGAGATGAATTAACAGAACACAGAGCAGTTTCTCAGAAAGATTCTTTCCAGTTTTGAACGGAAGATATTTCCGTTTTCACCATAGCCCTCTATGGGCTTCCAAATATCCCTTTGCCAATTCCACAAGAACAGCCTTAGCGAAAGGCTTCTTGAAGGGAAAGATGCAACTCTGCGGGATGAATTAACAGAACACAGAGCAGTTTCTCAGAAAGCTTCTTTCCAGTTTTGAACGGAAGATATTTCCTTTTTCACCATAGCCCTCTATGGGCTTCCAAATATCCCTTTGCCAATTCCACAAGAACAGCCTTAGCGAAAGGCTTCTTGAAGGGAAAGATGTAACTCTGTGAGATGAATTAACAGAACACAGAGCAGTTTCTCAGAAGGCTTCTTTCCAGTTTTGAACGGAAGATATTTCCTTTTTCACCATAGCCCTCTATGGGCTTCCAAATATCCCTTTTCCAATTCCACAAGAAGAGCCTTAGCGAAAGGCTTCTTGAAGGGAAAGATGTAACTCTGTGAGATGAATTAACAGAACACAGAGCAGTTTCTCAGAAAGCTTCTTTCCAGTTTTCAACGGAAGATATTTCCTTTTTCACCATAGCCCTCTATGGGCTTAAAAATATCCCTTTGCCAATTCCACAAGAACAGCCTTAGCGAAAGGCTTCTTGAAGGGAAAGATGTAACTCTGTGAGATGAATTAACAGAACACAGAGCAGTTTCTCAGAAAGCTTCTTTCCAGTTTTGAACGGTAGATATTTCCTTTTTCACCATAGCCCTCTATGGGCTTCCAAATATCCCTTTGCCAATTCCACAAGAACAGCCTTAGCGAAAGGCTTCTTGAGGGGAAAGATGTAACACTGTGAGATGAATTAACAGAACACAGAGCAGTTTCTGAGAAAGCTTCTTTCCAGTTTTGAAAGGAAGATATTTCCTTTTTCACCACAGGCCTCTATGGGCTTCCAAATATCCCTTTGCCAATTCCACAAGAACAGCCTTAGCGATAGGCTTCTTGAAGGGAAAGATGTAACTCTGTGAGATGAATTAACAGAACACAGAGCAGTTTCTCAGAAAGCTTCCTTCCAGTTTTAAATGGAAGATATTCCCTTTTTCACCATAGCCCTCTATGGGCTTCCAAATATCGCCAATTCCACAAGAACAGCCTTAGCGAAAGGCTTCTGGAAGGGAAAGATGTAGCTCTGTGAGATGAATTAACAGAACACAGAGCAGTTTCTCAGAAAGCTTCTTTCCAGTTTTGAACGGAAGATATTTCCGTTTTCACCATAGCCCTCTATGGGCTTCCAAATATCCCTTTGCCAATTCCACAAGAACAGCCTTAGCGAAAGGCTTCTTGAAGGGAAAGATGTAACTCTGTGAGATGAATTAACAGAACACAGAGCAGTTTCTCAGAAAGTTTCTTTCCAGTTTGGAACGGAAGATATTTCCTTTTTCACCTTAGCCCTCTATGGGCTTCCAAATATCCCTTTGCCAATTCCACAAGAACAGCCTTCGCGAAAGGCTTCTTGAAGGGAAAGATGTAACTCTGTGAGATGAATTAACAGAACACAGAGCAGTTTCTCAGAAAGCTTCTTTCCAGTTTTGAACGGAAGATATTTCCTTTTTCACCATAGCCCTCTATGGGCTTCCAAATATCCCTTTGCCAATTCCACAAGAACATCCTTAGCGAAAGGCTTCTTGAAGGGAAAGATGTAACTCTGTGAGATGAATTAACAGAGCACAGAGCAGTTTCTCAGAAAGCTTCTTTCCAGTTTTGAACGGAAGATATTTCCTTTTTCACCATAGCCCTCTATGGGCTTCCTAATATCCCTTTGCCAATTCCACAAGAACAGCCTTAGCGAAAGGCTTCTGGAAAGGAAAGATGTAACGCTGTGAGATGAATTAACAGAACACAGAGCAGTTTCTCAGAAAGCTTCTTTCCAGTTTTCAACGGAAGATATTTCCTTTTTCACCATAGCCCTCTATGGGCTTCCAAATATCCCTTTGCCAATTCCACAAGAACAGCCTTAGCGAAAGGCTTCTTGAAGGGAAAGATGTAACTCTGTGAGATGAATTAACAGAACACAGAGCAGTTTCTCAGAAAGCTTCTTTCCAGTTTTGAACGGAAGATATTTCCTTTTTCACCATAGCCCTCTATGGGCTTCCAAATATCCCTTTGCCAATTCCACAAGAACAGCCTTCGCGAAAGGCTTCTTGAAGGGAAAGATGTAACTCTGTGAGATGAATTAACAGAACACAGAGCAGTTTCTCAGAAAGCTTCTTTCCAGTTTTGAACGGAAGATATTTCCTTTTTCACCATAGCCCTCTATGGGCTTCCAAATATCCCTTTGCCAATTCCACAAGAACAGCCTTAGCGAAAGGATTCTTGAAGGGAAAGATGTAACTCTGTGAGATGAATTAACAGAACACAGAGCAGTTTCTCAGAAAGCTTCTTTCCAGTTTTGAACGGAAGATATTCCTTTTTCACCATAGCCCTCTATGGGCTTCCAAATATCCCTTTGCCAATTCCGCAAGAACAGCCTTAGCGAAAGGCTTCTGGAAAGGAAAGTTGTAGCTCTGTGAGATGAATTAACAGAACACAGAGCAGTTTCTCAGAAAGCTTCTTTCCAGTTTTGAACGGAAGATATTTCCTTTTTCACGACAGCCTTCTATGGGCTTCCAAATATCCCTTTGCCAATTCCACAAGAACAGCCTTAGCGAAAGGCTTCTTGAAGGGAAAGATGTAACTCTGTGAGATGAATTAACAGAACACGGAGCAGTTTCTCGGAAAGCTTCTTTCCAGTTTTGAACGGAAGATATTTCCTTTTTCACCATAGCCCTCTATGGGCTTCCAAATATCCCTTTGCCAATTCCACAAGAACAGCCTTAGCGATAGGCTTCTTGAAGGGAAAGATGTAACTCTGTGAGATGAATTAACAGAACACAGAGCAGTTTCTCAGAAAGCTTCTTTCCAGTTTTGAACGGAAGATATTTCCTTTTTCACCATAGCCCTCTATGGGCTTCCAAATATCCCTTTGACAATTCCACAAGAATAGCCTTAGCGAAAGGCTTCTTGAAGGGAAAGATGTAACTCTGTGAGATGAATTAACAGAACACAGAGCAGTTTCTCAGAAAGCTTCTTTCCAGTTTTCAACCGAAGATATTTCCTTTTTCACCATAGCCCTCTATGGGCTTCCAAATATCCCTTTGCCAATTCCACAAGAACAGCCTTAGCGAAAGGCTTCTTGAAGGGAAAGATGTAACTCTGTGAGATGAATTAACAGAACACAGAGCAGTTTCTCAGAAAGCTTCTTTCCAGTTTTGAACGGAAGATATTTCCTTTTTCACCATAGCCCTCTATGGGCTTCCAAATATCCCTTTGCCAATTCCACAAGAACAGCCTTAGCGAAAGGCTTCTTGAAGGGAAAGATGTAACTCTGTGAGATGAATTAACAGAACACAGAGCAGTTTCTCAGAAAGCTTCTTTCCAGTTTTGAATGGAAGATATTTCCTTTTTCACCATAGCCCTCTATGGGCTTCCAAATATCCCTTTGCCAATTCCACAAGAACAGCCTTAGCGAAAGGCTTCTTGAAGGGAAAGATGTAACTCTGTGAGATGAATTAGAGAACACAGAGCAGTTTCTCAGAAAGCTTCTTTCCAGTTTTGAACGGAAGATATTTCCTTTTTCACCATAGCCCTCTATGGGCTTCCAAATATCCCTTTGCCATTTCCACAAGAACAGCCTTAGCGAAAGGCTTCTTGAAGGGAAAGATGTAACACTGTGAGATGAATTAACAGAACACAGAGCAGTTTCTCAGAAAGCTTCTTTCCAGTTTTGAACGGAAGATATTTCCTTTTTCACCATAGCCCTCTATGGGCTTCCAAATATCCCTTTGCCAATTCCACAAGAACAGCCTTAGCGAAAGGCTTCTTGAAGGGAAAGATGTAACTCTGCGAGATGAATTAACAGAACACAGAGCAGTTTCTCAGAAAGCTTCTTTCCAGTTTTGAACGGAAGATATTCCCTTTTTCAACATAGACCTCTATGGGCTTCCAAATATCCCTTTGCCAATTCCACAAGAACAGCCTTAGCGAAAGGCTTCTGGAAGGGAAAGATGTAGCTCTGTGAGATGAATTAACAGAACACAGAGCAGTTTCTCAGAAAGCTTCTTTCCAGTTTTGAACGGAAGATATTTCCTTTTTCACCATAGCCCTCTATGGGCTTCCAAATATCCCTTTGCCAAATCCACAAGAACAGCCTTAGCGAAAGGCTTCTTGAAGGGAAAGATGTAACTCTGTGAGATGAATTAACAGAACACAGAGCAGTTTCTCAGAAAGCTTCTTTCCAGTTTTGAACGTAAGATATTTCCTTTTTCACCATAGCCCTCTATGGGCTTCCAAATATCCCTTTGCGAATTCCACAGGAACAGCCTTAGCAAAAGGCTTCTTGAAGGAAAAGATGTAACTCTGTGAGATGAATTAGCAGAACACAGAGCAGTTTCTCAGAAAGCTTCTTTCCAGTTTTGAACGGAAGATATTCCCTTTTTCAACATAGCCCTCTATTTGCTTCCAAATATCCCTTTGCCAATTCCACAAGAACAGCCTTAGCGAAAGGCTTCTGGAAAGGAAAGATGTAGCTCTGTGAGATGAATTAACAGAACACAGAGCAGTTTCTCAGAAAGCTTCTTTCCAGTTTTGAACGGAAGATATTTCCTTTTTCACCATAGCCCTCTATGGGCTTCCAAATATCCCTTTGCCAATTCCACAAGAACAGCCTTAGCGAAAGGCTTCTTGAAGGGAAAGATGTAACTCTGTGAGATGAATTAACAGAACACAGAGCAGTTTCTCAGAAAGCTTCTTTCCAGTTTTGAACGGTAGATATTTCCTTTTTCACCATAGCCCTCTATGGGCTTCCAAATATCCCTTTGCCAATTCCACAAGAACAGCCTTAGCGAAAGGCTTCTTGAGGGGAAAGATGTAACACTGTGAGATGAATTAACAGAACACAGAGCAGTTTCTGAGAAAGCTTCTTTCCAGTTTTGAACGGAAGATATTTCCTTTTTCACCATAGGCCTCTATGGGCTTCCAAATATCCCTTTGCCAATTCCAAAAGAACAGCCTTAGCGATAGGCTTCTTGAAGGGAAAGATGTAACTCTGTGAGATGAATTAACAGCACACAGAGCTGTTTCTCAGAAAGCTTCTTTCCAGTTTTGAACGGAAGATATTTCCGTTTTCACCATAGCCCTCTATGGGCTTCCAAATATCCCTTTGCCAATTCCCCAAGAACAGCCTTAGCGAAAGGCTTCTTGAAGGGACAGATGTAACTCTGTGAGATGAATTAACAGAACACAGAGCAGTTTCTCAGAAAGCTTCCTTCCAGTTTTAAATGGAAGATATTCCCTTTTTCACCATAGCCCTCTATGGGCTTCCAAATATCGCCAATTCCACAAGAACAGCCTTAGCGAAAGGCTTCTGGAAGGGAAAGATGTAGCTCTGTGAGATGAATTAACAGAACACAGAGCAGTTTCTCAGAAAGCTTCTTTCCAGTTTTGAACGGAAGATATTTCCGTTTTCACCATAGCCCTCTATGGGCTTCCAAATATCCCTTTGCCAATTCCACAAGAACAGCCTTAGCGAAAGGCTTCTTGAAGGGAAAGCTGTAACTCTGCGAGATGAATTAACAGAACACAGAGCAGTTTCTCAGAAAGCTTCTTTCCAGTTTTGAACGGAAGATATTTCCATTTTCACCATAGCCCTCTATGGGCTTCCAAATATCCCTTTGCCAATTCCACAAGAACAGCCTTAGCGAAAGGCTTCTTGAAGGGAAAGATGTAACTCTGTGAGATGAATTAACAGAACACAGAGCAGTTTCTCAGAAGGCTTCTTACCAGTTTTGAACGGAAGATATTTCCTTTTTCACCATAGCCCTCTATGGGCTTCCAAATATCCCTTTTCCAATTCCACAAGAAGAGCCTTAGCGAAAGGCTTCTTGAAGGGAAAGATGTAACTCTGTGAGATGAATTAACAGAACACAGAGCAGTTTCTCAGAATGCTTCTTTCCAGTTTTCAACTGAAAATATTTCCTTTTTCACCATAGCCCTCTATGGGCTTCCAAATATCCCTTTGCCAATTCCACAAGAACAGCCTTAGCGAAAGGCTTCTTGAAGGGAAAGATGTAACGCTGTGAGATGAATTAACAGAACACAGAGCAGTTTCTCAGAAAGCTTCTTTCCAGTTTTTAACGGAAGATATTTCCTTTTTCACCATAGCCCTCTATGGGCTTCCAAATATCCCTTTGCCAATTCCACAAAAACAGCCTTAGCGAAAGGCTTCTTGAAGGGAAAGATGTAACTCTGTGAGATGAATTAACAGAACACAGAGCAGTTTCTCAGAAAGCTTCTTTCCAGTTTTGAACGGTAGATATTTCCTTTTTCACCATAGCCCTCTATGGGCTTCCAAATATCCCTTTGCCAATTCCACAAGAACAGCGTTAGCGAAAGGCTTCTTGAAGGGAAAGATGTAACTCTGTGAGATGAATTAACAGAACACAGAGCAGTTTCTCAGAAAGCTTCTTTCCAGTTTTCAACGGAAGATATTCCCTTTTTCACCATAGCCCTCTATGGGCTTCCAAATATCCCTTTGCCAATTCCACAAGAACAGCCTTAGCGAAAGGCTTCTTGAAGGGAAAGATGTAGCTCTGTGAGATGAATTAACAGAACACAGAGCAGTTTCTCAGAAAGCTTCTTTCCAGTTTTGAACGGAAGATATTTCCTTTTTCACCATAGCCCTCTATGGGCTTCCAAATATCCCTTTGCCAATTCCACAAGAACAGCCTTAGCAAAAGGCTTCTTGAAGGGAAAGATGTAACTCTGTGAGATGAATTAACAGAACACAGAGCAGTTTCTCAGAAAGCTTCTTTCCAGTTTTGAACGGAAGATATTTCCTTTTTCACCATAGCCCTCTAAGGGCTTCCAAATATCCCTTTGCCAATTCCACAAGAACAGCCTTAGCGAAAGGCTTCTTGAAGGGAAAGATGTAACTCTGGGAGATGAATTAACAGAACACAGAGCAGTTTCTCAGAAAGCTTCTTTCCAGTTTTGAACGGAAGATATTTCCTTTTTCACCATAGCCCTCTATGGGCTTCCAAATATCCCTTTGCCAATTCCACAAGAACAGCCTTAGCGAAAGGCTTCTTGAAGGGAAAGATGTAACGCTGTGAGATGAATTAACAGAACACAGAGCAGTTTCTCAGAAAGCTTCTTTCCAGTTTTGAACGGAAGATATTTCCTTTTTCACCATAGCCCTCTATGGGCTTCCAAATATCCCTTTGCCAATTCCACAAGAACAGCCTTAGCGAAAGGCTTCTTGAAGGGAAAGATGTAACTCTGTGAGATGAATTAACAGAACACAGAGCAGTTTCTCAGAAAGCTTCTTTCCAGTTTTGAACGGAAGATATTTCCTTTTTCACCATAGACCTCTATGGGCTTCCAAATATCCCTTTGCCAATTCCACAAGAACAGCCTTAGCGAAAGGCTTCTTGAAGGGAAAGATGTAACTCTGTGAGATGAATTAACAGAACACAGAGCAGTTTCTCAGAAAGCTTCTTTCCAGTTTTGAACGGAAGATATTTCCTTTTTCACCATAGCCCTCTATGGGCTTCCAAATATCCCTTTGCCAATTCCACAAGAACAGCCTTAGCGAAAGGCTTCTTGAAGGGAAAGATGTAACTCTGTGAGATGAATTAACAGAACACAGAGCAGTTTCTCAGAAAGCTTCTTTCCAGTTTTGAACGGAAGATATTCCCTTTTTCAACATAGCCCTCTATGGGCTTCCAAATATCCCTTTGCCAATTCCACAAGAACAGCCTTAGCGAAAGGCTTCTGGAAAGTAAAGATGTAGCTCTGTGAGATGAATTAACAGAACACAGAGTAGTTTCTCAGAAAGCTTCTTTCCAGTTTTGAACGGAAGATATTTCCTTTTTCACCATAGCCCTCTATGGGCTTCCAAATATCCCTTTGCCAATCCCACAAGAACAGCCTTAGCGAAAGGCTTCTTGAAGGGAAAGATGTAACTCTGTGAGATGAATTAACAGAACACAGAGCAGTTTCTCAGAAAGCTTCTTTCCAGTTTTGAACGGAAGATATTTCCTTTTTCACCATAGCCCTCTATGGGCTTCCAAATATCCCTTTGCCAATTCCACAAGAACAGCCTTAGCGAAAGGCTTCTTGAAGGGAAAGATGTAACTCTGTGAGATGAATTAACAGAACACAGAGCAGTTTCCCAGAAAGCTTCTTTCCAGTTTTGAACGGAAGATATTTCCTTTTTCACCATAGCCCTCTATGGGCTTCCAAATATCCCTTTGCCAATTCCACAAGAACAGCCTTAGCGAAAGGCTTCTTGAAGGGAAAGATGTAACTCTGTGAGATGAATTAACAGAACACAGAGCAGTTTCTCAGAAAGCTTCTTTCCAGTTTTGAACGGAAGATATTTTCTTTTTCACCATAGCCCTCTATGGGCTTCCAAATATCCCTTTGCCAATTCCACAAGAACAGCCTTAGCGAAAGGCTTCTTGAAGGGAAAGATGTAACTCTGTGAGATGAATTAACAGAACACAGAGTAGTTTCTCAGAAAGCTTCTTTCCAGTTTTGAACGGAAGATATTCCCTTTTTCACCATAGCCCTCTATGGGCTTCCAAATATCCCTTTGCCAATTCCACAAGAACAGCCTTAGCGAAAGGCTTCTTGAAGGGAAAGATGTAACTCTGTGAGATGAATTAACAGAACACAGAGCAGTTTCTCAGAAAGCTTCTTTCCAGTTTTGAACGGAAGATATTTCCTTTTTCACCATAGCCCTCTATGGGCTTCCAAATATCCCTTTGCCAATTCCACAAGAACAGCCTTAGCGAAAGGCTTCTTGAAGGGAAAGATGTAACTCTGTGAGATGAATTAACAGAACACAGAGCAGTTTCTCAGAAAGCTTCTTTCCAGTTTTGAACGGAAGATATTTCCTTTTTCACCATAGCCCTCTATGGGCTTCCAAATATCCCTTTGCCAATTCCACAAGAACAGCCTTAGCGAAAGGCTTCTTGAAGGGAAAGATGTAACGCTGTGCGATGAATTAACAGAACACAGAGCAGTTTCTCAGAAAGCTTCTTTCCAGTTTTGAACGGAAGATATTTCCTTTTTCACCATAGCCCTCTATGGGCTTCCAAATATCCCTTTGCCAATTCCACAAGAACAGCCTTAGCGAAAGGCTTCTTGAAGGGAAAGATGTAACTCTGTGAGATGAATTAACAGAACACAGAGCAGTTTCTCAGAAAGCTTCTTTCCAGGTTTGAACGGAAGATATTTCCTTTTTCACCATAGCCCTCTATGTGCTTCCAAATATCCCTTTGCCAATTCCACAAGAACAGCCTTAGCGATAGGCTTCTTGAAGGGAAAGATGTAACTCTGTGAGATGAATTAACAGCACACAGAGCTGTTTCTCAGAAAGCTTCTTTCCAGTTTTGAACGGAAGATATTTCCGTTTTCACCATAGCCCTCTATGGGCTTCCAAATATCCCTTTGCCAATTCCACAAGAACAGCCTTAGCGAAAGGCCTCTTGAAGGGACAGATGTAACTCTGTGAGATGAATTAACAGAACACAGAGCAGTTTCTCAGAAAGCTTCCTTCCAGTTTTAAATGGAAGATATTCCCTTTTTCACCATAGCCCTCTATGGGCTTCCAATTATCGCCAATTCCACAAGAACAGCCTTAGCGAAAGGCTTCTGGAAGGGAAAGATGTAGCTCTGTGAGATGAATTAACAGAACACAGAGCAGTTTCTCAGAAAGCTTCTTTCCAGTTTTGAACGGAAGATATTCTCTTTTTCACCATAGCCCTCTATGGGCTTCCAAATATCCCTTTGCCAATTCCACAAGAACAGCCTTACCGAAAGGCTTCTTGAAGGGAAAGATGTAACTCTGTGAGATGAATTAACAGAACACAGAGCAGTTTCTCAGAAAGCTTCTTTCCAGTTTTGAACGGAAGATATTTCCTTTTTCACCATAGCCCTCTATGGGCTTCCAAATATCCCTTTGCCAATTCCACAAGAACAGCCTTAGCGAAAGGCTTCTTGAAGGGAAAGATGTAACTCTGTGAGATGAATTAACAGAACACAGAGCAGTTTCTCAGAAAGCTTCTTTCCAGTTTTGAACGGAAGATATTTCCTTTTTCACCATAGCCCTCTATGGGCTTCCAAATATCCCTTTGCCAATTCCACAAGAACAGCCTTAGCGAACGGCTTCTAGAAGGGAAAGATGTAGCTCTGTGAGATGAATTAACAGAACACAGAGCAGTTTCTCAGAAAGCTTCTTTCCAGTTTTGAACGGAAGATATTTCCTTTTTCACCATAGCCCTCTATGGGCTTCCAAATATCCCTTTGCCAATTCCACAAGAACAGCCTTAGCGAAAGGCTTCTTGAAGGGAAAGATGTAACGCTGTGCGATGAATTAACAGAACACAGAGCAGTTTCTCAGAAAGCTTCTTTCCAGTTTTGAACGGAAGATATTTCCTTTTTCACCATAGCCCTCTATGGGCTTCCAAATATCCCTTTGCCAATTCCACAAGAACAGCCTTAGCGAAAGGCTTCTTGAAGGGAAAGATGTAACTCTGTGAGATGAATTAACAGAACACAGAGCAGTTTCTCAGAAAGCTTCTTTCCAGTTTTGAACGGAAGATATTTCCTTTTTCACCATAGCCCTCTATGTGCTTCCAAATATCCCTTTGCCAATTCCACAAGAACAGCCTTAGCGAAAGGCTTCTTGAAGGGAAAGATGTAACTCTGTGAGATGAATTAACAGAACACAGAGCAGATTCTCAGAAAGCTTCTTTCCAGTTTTGAACGGAAGATATTTCCTTTTTCACCATAGCCCTCTATGGGCTTCCAAATATCCCTTTGCCAATTCCACAAGAACAGCCTTAGCGAAAGGCTTCTTGAAGGGAAAGATGTAACTCTGTGAGATGAATTAACAGAACACAGAGCAGTTTCTCAGAAAGCTTCTTTCCAGTTTTGAACGGAAGATATTTCCTTTTTCACCATAGCCCTCTATGGGCTTCCAAATATCCCTTTGCCAATTCCACAACAACAGCCTTAGCGAAAGGCTTCTTGAAGGGAAAGATGTAACTCTGTGAGATGAATTAACAGAACACAGAGCAGTTTCTCAGAAAGCTTCCTTCCAGTTTTAAATGGAAGATATTCCCTTTTTCACCAAAGCCCTCTATGGGCTTAAAAATATCCCTTTGCCAATTCCACAAGAACAGCCTTAGCGAAAGGCTTCTTGAAGGGAAAGATGTAACTCTGTGAGATGAATTAACAGAACACAGAGCAGTTTCTCAGAAAGCTTCTTTCCAGTTTTGAACGGTAGATATTTCCTTTTTCACCATAGCCCTCTATGGGCTTCCAAATATCCCTTTGCCAATTCCACAAGAACAGCCTTAGCGAAAGGCTTCTTGAGGGGAAAGATGTAACACTGTGAGATGAATTAACAGAACACAGAGCAGTTTCTGAGAAAGCTTCTTTCCAGTTTTGAACGGAAGATATTTCCTTTTTCACCATAGGCCTCTATGGGCTTCCAAATATCCCTTTGCCAATTCCACAAGAACAGCCTTAGCGATAGGCTTCTTGAAGGGAAAGATGTAACTCTGTGAGATGAATTAACAGCACACAGAGCTGTTTCTCAGAAAGCTTCTTTCCAGTTTTGAACGGAAGATATTTCCGTTTTCACCATAGCCCTCTATGGGCTTCCAAATATCCCTTTGCCAATTCCACAAGAACAGCCTTAGCGAAAGGCTTCTTGAAGGGACAGATGTAACTCTGTGAGATGAATTAACAGAACACAGAGCAGTTTCTCAGAAAGCTTCCTTCCAGTTTTAAATGGAAGATATTCCCTTTTTCACCATAGCCCTCTATGGGCTTCCAAATATCGCCAATTCCACAAGAACAGCCTTAGCGAAAGGCTTCTGGAAGGGAAAGATGTAGCTCTGTGAGATGAATTAACAGAACACAGAGCAGTTTCTCAGAAAGCTTCTTTCCAGTTTTGAACGGAAGATATTTCCGTTTTCACCATAGCCCTCTATGGGCTTCCAAATATCCCTTTGCCAATTCCACAAGAACAGCCTTAGCGAAAGGCTTCTGGAAGGGAAAGATGTAACTCTGCGAGATGAATTAACAGAACACAGAGCAGTTTCTCAGAAAGCTTCTTTCCAGTTTTGAACGGAAGATATTTCCTTTTTCACCATAGCCCTCTATGGGCTTCCAAATATCCCTTTGCCAATTCCACAAGAACAGCCTTAGCGAAAGGCTTCTTGAAGGGAAAGATGTAACGCTGTGCGATGAATTAACAGAACACAGAGCAGTTTCTCAGAAAGCTTCTTTCCAGTTTTGAACGGAAGATATTTCCTTTTTCACCATAGCCCTCTATGGGCTTCCAAATATCCCTTTGCCAATTCCACAAGAACAGCCTTAGCGAAAGGCTTCTTGAAGGGAAAGATGTAACTCTGTGAGATGAATTAACAGAACACAGAGCAGTTTCTCAGAAAGCTTCTTTCCAGTTTTGAACGGAAGATATTTCCTTTTTCACCATAGCCCTCTATGTGCTTCCAAATATCCCTTTGCCAATTCCACAAGAACAGCCTTAGCGAAAGGCTTCTTGAAGGGAAAGATGTAACTCTGTGAGATGAATTAACAGAACACAGAGCAGTTTCTCAGAAAGCTTCTTTCCAGTTTTGAACGGAAGATATTTCCTTTTTCACCACAGCCCTCTATGGGCTTCCAAATATCCCTTTGCCAATTCCACAAGAACAGCCTTAGCGAAAGGCTTCTTGAAGGGAAAGATGTAACTCTGTGAGATGAATGAACAGAACACAGAGCAGTTTCTCAGAAAGCTTCTTTCCAGTTTTGAACGGAAGATATTTCCTTTTTCACCATAGCCCTCTATGGGCTTCCAAATATCCCTTTGCCAATTCCACAAGAACAGCCTTAGCGAAAGGCTTCTTGAAGGGAAAGATGTAACTCTGTGAGATGAATTAACAGAACACAGAGCAGTTTCTCAGAAAGCTTCCTTCCAGTTTTAAATGGAAGATATTCCCTTTTTCACCAAAGCCCTCTATGGGCTTCCAAATATCGCCAATTCCACAAGAACAGCCTTAGCGAAAGGCTTCTGGAAGGGAAAGATGTAACTCTGTGAGATGAATTAACAGAACACAGAGCAGTTTCTGAGAAAGCTTCTTTCCAGTTTTGAACGGAAGATATTTCCTTTTTCACCATAGGCCTCTATGGGCTTCCAAATATCCCTTTGCCAATTCCACAAGAACAGCCTTAGCGATAGGCTTCTTGAAGGGAAAGATGTAACTCTGTGAGATGAATTAACAGCACACAGAGCTGTTTCTCAGAAAGCTTCTTTCCAGTTTTGAACGGAAGATATTTCCGTTTTCACCATAGCCCTCTATGGGCTTCCAAATATCCCTTTGCCAATTCCACAAGAACAGCCTTAGCGAAAGGCTTCTTGAAGGGACAGATGTAACTCTGTGAGATGAATTAACAGAACACAGAGCAGTTTCTCAGAAAGCTTCCTTCCAGTTTTAAATGGAAGATATTCCCTTTTTCACCATAGCCCTCTATGGGCTTCCAAATATCGCCAATTCCACAAGAACAGCCTTAGCGAAAGGCTTCTGGAAGGGAAAGATGTAGCTCTGTGAGATGAATTAACAGAACACAGAGCAGTTTCTCAGAAAGCTTCTTTCCAGTTTTGAACGGAAGATATTTCCGTTTTCACCATAGCCCTCTATGGGCTTCCAAATATCCCTTTGCCAATTCCACAAGAACAGCCTTAGCGAAAGGCTTCTGGAAGGGAAAGATGTAACTCTGCGAGATGAATTAACAGAACACAGAGCAGTTTCTCAGAAAGCTTCTTTCCAGTTTTGAACGGAAGATATTTCCTTTTTCACCATAGCCCTCTATGGGCTTCCAAATATCCCTTTGCCAATTCCACAAGAACAGCCTTAGCGAAAGGCTTCTTGAAGGGAAAGATGTAACGCTGTGCGATGAATTAACAGAACACAGAGCAGTTTCTCAGAAAGCTTCTTTCCAGTTTTGAACGGAAGATATTTCCTTTTTCACCATAGCCCTCTATGGGCTTCCAAATATCCCTTTGCCAATTCCACAAGAACAGCCTTAGCGAAAGGCTTCTTGAAGGGAAAGATGTAACTCTGTGAGATGAATTAACAGAACACAGAGCAGTTTCTCAGAAAGCTTCTTTCCAGTTTTGAACGGAAGATATTTCCTTTTTCACCATAGCCCTCTATGTGCTTCCAAATATCCCTTTGCCAATTCCACAAGAACAGCCTTAGCGAAAGGCTTCTTGAAGGGAAAGATGTAACTCTGTGAGATGAATTAACAGAACACAGAGCAGTTTCTCAGAAAGCTTCTTTCCAGTTTTGAACGGAAGATATTTCCTTTTTCACCACAGCCCTCTATGGGCTTCCAAATATCCCTTTGCCAATTCCACAAGAACAGCCTTAGCGAAAGGCTTCTTGAAGGGAAAGATGTAACTCTGTGAGATGAATGAACAGAACACAGAGCAGTTTCTCAGAAAGCTTCTTTCCAGTTTTGAACGGAAGATATTTCCTTTTTCACCATAGCCCTCTATGGGCTTCCAAATATCCCTTTGCCAATTCCACAAGAACAGCCTTAGCGAAAGGCTTCTTGAAGGGAAAGATGTAACTCTGTGAGATGAATTAACAGAACACAGAGCAGTTTCTCAGAAAGCTTCCTTCCAGTTTTAAATGGAAGATATTCCCTTTTTCACCAAAGCCCTCTATGGGCTTCCAAATATCGCCAATTCCACAAGAACAGCCTTAGCGAAAGGCTTCTGGAAGGGAAAGATGTAGCTCTGTGAGATGAATTAACAGAACACAGAGCAGTTTCTCAGAAAGCTTCTTTCCAGTTTTGAACGGAAGATATTTCCGTTTTCACCATAGCCCTCTATGGGCTTCCAAATATCCCTTTGCCAATTCCACAAGAACAGCCTTAGTGAAAGGCTTCTTGAAGGGAAAGATGTAACTCTGCGAGATGAATTAACAGAACACAGAGCAGTTTCTCAGAAAGCTTCTTTCCAGTTTTGAACGGAAGATATTTCCTTTTTCACCATAGCCCTCTATGGGCTTCCAAATATTCCTTTGCCAATTCCACAAGAACAGCCTTAGCGAAAGGCTTCTTGAAGGGAAAGATGTAACTCTGTGAGATGAATTAACAGAACACAGAGCAGTTTCTCAGAAGGCTTCCTTCCAGTTTTGAACGGAAGATATTTCCTTTTTCACCATAGCCCTCTATGGGCTTCCAAATATCCCTTTTCCAATTCCACAAGAAGAGCCTTAGCGAAAGGCTTCTTGAAGGGAAAGATGTAACTCTGTGAGATGAATTAACAGAACACAGAGCAGTTTCTCAGAAAGCTTCTTTCCAGTTTTGAACGGAAGATATTTCCTTTTTCACCATAGCCCTCTATGGGCTTCCAAATATCCCTTTGCCAATTCCACAAGAACAGCCTTAGCGAAAGGCTTCTTGAAGGGAAAGATGTAACGCTGTGAGATGAATTAACAGAACACAGAGCAGTTTCTCAGAAAGCTTCTTTCCAGTTTTCAACGGAAGATATTTCCTTTTTCACCATAGCCCTCTATGGGCTTAAAAATATCCCTTTGCCAATTCCACAAGAACAGCCTTAGCGAAAGGCTTCTTGAAGGGAAAGATGTAACTCTGTGAGATGAATTAACAGAACACAGAGCAGTTTCTCAGAAAGCTTCCTTCCAGTTTTAAATGGAAGATATTCCCTTTTTCACCAAAGCCCTCTATGGGCTTCCAAATATCGCCATTTCCACAAGAACAGCCTTAGCGAAAGGCTTCTGGAAGGGAAAGATGTAGCTCTGTGAGATGAATTAACAGAACACAGAGCAGTTTCTCAGAAAGCTTCTTTCCAGTTTTGAACGGAAGATATTTCCGTTTTCACCATAGCCCTCTATGGGCTTCCAAATATCCCTTTGCCAATTCCACAAGAACAGCCTTAGGGAAAGGCTTCTTGAAGGGAAAGATGTAACTCTGCGAGATGAATTAACAGAACACAGAGCAGTTTCTCAGAAAGCTTCTTTCCAGTTTTGAACGGAAGATATTTCCTTTTTCACCATAGCCCTCTATGGGCTTCCAAATATCCCTTTGCCAATTCCACAAGAACAGCCTTAGCGAAAGGCTTCTTGAAGGGAAAGATGTAACTCTGTGAGATGAATTAACAGAACACAGAGCAGTTTCTCAGAAGGCTTCCTTCCAGTTTTGAACGGAAGATATTTCCTTTTTCACCATAGCCCTCTATGGGCTTCCAAATATCCCTTTTCCAATTCCACAAGAAGAGCCTTAGCGAAAGGCTTCTTGAAGGGAAAGATGTAACTCTGTGAGATGAATTAACAGAACACAGAGCAGTTTCTCAGAAAGCTTCTTTCCAGTTTTCAACGGAAGATATTTCCTTTTTCACCATAGCCCTCTATGGGCTTCCAAATATCCCTTTGCCAATTCCACAAGAACAGCCTTAGCGAAAGGCTTCTTGAAGGGAAAGATGTAACGCTGTGAGATGAATTAACAGAACACAGAGCAGTTTCTCAGAAAGCTTCTTTCCAGTTTTCAACGGAAGATATTTCCTTTTTCACCATAGCCCTCTATGGGCTTAAAAATATCCCTTTGCCAATTCCACAAGAACAGCCTTAGCGAAAGGCTTCTTGAAGGGAAAGATGTAACTCTGTGAGATGAATTAACAGAACACAGAGCAGTTTCTCAGAAAGCTTCTTTCCAGTTTTGAACGGTAGATATTTCCTTTTTCACCATAGCCCTCTATGGGCTTCCAAATATCCCTTTGCCAATTCCACAAGAACAGCCTTAGCGAAAGGCTTCTTGAGGGGAAAGATGTAACACTGTGAGATGAATTAACAGAACACAGAGCAGTTTCTGAGAAAGCTTCTTTCCAGTTTTGAACGGAAGATATTTCCTTTTTCACCATAGGCCTCTATGGGCTTCCAAATATCCCTTTGCCAATTCCACAAGAACAGCCTTAGCGATAGGCTTCTTGAAGGGAAAGATGTAACTCTGTGAGATGAATTAACAGCACACAGAGCTGTTTCTCAGAAAGCTTCTTTCCAGTTTTGAACGGAAGATATTTCCGTTTTCACCATAGCCCTCTATGGGCTTCCAAATATCCCTTTGCCAATTCCACAAGAACAGCCTTAGCGAAAGGCTTCTTGAAGGGACAGATGTAACTCTGTGAGATGAATTAACAGAACACAGAGCAGTTTCTCAGAAAGCTTCCTTCCAGTTTTAAATGGAAGATATTCCCTTTTTCACCATAGCCCTCTATGGGCTTCCAAATATCGCCAATTCCACAAGAACAGCCTTAGCGAAAGGCTTCTGGAAGGGAAAGATGTAGCTCTGTGAGATGAATTAACAGAACACAGAGCAGTTTCTCAGAAAGCTTCTTTCCAGTTTTGAACGGAAGATATTTCCGTTTTCACCATAGCCCTCTATGGGCTTCCAAATATCCCTTTGCCAATTCCACAAGAACAGCCTTAGCGAAAGGCTTCTTGAAGGGAAAGATGTAACTCTGCGAGATGAATTAACAGAACACAGAGCAGTTTCTCAGAAAGCTTCTTTCCAGTTTTGAACGGAAGATATTTCCTTTTTCACCATAGCCCTCTATGGGCTTCCAAATATCCCTTTGCCAATTCCACAAGAACAGCCTTAGCGAAAGGCTTCTTGAAGGGAAAGATGTAACTCTGTGAGATGAATTAACAGAACACAGAGCAGTTTCTCAGAAGGCTTCTTTCCAGTTTTGAACGGAAGATATTTCCTTTTTCACCATAGCCCTCTATGGGCTTCCAAATATCCCTTTTCCAATTCCACAAGAAGAGCCTTAGCGAAAGGCTTCTTGAAGGGAAAGATGTAACTCTGTGAGATGAATTAACAGAACACAGAGCAGTTTCTCAGAATGCTTCTTTCCAGTTTTCAACGGAAGATATTTCCTTTTTCACCATAGCCCTCTATGGGCTTCCAAATATCCCTTTGCCAATTCCACAAGAACAGCCTTAGCGAAAGGCTTCTTGAAGGGAAAGATGTAACGCTGTGAGATGAATTAACAGAACACAGAGCAGTTTCTCAGAAAGCTTCTTTCCAGTTTTTAACGGAAGATATTTCCTTTTTCACCATAGCCCTCTATGGGCTTCCAAATATCCCTTTGCCAATTCCACAAGAACAGCCTTAGCGAAAGGCTTCTTGAAGGGAAAGATGTAACTCTGTGAGATGAATTAACAGAACACAGAGCAGTTTCTCAGAAAGCTTCTTTCCAGTTTTGAACGGTAGATATTTCCTTTTTCACCATAGCCCTCTATGGGCTTCCAAATATCCCTTTGCCAATTCCACAAGAACAGCCTTAGCGAAAGGCTTCTTGAAGGGAAAGATGTAACTCTGTGAGATGAATTAACAGAACACAGAGCAGTTTCTCAGAAAGCTTCTTTCCAGTTTTGAACGGAAGATATTTCCTTTTTCACCATAGCCCTCTATGGGCTTCCAAATATCCCTTTGCCAATTCCACAAGAACAGCCTTAGCGAAAGGCTTCTTGAAGGGAAAGATGTAGCTCTGTGAGATGAATTAACAGAACACAGAGCAGTTTCTCAGAAAGCTTCTTTCCAGTTTTGAACGGAAGATATTTCCTTTTTCACCATAGCCCTCTATGGGCTTCCAAATATCCCTTTGCCAATTCCACAAGAACAGCCTTAGCGAAAGGCTTCTTGAAGGGAAAGATGTAACTCTGTGAGATGAATTAACAGAACCCAGAGCAGTTTCTCAGAAAGCTTCTTTCCAGTTTTGAACGGAAGATATTTCCTTTTTCACCATAGACCTCTAAGGGCTTCCAAATATCCCTTTGCCAATTCCACAAGAACAGCCTTAGCGAAAGGCTTCTTGAAGGGAAAGATGTAACTCTGGGAGATGAATTAACAGAACACAGAGCAGTTTCTCAGAAAGCTTCTTTCCAGTTTTGAACGGAAGATATTTCCTTTTTCACCATAGCCCTCTATGGGCTTCCAAATATCCCTTTGCCAATTCCACAAGAACAGCCTTAGCGAAAGGCTTCTTGAAGGGAAAGATGTAACGCTGTGAGATGAATTAACAGAACACAGAGCAGTTTCTCAGAAAGCTTCTTTCCAGTTTTGAACGGAAGATATTTCCTTTTTCACCATAGCCCTCTATGGGCTTCCAAATATCCCTTTGCCAATTCCACAAGAACAGCCTTAGCGAAAGGCTTCTTGAAGGGAAATATGTAACGCTGTGAGATGAATTAACAGAACACAGAGCAGTTTCTCAGAAAGCTTCTTTCCAGTTTTGAACGGAAGATATTTCCTTTTTCACCATAGACCTCTATGGGCTTCCAAATATCCCTTTGCCAATTCCACAAGAACAGCCTTAGCGAAAGGCTTCTTGAAGGGAAAGATGTAACTCTGTGAGATGAATTAACAGAACACAGAGCAGTTTCTCAGAAAGCTTCTTTCCAGTTTTGAACGGAAGATATTTCCTTTTTCACCATAGCCCTCTATGGGCTTCCAAATATCCCTTTGCCAATTCCACAAGAAGAGCCTTAGCGAAAGGCTTCTTGAAGGGAAAGAGGTAACTCTGTGAGATGAATTGACAGAACACAGAGCAGTTTCTCAGAAAGTTTCTTTCCAGTTTTGAACGGAGGATATTTCCTTTTTCACCATAGCCCTCTATGGTCTTCCAAATATCCCTTTGCCAATTCCACAAGAAGAGCCTTAGCGAAAGGCTTCTTGAAGGGAAAGATGTAACTCTGTGAGATGAAATAACAGAACACAGAGCAGTTTCTCAGAAAGCTTCTTTCCAGTTTTGAACGGAAGATATTTCCTTTTTCACCATAGCCCTCTATGGGCTTCCAAATATCCCTTTGCCAATTCCACAAGAACAGCCTTAGCGAAAGGCTTCTTGAAGGGAAAGATGTAACTCTGTGAGATGAATTAACAGAACACAGAGCAGTTTCTCAGAAAGCTTCTTTCCAGTTTTGAACGGAAGATATTTCCTTTTTCACCATAGCCCTCTATGGGCTTCCAAATATCCCTTTGCCAATTCCACAAGAACAGCCTTAGCGAAAGGCTTCTTGAAGGGAAAGATGTAACTCTGTGAGATGAATTAACAGAACACAGAGCAGTTTCTCAGAAAGCTTCTTTCCAGTTTTGAACGGAAGATATTTCCTTTTTCACCATAGCCCTCTATGGGCTTCCAAATATCCCTTTGCCAATTCCACAAGAACAGCCTTAGCGAAAGGCTTCTTGAAGGGAAAGATGTAACTCTGTGAGATGAATTAACAGAACACAGAGCAGTTTCTCAGAAAGCTTCTTTCCAGTTTTGAACGGAAGATATTTCCTTTTTCACCATAGCCCTCTATGGGCTTCCAAATATCCCTTTGCCAATTCCACAAGAACAGCCTTAGCGAAAGGCTTCTTGAAGGGAAAGATGTAACTCTGTGAGATGAATTAAGAGAACACAGAACAGTTTCTCAGAAAGCTTCTTTCCAGTTTTGAACGGAAGATATTTCCTTTTTCATCATAGCCCTCTATGGGCTTCCAAATATCCCTTTGCCAATTACACAAGAACAGCCTTAGCGAAAGGCTTCTTGAAGGGAAAGATGTAACTCTGTGAGATGAATTAACAGAACACAGAGAAGTTTCTCAGAAAGCTTCTTTCCAATTTTGAACGGAAGATATTCCCTTTTTCAACATAGCCCTCTATGGGCTTCCAAATATCCCTTTGCCAATTCCGCAAGAACAGCCTTAGCGAAAGGCTTCTGGAAAGGAAAGTTGTAGCTCTGTGAGATGAATTAACAGAACACAGAGCAGTTTCTCAGAAAGCTTCTTTCCAGTTTTGAACGGAAGATATTTCCTTTTTCACCACAGCCTTCTATGGGCTTCCAAATATCCCTTTGCCAATTCCACAAGAATAGCCTTAGCGAAAGGCTTCTTGAAGGGATAGATGTAACTCTGTGAGATGAATTAACAGAACACGGAGCAGTTTCTCAGAAAGCTTCTTTCCAGTTTTGAACGGAAGATATTTCCTTTTTCACCATAGCCCTCTATGGGCTTCCAAATATCCCTTTGCCAATTCCACAAGAACAGCCTTAGCTATAGGCTTCTTGAAGGGAAA
Organism: Chlorocebus sabaeus; assembly: GCF_047675955.1. Classification (NCBI taxonomy): domain Eukaryota; kingdom Metazoa; phylum Chordata; class Mammalia; order Primates; family Cercopithecidae; genus Chlorocebus; species Chlorocebus sabaeus. Next base: position 214,280 of record NW_027327547.1, read on the forward strand.
GATGTAACTCTGTGAGATGAATTAACAGAACACAGAGCAGTTTCTCAGAAAGCTTCTTTCCAGTTTTGAACGGAAGATATTTCCTTTTTCACCATAGCCCTCTATGGGCTTCCAAATATCCCTTTGCCAATTCCAAAAGAATAGCCTTAGCGAAAGGCTTCTTGAAGGGAAAGATGTAACTCTGTGAGATGAATTAACAGAACACAGAGCAGTTTCTCAGAAAGCTTCTTTCCAATTTTGAACGGAAGATATTTCCTTTTTCACCATAGCCCTCTATGGGCTTCCAAATATCCCTTTGCCAATTCCACAAGAACAGCCTTAGCGAAAGGCTTCTTGAAGGGAAAGATGTAACTCTGTGAGATGAATTAACAGAACACAGAGCAGTTTCTCAGAAAGCTTCTTTCCAGTTTTGAACGGAAGATATTTCCTTTTTCACCATAGCCCTCTATGGGCTTCCAAATATCCCTTTGCCAATTCCACAAGAACAGCCTTGGCGAAAGGCTTCTTGAAGGGAAAGATGTAACTCTGTGAGGTGAATTAACAGAACACAGAGCAGTTTCTCAGAAAGCTTCTTTCCAGTTTTGAACGGAAGATATTTCCTTTTTCACCATAGCCCTCTATGGGCTTCCAAATATCCCTTTGCCAATTCCACAAGAACAGCCTTAGCGAAAGGCTTCTTGAAGGGAAAGATGTAACTCTGTGAGATGAATTAAGAGAACACAGAACAGTTTCTCAGAAAGCTTCTTTCCAGTTTTGAACGGAAGATATTTCCTTTTTCATCATAGCCCTCTATGGGCTTCCAAATATCCCTTTGCCAATTCCACAAGAACAGCCTTAGCGAAAGGCTTCTTGAAGGGAAAGATGTAACTCTGTGAGATGAATTAACAGAACACAGAGAAGTTTCTCAGAAAGCTTCTTTCCAATTTTGAACGGAAGATATTCCCTTTTTCAACATAGCCCTCTATGGGCTTCCAAATATCCCTTTGCCAATTCCGCAAGAACAGCCTTAGCGAAAGGCTTCTGGAAAGGAAAGTTGTAGCTCTGTGAGATGAATTAACAGAACACAGAGCAGTTTCTCAGAAAGCTTCTTTCCAGTTTTGAACGGAAGATATTTCCTTTTTCACCACAGCCTTCTATGGGCTTCCAAATATCCCTTTGCCAATTCCACAAGAATAGCCTTAGCGAAAGGCTTCTTGAAGGGAAAGATGTAACTCTGTGAGATGAATTAACAGAACACGGAGCAGTTTCTCAGAAAGCTTCTTTCCAGTTTTGAACGGAAGATATTTCCTTTTTCACCATAGCCCTCTATGGGCTTCCAAATATCCCTTTGCCAATTCCAAAAGAATAGCCTTAGCGAAAGGCTTCTTGAAGGGAAAGATGTAACTCTGTGAGATGAATTAACAGAACACAGAGCAGTTTCTCAGAAAGCTTCTTTCCAATTTTGAACGGAAGATATTTCCTTTTTCACCATAGCCCTCTATGGGCTTCCAAATATCCCTTTGCCAATTCCACAAGAACAGCCTTAGCGAAAGGCTTCTTGAAGGGAAAGATGTAACTCTGTGAGATGAATTAACAGAACACAGAGCAGTTTCTCAGAAAGCTTCTTTCCAGTTTTGAACGGAAGATATTTCCTTTTTCACCATAGCCCTCTATGGGCTTCCAAATATCCCTTTGCCAATTCCACAGGAACAGCCTTAGCGAAAGGCTTCTTGAAGGAAAAGATGTAACTCTGTGAGATGAATTAACAGAACACAGAGCAGTTTCTCAGAAAGCTTCTTTCCAGTTTTGAACGGAAGATATTCCCTTTTTCAACATAGCCCTCTATTTGCTTCCAAATATCCCTTTGCCAATTCCACAAGAACAGCCTTAGCGAACGGCTTCTGGAAAGGAAAGATGTAGCTCTGTGAGATGAATTAACAGAACACAGAGCAGTTTCTCAGAAAGCTTCTTTCCAGTTTTGAACGGAAGATATTTCCTTTTTCACCATAGCCCTCTATGGGCTTCCAAATATCCCTTTGCCAATTCCACAAGAACAGCCTTAGCGAAAGGCTTCTTGAAGGGAAAGATGTAACTCTGTGAGATGAATTAACAGAACACAGAGCAGTTTCTCAGAAAGCTTCTTTCCAGTTTTGAACGGAAGATATTTCCTTTTTCACCATAGCCCTCTATGGGCTTCCAAATATCCCTTTGCCAATTCCACAAGAACAGCCTTAGCGAAAGGCTTCTTGAAGGGAAAGATGTAACTCTGTGAGATGAATTAACAGAACACAGAGCAGTTTCTCAGAAAGCTTCTTTCCAGTTTTGAACGGAAGATATTTCCTTTTTCACCATAGCCCTCTATGGGCTTCCAAATATCCCTTTGCCAATTCCACAAGAACAGCCTTAGCGAAAGGCTTCTTGAAGGGAAAGATGTAACTCTGTGAGATGAATTAACAGAACACAGAGCAGTTTCTCAGAAAGCTTCTTTCCAGTTTTAAACGGAAGATATTTCCTTTTTCACCATAGCCCTCTATGGGCTTCCAAATATCCCTTTGACAATTGCACAAGAACAGCCTTAGCGAAAGGCTTCTTGAAGGGATAGATGTAACTCTGTGAGATGAATTAACAGAACACAGAGCAGTTTCTCAGAAAGCTTCTTTCCAGTTTTGAACGGAAGATATTTCCTTTTTCACCATAGCCCTCTATGGGCTTCCAAATATCCCTTTGCCAATTCCACAAGAACAGCCTTAGCGAAAGGCTTCTTGAAGGGAAAGATGAAACTCTGTGAGATGAATTAACAGAACACAGAGCAGTTTCTCAGAAAGCTTCTTTCCAGTTTTGAACGGAAGATATTTCCTTTTTCACTATAGCCCTCTATGGGCTTCCAAATATCCCTTTGCCAATTCCACAAGAACAGCCTTAGCGAAAGGCTTCTTGAAGGGAAAGATGTAACTCTGTGAGATGAATTAACAGAACACAGAGCAGTTTCTCAGAAAGCTTCTTTCCAGTTTTGAACGGAAGTTATTTCCTTTTTCACCATAGCCCTCTATGGGCTTCCAAATATCCCTTTGCCAATTCCACAAGAACAGCCTTAGCGAAAGGCTTCTTGAAGGGAAAGATGTAACTCTGTGAGATGAATTAAGAGAACACAGAGCAGTTTCTCAGAAAGCTTCTTTCCAGTTTTGAGCGGAAGATATTTCCTTTTTCACCATAGCCCTCTATGGGCTTCCAAATATCCCTTTGCCAATTCCACAAGAACAGCCTTAGCGAAAGGCTTCTTGAAGGGAAAGATGTAACTCTGTGAGATGAATTAACAGAACACAGAGCAGTTTCTCAGAAAGCTTCTTTCCAGTTTTGAACGGAAGATATTTCCTTTTTCACCATAGCCCTCTATGGGCTTCCAAATATCCCTTTGCCAATTCCACAAGAACAGCCTTAGCGAAAGGCTTCTTGAAGGGAAAGATGTAACTCTGTGAGATGAATTAACAGAACACAGAGCAGTTTCTCAGAAATCTTCTTTCCAGTTTTGAACGGAAGATATTTTCTTTTTCAACATAGCCCTCTATGGGCTTCCAAATATCCCTTTGCCAATTCCACAAGAACAGCCTTAGCGAAAGGCTTCTTGAAGGGAAAGATGTAACTCTGTGAGATGAATTAACAGAACACAGAGCAGTTTCTCAGAAAGCTTCTTTCCAGTTTTGAACGGAAGATATTCCCTTTTTCACCATAGCCCTCTATGGGCTTCCAAATATCCCTTTGCCAATTCCACAAGAACAACCTTAGCGAAAGGCTTCTGGAAGGGAAAGATGTAGCTCTGTGAGATGAATTAACAGAACACAGAGCAGTTTCTCAGAAAGCTTCTTTCCAGTTTTGAACGGAAGATATTTCCTTTTTCACCATAGCCCTCTATGAGCTTCCAAATATCCCTTTGCCAATTGCACAAGAACAGCCTTAGCGAAAGGCTTCTTGAAGGGAAAGATGTAACTCTGTGAGATGAATTAACAGAACACAGAGCAGTTTCTCAGAAAGCTTCTTTCCAGTTTTGAACGGAAGATATTTCCTTTTTCACCATAGCCCTCTATGGGCTTCCAAATATCCCTTTGCCAATTCCACAAGAACAGCCTTAGCGAAAGGCTTCTTGAAGGGAAAGATGTAACTCTGTGAGATGAATTAACAGAACACAGAGCAGTTTCTCAGAAAGCTTCTTTCCAGTTTTGAACGGAAGATATTTTCTTTTTCACCATAGCCCCCTATGGGCTTCCAAATATCCCTTTGCCAAATCCACAAGAACAGCCTTAGCGAAAGGCTTCTTGAAGGGAAAGATGTAACTCTGTGAGATGAATTAACAGAACACAGAGCAGTTTCTCAGAAAGCTTCTTTCCAGTTTTGAACGGAAGATATTTCCTTTTTCACCATAGCCCTCTATGGGCTTCCAAATATCCCTTTGCCAATTCCACAAGAACAGCCTTAGTGAAAGGCTTCTTGAAGGGAAACATGTAACACTGTTAGATGAATTAACAGAACACAGAGCAGTTTCTCAGAAAGCTTCTTTCCAGTTTTGAACGGAAGATATTTCCTTTTTCACCATAGCCCTCTATGGGCTTCCAAATATCCCTTTGCCAATTCCACAAGAACAGCCTTAGCGAAAGGCTTCTTGAAGGGAAAGATGTAACTCTGTGAGATGAATTAACAGCACACAGAGCAGTTTCTCAGAAAGCTTCTTTCCAGTTTTGAACGGAAGGTATTTCCTTTTTCACCATAGCCCTCTATGGGCTTCCAAATATCCCTTTGCCAATTCCACAAGAACAGCCTTAGCGAAAGGCTTCTTGAAGGGAAAGATGTAACTCTGTGAGATGAATTAACAGAACACAGAGCAGTTTCTCAGAAAGCTTCTTTCCAGTTTTGAACGGAAGATATTTCCTTTTTCACCATAGCCCTCTATGGGCTTCCAAATATCCCTTTGCCAATTCCACAAGAACAGCCTTAGCGAAAGGCTTCTTGAAGGGAAAGATGTAACTCTGTGAGATGAATTAACAGAACACAGAGCAGTTTCTCAGAAAGCTTCTTTCCAGTTTTGAACGGAAGATATTTCCGTTTTCACCATAGCCCTCTATGGGCTTCCAAATATCCCTTTGCCAATTCCACAAGAACAGCCTTAGCGAAAGGCTTCTTGAAGGGAAAGATGTAACTCTGTGAGATGAATTAACAGAACACAGAGCAGTTTCTGAGAAAGCTTCTTTCCAGTTTTGAACGGAAGATATTCCCTTTTTCAACATAGCCCTCTATGGGCTTCCAAATATCCCTTTGCCAATTCCACAAGAACAGCCTTAGCGAAAGGCTTCTGGAAGGGAAAGATGTAGCTCTGTGAGATGAATTAACAGAGCACAGAGCAGTTTCTCAGAAAGCTTCTTTCCAGTTTTGAACGGAAGATATTTCCTTTTTCACCATAGCCCTCTATGAGCTTCCAAATATCCCTTTGCCAATTCCACAAGAACAGCCTTAGCGAAAGGCTTCTTGAAGGGAAAGATGTAACTCTGTGAGATGAATTAACAGAACACAGAGCAGTTTCTCAGAAAGCTTCTTTCCAGTTTTGAACGGAAGATATTTCCTTTTTCACCATAGCCCTCTATGGGCTTCCAAATATCCCTTTGCCAATTCCACAAGAACAGCCTTAGCGAAAGGCTTCTTGAAGGGAAAGATGTAACTCTGTGAGATGAATTAACAGAACACAGAGCAGTTTCTCAGAAAGCTTCTTTCCAGTTTTGAACGGAAGATATTTCCTTTTTCACCATAGCCCCCTATGGGCTTCCAAATATCCCTTTGCCAAATCCACAAGAACAGCCTTAGCGAAAGGCTTCTTGAAGGGAAAGATGTAACTCTGTGAGATGAATTAACAGAACACAGAGCAGTTTCTCAGAAAGCTTCTTTCCAGTTTTGAACGGAAGATATTTCCTTTTTCACCATAGCCCTCTATGGGCTTCCAAATATCCCTTTGCCAATTCCACAAGAACAGCCTTAGTGAAAGGCTTCTTGAAGGGAAACATGTAACACTGTTAGATGAATTAACAGAACACAGAGCAGTTTCTCAGAAAGCTTCTTTCCAGTTTTGAACGGAAGATATTTCCTTTTTCACCATAGCCCTCTATGGGCTTCCAAATATCCCTTTGCCAATTCCACAAGAACAGCCTTAGCGAAAGGCTTCTTGAAGGGAAAGATGTAACTCTGTGAGATGAATTAACAGCACACAGAGCAGTTTCTCAGAAAGCTTCTTTCCAGTTTTGAACGGAAGGTATTTCCTTTTTCACCATAGCCCTCTATGGGCTTCCAAATATCCCTTTGCCAATTCCACAAGAACAGCCTTAGCGAAAGGCTTCTTGAAGGGAAAGATGTAACTCTGTGAGATGAATTAACAGAACACAGAGCAGTTTCTCAGAAAGCTTCTTTCCAGTTTTGAACGGAAGATATTTCCGTTTTCACCATAGCCCTCTATGGGCTTCCAAATATCCCTTTGCCAATTCCACAAGAACAGCCTTAGCGAAAGGCTTCTTGAAGGGAAAGATGTAACTCTGTGAGATGAATTAACAGAACACAGAGCAGTTTCTCAGAAAGCTTCTTTCCAGTTTTGAACGGAAGATATTCCCTTTTTCAACATAGCCCTCTATGGGCTTCCAAATATCCCTTTGCCAATTCCACAAGAACAGCCTTAGCGAAAGGTTTCTGGAAAGTAAAGATGTAGCTCTGTGAGATGAATTAACAGAACACAGAGTAGTTTCTCAGAAAGCTTCTTTCCAGTTTTGAACGGAAGATATTTCCTTTTTCACCATAGCCCTCTATGGGCTTCCAAATATCCGTTTGCCAATTCCACAAGAACAGCCTTAGGGAAAGGCTTCTTGAAGGGAAAGATGTAACTCTGTGAGATGAATTAACAGAACACAGAGCAGTTTCTCAGAAAGCTTCTTTCCAGTTTTGAACGGAAGATATTTCCTTTTTCACCATAGCCCTCTATGGGCTTCCAAATATCCCTTTGCCAATTCCACAAGAACAGCCTTAGCGAAAGGCTTCTTGAAGGGAAAGATGTAACTCTGTGAGATGAATTAACAGAACACAGAGCAGTTTCTCAGAAAGCTTCTTTCCAGTTTTGAACGGAAGATATTTCCTTTTTCACCATAGCCCTCTATGGGCTTCCAAATATCCCTTTGCCAATTCCACAAGAACAGCCTTAGCGAAAGGCTTCTTGAAGGGAAAGATGTAACTCTGTGAGATGAATTAACAGAACACAGAGCAGTTTCTCAGAAAGCTTCTTTCCAGTTTTGAACGGAAGATATTTTCTTTTTCACCATAGCCCCCTATGGGCTTCCAAATATCCCTTTGCCAAATCCACAAGAACAGCCTTAGCGAAAGGCTTCTTGAAGGGAAAGATGTAACTCTGTGAGATGAATTAACAGAACACAGAGCAGTTTCTCAGAAAGCTTCTTTCCAGTTTTGAACGGAAGATATTTCCTTTTTCACCATAGCCCTCTATGGGCTTCCAAATATCCCTTTGCCAATTCCACAAGAACAGCCTTAGTGAAAGGCTTCTTGAAGGGAAACATGTAACACTGTTAGATGAATTAACAGAACACAGAGCAGTTTCTCAGAAAGCTTCTTTCCAGTTTTGAACGGAAGATATTTCCTTTTTCACCATAGCCCTCTATGGGCTTCCAAATATCCCTTTGCCAATTCCACAAGAACAGCCTTAGCGAAAGGCTTCTTGAAGGGAAAGATGTAACTCTGTGAGATGAATTAACAGCACACAGAGCAGTTTCTCAGAAAGCTTCTTTCCAGTTTTGAACGGAAGGTATTTCCTTTTTCACCATAGCCCTCTATGGGCTTCCAAATATCCCTTTGCCAATTCCACAAGAACAGCCTTAGCGAAAGGCTTCTTGAAGGGAAAGATGTAACTCTGTGAGATGAATTAACAGAACACAGAGCAGTTTCTCAGAAAGCTTCTTTCCAGTTTTGAACGGAAGATATTTCCTTTTTCACCATAGCCCTCTATGGGCTTCCAAATATCCCTTTGCCAATTCCACAAGAACAGCCTTAGCGAAAGGCTTCTTGAAGGGAAAGATGTAACTCTGTGAGATGAATTAACAGAACACAGAGCAGTTTCTCAGAAAGCTTCTTTCCAGTTTTGAACGGAAGATATTTCCGTTTTCACCATAGCCCTCTATGGGCTTCCAAATATCCCTTTGCCAATTCCACAAGAACAGCCTTAGCGAAAGGCTTCTTGAAGGGAAAGATGTAACTCTGTGAGATGAATTAACAGAACACAGAGCAGTTTCTGAGAAAGCTTCTTTCCAGTTTTGAACGGAAGATATTCCCTTTTTCAACATAGCCCTCTATGGGCTTCCAAATATCCCTTTGCCAATTCCACAAGAACAGCCTTAGCGAAAGGCTTCTGGAAGGGAAAGATGTAGCTCTGTGAGATGAATTAACAGAGCACAGAGCAGTTTCTCAGAAAGCTTCTTTCCAGTTTTGAACGGAAGATATTTCCTTTTTCACCATAGCCCTCTATGAGCTTCCAAATATCCCTTTGCCAATTCCACAAGAACAGCCTTAGCGAAAGGCTTCTTGAAGGGAAAGATGTAACTCTGTGAGATGAATTAACAGAACACAGAGCAGTTTCTCAGAAAGCTTCTTTCCAGTTTTGAACGGAAGATATTTCCTTTTTCACCATAGCCCTCTATGGGCTTCCAAATATCCCTTTGCCAATTCCACAAGAACAGCCTTAGCGAAAGGCTTCTTGAAGGGAAAGATGTAACTCTGTGAGATGAATTAACAGAACACAGAGCAGTTTCTCAGAAAGCTTCTTTCCAGTTTTGAACGGAAGATATTTCCTTTTTCACCATAGCCCCCTATGGGCTTCCAAATATCCCTTTGCCAAATCCACAAGAACAGCCTTAGCGAAAGGCTTCTTGAAGGGAAAGATGTAACTCTGTGAGATGAATTAACAGAACACAGAGCAGTTTCTCAGAAAGCTTCTTTCCAGTTTTGAACGGAAGATATTTCCTTTTTCACCATAGCCCTCTATGGGCTTCCAAATATCCCTTTGCCAATTCCACAAGAACAGCCTTAGTGAAAGGCTTCTTGAAGGGAAACATGTAACACTGTTAGATGAATTAACAGAACACAGAGCAGTTTCTCAGAAAGCTTCTTTCCAGTTTTGAACGGAAGATATTTCCTTTTTCACCATAGCCCTCTATGGGCTTCCAAATATCCCTTTGCCAATTCCACAAGAACAGCCTTAGCGAAAGGCTTCTTGAAGGGAAAGATGTAACTCTGTGAGATGAATTAACAGCACACAGAGCAGTTTCTCAGAAAGCTTCTTTCCAGTTTTGAACGGAAGGTATTTCCTTTTTCACCATAGCCCTCTATGGGCTTCCAAATATCCCTTTGCCAATTCCACAAGAACAGCCTTAGCGAAAGGCTTCTTGAAGGGAAAGATGTAACTCTGTGAGATGAATTAACAGAACACAGAGCAGTTTCTCAGAAAGCTTCTTTCCAGTTTTGAACGGAAGATATTTCCGTTTTCACCATAGCCCTCTATGGGCTTCCAAATATCCCTTTGCCAATTCCACAAGAACAGCCTTAGCGAAAGGCTTCTTGAAGGGAAAGATGTAACTCTGTGAGATGAATTAACAGAACACAGAGCAGTTTCTCAGAAAGCTTCTTTCCAGTTTTGAACGGAAGATATTCCCTTTTTCAACATAGCCCTCTATGGGCTTCCAAATATCCCTTTGCCAATTCCACAAGAACAGCCTTAGCGAAAGGTTTCTGGAAAGTAAAGATGTAGCTCTGTGAGATGAATTAACAGAACACAGAGTAGTTTCTCAGAAAGCTTCTTTCCAGTTTTGAACGGAAGATATTTCCTTTTTCACCATAGCCCTCTATGGGCTTCCAAATATCCGTTTGCCAATTCCGCAAGAACAGCCTTAGCGAAAGGCTTCTTGAAGGGAAAGATGTAACTCTGTGAGATGAATTAACAGAACACAGAGCAGTTTCTCAGAAAGCTTCTTTCCAGTTTTGAACGGAAGATATTTCTTTTTTCACCATAGCCCTCTATGGGCTTCCAAATATCCCTTTGCCAATTCCACAAGAACAGCCTTAGCGAAAGGCTTCTTGAAGGGAAAGATGTAACTCTGTGAGATGAATTAACAGAACACAGAGCAGTTTCTCAGAAAGCTTCTTTCCAGTTTTGAACGGAAGATATTTCCTTTTTCACCATAGCCCTCTATGGGCTTCCAAATATCCCTTTGCCAATTCCACAAGAACAGCCTTAGCGAAAGGCTTCTTGAAGGGAAAGATGTAACTCTGTGAGATGAATTAACAGAACACAGAGCAGTTTCTCAGAAAGCTTCTTTCCAGTTTTGAACGGAAGATATTTTCTTTTTCACCATAGCCCTCTATGGGCTTCCAAATATCCCTTTGCCAATTCCACAAGAACAGCCTTAGCGAAAGGCTTCTTGAAGGGAAAGATGTAACTCTGTGAGATGAATTAACAGAACACAGAGCAGTTTCTCAGAAAGCTACTTTCCAGTTTTGAACGGAAGATATTCCCTTTTTCACCATAGCCCTCTATGGGCTTCCAAATATCGCCAATTCCACAAGAACAGCCTTAGCGAAAGGCTCCTGGAAGGGAAAGATGTAGCTCTGTGAGATGAATTAACAGAACACAGAGCAGTTTCTCAGAAAGCTTCTTTCCAGTTTTGAACGGAAGATATTCCCTTTTTCAACATAGCCCTCTATGGGCTTCCAAATATCCCTTTGCCAATTCCACAAGAACAGCCTTAGCGAAAGGCTTCTGGAAGGGAAAGATGTAGCTCTGTGAGATGAATTAACAGAGCACAGAGCAGTTTCTCAGAAAGCTTCTTTCCAGTTTTGAACGGAAGATATTTCCTTTTTCACCATAGCCCTCTATGAGCTTCCAAATATCCCTTTGCCAATTCCACAAGAACAGCCTTAGCGAAAGGCTTCTTGAAGGGAAAGATGTAACTCTGTGAGATGAATTAACAGAACACAGAGCAGTTTCTCAGAAAGCTTCTTTCCAGTTTTGAACGGAAGATATTTCCTTTTTCACCATAGCCCTCTATGGGCTTCCAAATATCCCTTTGCCAATTCCACAAGAACAGCCTTAGCGAAAGGCTTCTTGAAGGGAAAGATGTAACTCTGTGAGATGAATTAACAGAACACAGAGCAGTTTCTCAGAAAGCTTCTTTCCAGTTTTGAACGGAAGATATTTCCTTTTTCACCATAGCCCCCTATGGGCTTCCAAATATCCCTTTGCCAAATCCACAAGAACAGCCTTAGCGAAAGGCTTCTTGAAGGGAAAGATGTAACTATGTGAGATGAATTAACAGAACACAGAGCAGTTTCTCAGAAAGCTTCTTTCCAGTTTTGAACGGAAGATATTTCCTTTTTCACCATAGCCCTCTATGGGCTTCCAAATATCCCTTTGCCAATTCCACAAGAACAGCCTTAGTGAAAGGCTTCTTGAAGGGAAACATGTAACACTGTTCGATGAATTAACAGAACACAGAGCAGTTTCTCAGAAAGCTTCTTTCCAGTTTTGAACGGAAGATATTTCCTTTTTCACCATAGCCCTCTATGGGCTTCCAAATATCCCTTTGCCAATTCCACAAGAACAGCCTTAGCGAAAGGCTTCTTGAAGGGAAAGATGTAACTCTGTGAGATGAATTAACAGCACACAGAGCAGTTTCTCAGAAAGCTTCTTTCCAGTTTTGAACGGAAGGTATTTCCTTTTTCACCATAGCCCTCTATGGGCTTCCAAATATCCCTTTGCCAATTCCACAAGAACAGCCTTAGCGAAAGGCTTCTTGAAGGGAAAGATGTAACTCTGTGAGATGAATTAACAGAACACAGAGCAGTTTCTCAGAAAGCTTCTTTCCAGTTTTGAACGGAAGATATTTCCGTTTTCACCATAGCCCTCTATGGGCTTCCAAATATCCCTTTGCCAATTCCACAAGAACAGCCTTAGCGAAAGGCTTCTTGAAGGGAAAGATGTAACTCTGTGAGATGAATTAACAGAACACAGAGCAGTTTCTCAGAAAGCTTCTTTCCAGTTTTGAACGGAAGATATTCCCTTTTTCAACATAGCCCTCTATGGGCTTCCAAATATCCCTTTGCCAATTCCACAAGAACAGCCTTAGCGAAAGGTTTCTGGAAAGTAAAGATGTAGCTCTGTGAGATGAATTAACAGAACACAGAGTAGTTTCTCAGAAAGCTTCTTTCCAGTTTTGAACGGAAGATATTTCCTTTTTCACCATAGCCCTCTATGGGCTTCCAAATATCCCTTTGCCAATTCCACAAGAACAGCCTTAGCGAAAGGCTTCTTGAAGGGAAAGATGTAACTCTGTGAGATGAATTAACAGAACACAGAGCAGTTTCTCAGAAAGCTTCTTTCCAGTTTTGAACGGAAGATATTTCCTTTTTCACCATAGCCCTCTATGGGCTTCCAAATATCCCTTTGCCAATTCCACAAGAACAGCCTTAGCGAAAGGCTTCTTGAAGGGAAAGATGTAACTCTGTGAGATGAATTAACAGAACACAGAGCAGTTTCTCAGAAAGCTTCTTTCCAGTTTTGAACGGAAGATATTTTCTTTTTCACCATAGCCCTCTATGGGCTTCCAAATATCCCTTTGCCAATTCCACAAGAACAGCCTTAGCGAAAGGCTTCTTGAAGGGAAAGATGTAACTCTGTGAGATGAATTAACAGAACACAGAGCAGTTTCTCAGAAAGCTTCCTTCCAGTTTTGAACGGAAGATATTCCCTTTTTCACCATAGCCCTCTATGGGCTTCCAAATATCGCCAATTCCACAAGAACAGCCTTAGCGAAAGGCTCCTGGAAGGGAAAGATGTAGCTCTGTGAGATGAATTAACAGAACACAGAGCAGTTTCTCAGAAAGCTTCTTTCCAGTTTTGAACGGAAGATATTTCCTTTTTCACCATAGCCCTCTATGGGCTTCCAAATATCCCTTTGCCAATTCCACAAGAACAGCCTTAGCGAAAGGCTTCTTGAAGGGAAAGATGTAACTCTGTGAGATGAATTAACAGAACACAGAGCAGTTTCTCAGAAAGCTTCTTTCCAGTTTTGAACGGAAGATATTTCCTTTTTCACCATAGCCCTCTATGGGCTTCCAAATATCCCTTTGCCAATTCCACAAGAACAGCCTTAGCGAAAGGCTTCTTGAAGGGAAAGATGTAACTCTGTGAGATGAATTAACAGAACACAGAGCAGTTTCTCAGAAGGCTTCTTTCCAGTTTTGAACGGAAGATATTTCCTTTTTCACCGTAGCCCTCTATGGGCTTCCAAATATCCCTTTTCCAATTCCACAAGAAGAGCCTTAGCGAAAGGCTTCTTGAAGGGAAAGATGTAACTCTGTGAGATGAATTAACAGAACACAGAGCAGTTTCTCAGAAAGCTTCTTTCCAGTTTTCAACGGAAGATATTTCCTTTTTCACCATAGCCCTCTATGGGCTTCCAAATATCCCTTTGCCAATTCCACAAGAACAGCCTTAGCGAAAGGCTTCTTGAAGGGAAAGATGTAACGCTGTGAGATGAATTAACAGAACACAGAGCAGTTTCTCAGAAAGCTTCTTTCCAGTTTTCAACGGAAGATATTTCCTTTTTCACCATAGCCCTCTATGGGCTTAAAAATATCCCTTTGCCAATTCCACAAGAACAGCCTTAGCGAAAGGCTTCTTGAAGGGAAAGATGTAACTCTGTGAGATGAATTAACAGAACACAGAGCAGTTTCTCAGAAAGCTTCTTTCCAGTTTTGAACGGTAGATATTTCCTTTTTCACCATAGCCCTCTATGGGCTTCCAAATATCCCTTTGCCAATTCCACAAGAACAGCCTTAGCGAAAGGCTTCTTGAGGGGAAAGATGTAACACTGTGAGATGAATTAACAGAACACAGAGCAGTTTCTGAGAAAGCTTCTTTCCAGTTTTGAACGGAAGATATTTCCTTTTTCACCATAGGCCTCTATGGGCTTCCAAATATCCCTTTGCCAATTCCACAAGAACAGCCTTAGCGATAGGCTTCTTGAAGGGAAAGATGTAACTCTGTCAGATGAATTAACAGCACACAGAGCTGTTTCTCAGAAAGCTTCTTTCCAGTTTTGAACGGAAGATATTTCCGTTTTCACCATAGCCCTCTATGGGCTTCCAAATATCCCTTTGCCAATTCCACAAGAACAGCCTTAGCGAAAGGCTTCTTGAAGGGACAGATGTAACTCTGTGAGATGAATTAACAGAACACAGAGCAGTTTCTCAGAAAGCTTCCTTCCAGTTTTAAATGGAAGATATTCCCTTTTCCACCATAGCCCTCTATGGGCTTCCAAATATCGCCAATTCCACAAGAACAGCCTTAGCGAAAGGCTTCTGGAAGGGAAAGATGTAGCTCTGTGAGATGAATTAACAGAACACAGAGCAGTTTCTCAGAAAGCTTCTTTCCAGTTTTGAACGGAAGATATTTCCGTTTTCACCATAGCCCTCTATGGGCTTCCAAATATCCCTTTGCCAATTCCACAAGAACAGCCTTAGCGAAAGGCTTCTTGAAGGGAAAGATGTAACTCTGCGAGATGAATTAACAGAACACAGAGCAGTTTCTCAGAAAGCTTCTTTCCAGTTTTGAACGGAAGATATTTCCTTTTTCACCATAGCCCTCTATGGGCTTCCAAATATCCCTTTGCCAATTCCACAAGAACAGCCTTAGCGAAAGGCTTCTTGAAGGGAAAGATGTAACTCTGTGAGATGAATTAACAGAACACAGAGCAGTTTCTCAGAAGGCTTCTTTCCAGTTTTGAACGGAAGATATTTCCTTTTTCACCATAGCCCTCTATGGGCTTCCAAATATCCCTTTTCCAATTCCACAAGAAGAGCCTTAGCGAAAGGCTTCTTGAAGGGAAAGATGTAACTCTGTGAGATGAATTAACAGAACACAGAGCAGTTTCTCAGAATGCTTCTTTCCAGTTTTCAACGGAAGATATTTCCTTTTTCACCATAGCCCTCTATGGGCTTCCAAATATCCCTTTGCCAATTCCACAAGAACAGCCTTAGCGAAAGGCTTCTTGAAGGGAAAGATGTAACGCTGTGAGATGAATTAACAGAACACAGAGCAGTTTCTCAGAAAGCTTCTTTCCAGTTTTTAACGGAAGATATTTCCTTTTTCACCATAGCCCTCTATGGGCTTCCAAATATCCCTTTGCCAATTCCACAAGAACAGCCTTAGCGAAAGGCTTCTGGAAGGGAAAGATGTAACTCTGTGAGATGAATTAACAGAACACAGAGCAGTTTCTCAGAAAGCTTCTTTCCAGTTTTAAACGGTAGATATTTCCTTTTTCACCATAGCCCTCTATGGGCTTCCAAATATCCCTTTGCCAATTCCACAAGAACAGCCTTAGCGAAAGGCTTCTTGAAGGGAAAGATGTAACTCTGTGAGATGAATTAACAGAACACAGAGCAGTTTCTCAGAAAGCTTCTTTCCAGTTTTGAACGGAAGATATTCCCTTTTTCACCATAGCCCTCTATGGGCTTCCAAATATCCCTTTGCCAATTCCACAAGAACAGCCTTAGCGAAAGGCTTCTTGAAGGGAAAGATGTAGCTCTGTGAGATGAATTAACAGAACACAGAGCAGTTTCTCAGAAAGCTTCTTTCCAGTTTTGAACGGAAGATATTTCCTTTTTCACCATAGCCCTCTATGGGCTTCCAAATATCCCTTTGCCAATTCCACAAGAACAGCCTTAGCGAAAGGCTTCTTGAAGGGAAAGATGTAACTCTGTGAGATGAATTAACAGAACACAGAGCAGTTTCTCAGAAAGCTTCTTTCCAGTTTTGAACGGAAGATATTTCCTTTTTCACCATAGCCCTCTAAGGGCTTCCAAATATCCCTTTGCCAATTCCACAAGAACAGCCTTAGTGAAAGGCTTCTTGAAGGGAAAGATGTAACTCTGGGAGATGAATTAACAGAACACAGAGCAGTTTCTCAGAAAGCTTCTTTCCAGTTTTGAACGGAAGATATTTCCTTTTTCACCATAGCCCTCTATGGGCTTCCAAATATCCCTTTGCCAATTCCACAAGAACAGCCTTAGCGAAAGGCTTCTTGAAGGGAAAGATGTAACGCTGTGAGATGAATTAACAGAACACAGAGCAGTTTCTCAGAAAGCTTCTTTCCAGTTTTGAACGGAAGATATTTCCTTTTTCACCATAGCCCTCTATGGGCTTCCAAATATCCCTTTGCCAATTCCACAAGAACAGCCTTAGCGAAAGGCTTCTTGAAGGGAAAGATGTAACTCTGTGAGATGAATTAACAGAACACAGAGCAGTTTCTCAGAAAGCTTCTTTCCAGTTTTGAACGGAAGATATTTCCTTTTTCACCATAGCCCTCTATGGGCTTCCAAATATCCCTTTGCCAATTCCACAAGAACAGCCTTAGCGAAAGGCTTCTTGAAGGGAAAGATGTAACCCTGTGAGATGAATTAACAGAACACAGAGCAGTTTCTCAGAAAGCTTCTTTCCAGTTTTGAACGGAAGATATTTCCTTTTTCACCATAGCCCTCTATGGGCTTCCAAATATCCCTTTGCCAATTCCACAAGAACAGCCTTAGCGAAAGGCTTCTTGAAGGGAAAGATGTAACTCTGTGAGATGAATTAACAGAACACAGAGAAGTTTCTCAGAAAGCTTCTTTCCAATTTTGAACGGAAGATATTCCTTTTTCAACATAGCCCTCTATGGGCTTCCAAATATCGCCAATTCCACAAGAACAGCCTTAGCGAAAGGCTCCTGGAAGGGAAAGATGTAGCTCTGTGAGATGAATTAACAGAACACAGAGCAGTTTCTCAGAAAGCTTCTTTCCAGTTTTGAACGGAAGATATTCCCTTTTTCACCATAGCCCTCTATGGGCTTCCAAATATCCCTTTGCCTATTCCACAAGAACAGCCTTAGCGAAAGGCTTCTTGAAGGGAAAGATGTAACTCTGTGAGATGAATTAACAGAACACAGAGCTGTTTCTCAGAAAGATTCTTTCCAGTTTTGAACGGAAGATATTTCCTTTTTCACCATAGCCCTCTATGGGCTTCCAAATATCCCTTTGCCAATTCCACAAGAACAGCCTTAGCGAAAGGCTTCTTGAAGGGAAAGATGTAACTCTGTGAGATGAATTAACAGAACACAGAGCAGTTTCTCAGAAAGCTTCTTTCCAGTTTTGAACGGAAGATATTTCCTTTTTCACCATAGCCCTCTATGGGCTTCCAAATATCCCTTTGCCAATTCCACAAGAACAGCCTTAGCGAACGGCTTCTAGAAGGGAAAGATGTAGCTCTGTGAGATGAATTAACAGAACACAGAGCAGTTTCTCAGAAAGCTTCTTTCCAGTTTTGAACGGAAGATATTTCCTTTTTCACCATAGCCCTCTATGGGCTTCCAAATATCCCTTTGCCAATTCCACAAGAACAGCCTTAGCGAAAGGCTTCTTGAAGGGAAAGATGTAACGCTGTGCGATGAATTAACAGAACACAGAGCAGTTTCTCAGAAAGCTTCTTTCCAGTTTTGAACGGAAGATATTTCCTTTTTCACCATAGCCCTCTATGGGCTTCCAAATATCCCTTTGCCAATTCCACAAGAACAGCCTTAGCGAAAGGCTTCTTGAAGGGAAAGATGTAACTCTGTGAGATGAATTAACAGAACACAGAGCAGTTTCTCAGAAAGCTTCTTTCCAGTTTTGAACGGAAGATATTTCCTTTTTCACCATAGCCCTCTATGGGCTTCCAAATATCCCTTTGCCAATTCCAGAAGAACAGCCTTAGCGAAAGGCTTCTTGAAGGGAAAGATGTAACTCTGTGAGATGAATTAACAGAACACAGAGCAGTTTCTCAGAAAGCTTCTTTCCAGTTTTGAACGGAAGATATTTCCTTTTTCACCATAGCCCTCTATGGGCTTCCAAATATCCCTTTGCCAATTCCACAAGAACAGCCTTAGCGAAAGGCTTCTTGAAGGGAAAGATGTAACTCTGTGAGATGAATTAACAGAACACAGAGCAGTTTCTCAGAAAGCTTCTTTCCAGTTTTGAACGGAAGATATTTCCTTTTTCACCATAGCCCTCTATGGGCTTCCAAATATCCCTTTGCCAATTCCACAAGAACAGCCTTAGCGAAAGGCTTCTTGAAGGGAAAGATGTAACTCTGTGAGATGAATTAACAGAACACAGAGCAGTTTCTCAGAAAGCTTCCTTCCAGTTTTAAATGGAAGATATTCCCTTTTTCACCATAGCCCTCTATGGGCTTCCAAATATCGCCAATTCCACAAGAACAGCCTTAGCGAAAGGCTTCTGGAAGGGAAAGATGTAGCTCTGTGAGATGAATTAACAGAACACAGAGCAGTTTCTCAGAAAGCTTCTTTCCAGTTTTGAACGGAAGATATTTCCGTTTTCACCATAGCCCTCTATGGGCTTCCAAATATCCCTTTGCCAATTCCACAAGAACAGCCTTAGCGAAAGGCTTCTTGAAGGGAAAGATGTAACTCTGCGAGATGAATTAACAGAACACAGAGCAGTTTCTCAGAAAGCTTCTTTCCAGTTTTGAACGAAAGATATTTCCTTTTTCACCATAGCCTTCTATGGGCTTCCAAATATCCCTTTGCCAATTCCACAAGAACAGCCTTAGCGAAAGGCTTCTTGAAGGGAAAGATGTAACTCTGTGAGATGAATTAACAGAACACAGAGCAGTTTCTCAGAAGGCTTCTTTCCAGTTTTGAACGGAAGATATTTCCTTTTTCACCATAGCCCTCTATGGGCTTCCAAATATCCCTTTTCCAATTCCACAAGAAGAGCCTTAGCGAAAGGCTTCTTGAAGGGAAAGATGTAACTCTGTGAGATGAATTAACAGAACACAGAGCAGTTTCTCAGAAAGCTTCTTTCCAGTTTTCAACGGAAGATATTTCCTCTTTCACCATAGCCCTCTATGGGCTTCCAAATATCCCTTTGCCAATTCCACAAGAACAGCCTTAGCGAAAGGCTTCTTGAAGGGAAAGATGTAACTCTGTGAGATGAATTAACAGAACACAGAGCAGTTTCTCAGAAAGCTTCTTTCCAGTTTTCAACGGAAGATATTTCCTTTTTCACCATAGCCCTCTATGGGCTTAAAAATATCCCTTTGCCAATTCCACAAGAACAGCCTTAGCGAAAGGCTTCTTGAAGGGAAAGATGTAACTCTGTGAGATGAATTAACAGAACACAGAGCAGTTTCTCAGAAAGCTTCTTTCCAGTTTTGAACGGTAGATATTTCCTTTTTCACCATAGCCCTCTATGGGCTTCCAAATATCCCTTTGCCAATTCCACAAGAACAGCCTTAGCGAAAGGCTTCTTGAGGGGAAAGATGTAACACTGTGAGATGAATTAACAGAACACAGAGCAGTTTCTGAGAAAGCTTCTTTCCAGTTTTGAACGGAAGATATTTCCTTTTTCACCATAGGCCTCTATGGGCTTCCAAATATCCCTTTGCCAATTCCACAAGAACAGCCTTAGCGATAGGCTTCTTGAAGGGAAAGATGTAACTCTGTGAGATGAATTAACAGCACACAGAGCTGTTTCTCAGAAAGCTTCTTTCCAGTTTTGAACGGAAGATATTTCCGTTTTCACCATAGCCCTCTATGGGCTTCCAAATATCCCTTTGCCAATTCCACAAGAACAGCCTTAGCGAAAGGCTTCTTGTAGGGACAGATGTAACTCTGTGAGATGAATTAACAGAACACAGAGCAGTTTCTCAGAAAGCTTCCTTCCAGTTTTAAATGGAAGATATTCCCTTTTTCACCATAGCCCTCTATGGGCTTCCAAATATCGCCAATTCCACAAGAACAGCCTTAGCGAAAGGCTTCTGGAAGGGAAAGATGTAGCTCTGTGAGATGAATTAACAGAACACAGAGCAGTTTCTCAGAAAGCTTCTTTCCAGTTTTGAACGGAAGATATTTCCGTTTTCACCATAGCCCTCTATGGGCTTCCAAATATCCCTTTGCCAATTCCACAAGAACAGCCTTAGCGAAAGGCTTCGTGAAGGGAAAGATGTAACTCAGCGAGATGAATTAACAGAACACATAGCAGTTTCTCAGAAAGCTTCTTTCCAGTTTTGAACGGAAGATATTTCCTTTTTCACCATAGCCCTCTATGGGCTTCCAAATATCCCTTTGCCAATTCCACAAGAAAAGCCTTAGCGAAAGGCTTCTTGAAGGGAAAGATGTAACTCTGTGAGATGAATTAACAGAACACAGAGCAGTTTCTCAGAAGGCTTCTTTCCAGTTTTGAACGGAAGATATTTCCTTTTTCACCATAGCCCTCTATGGGCTTCCAAATATCCCTTTTCCAATTCCACAAGAAGAGCCTTAGCGAAAGGCTTCTTGAAGGGAAAGATGTAACACTGTGAGATGAATTAACAGAACACAGAGCAGTTTCTCAGAAAGCTTCTTTCTAATTTTGAACGGAAGATATTCCCTTTTTCACCATAGCCCTCTATGGGCTTCCAAATATCCCTTTGCCAATTCCGCAAGAACAGCCTTAGCGAAAGGCTTCTGGAAAGGAAAGTTGTAGCTCTGTGAGATGAATTAACAGAACACAGAGCAGTTTCTCAGAAAGCTTCTTTCCAGTTTTGAACGGAAGATATTTCCTTTTTCACCATAGCCCTCTATGGGCTTCCAAATATCCCTTTGCCAATTCCACAAGAACAGCCTTAGCGAAAGGCTTCTTGAAGGGAAAGATGTAACTCTGTGAGATGAATTAACAGAACACAGAGCAGTTTCTCAGAAAGCTTCCTTCCAGTTTTAAATGGAAGATATTCCCTTTTTCACCATAGCCCTCTATGGGCTTCCAAATATCGCCAATTCCACAAGAACAGCCTTAGCGAAAGGCTTCTGGAAGGGAAAGATGTAGCTCTGTGAGATGAATTAACAGAACACAGAGCAGTTTCTCAGAAAGCTTCTTTCCAGTTTTGAACGGAAGATATTTCCGTTTTCACCATAGCCCTCTATGGGCTTCCAAATATCCCTTTGCCAATTCCACAAGAACAGCCTTAGCGAAAGGCTTCTTGAAGGGAAAGATGTAACTCTGCGAGATGAATTAACAGAACACAGAGCAGTTTCTCAGAAAGCTTCTTTCCAGTTTTGAACGGAAGATATTTCCTTTTTCACCATAGCCTTCTATGGGCTTCCAAATATCCCTTTGCCAATTCCACAAGAACAGCCTTAGCGAAAGGCTTCTTGAAGGGAAAGATGTAACTCTGTGAGATGAATTAACAGAACACAGAGCAGTTTCTCAGAAGGCTTCTTTCCAGTTTTGAACGGAAGATATTTCCTTTTTCACCATAGCCCTCTATGGGCTTCCAAATATCCCTTTTCCAATTCCACAAGAAGAGCCTTAGCGAAAGGCTTCTTGAAGGGAAAGATGTAACTCTGTGAGATGAATTAACAGAACACAGAGCAGTTTCTCAGAAAGCTTCTTTCCAGTTTTCAACGGAAGATATTTCCTTTTTCACCATAGCCCTCTATGGGCTTCCAAATATCCCTTTGCCAATTCCACAAGAACAGCCTTAGCGAAAGGCTTCTTGAAGGGAAAGATGTAACTCTGTGAGATGAATTAACAGAACACAGAGCAGTTTCTCAGAAAGCTTCTTTCCAGTTTTCAACGGAAGATATTTCCTTTTTCACCATAGCCCTCTATGGGCTTAAAAATATCCCTTTGCCAATTCCACAAGAACAGCCTTAGCGAAAGGCTTCTTGAAGGGAAAGATGTAACTCTGTGAGATGAATTAACAGAACACAGAGCAGTTTCTCAGAAAGCTTCTTTCCAGTTTTGAACGGTAGATATTTCCTTTTTCACCATAGCCCTCTATGGGCTTCCAAATATCCCTTTGCCAATTCCACAAGAACAGCCTTAGCGAAAGGCTTCTTGAGGGGAAAGATGTAACACTGTGAGATGAATTAACAGAACACAGAGCAGTTTCTGAGAAAGCTTCTTTCCAGTTTTGAACGGAAGATATTTCCTTTTTCACCATAGGCCTCTATGGGCTTCCAAATATCCCTTTGCCAATTCCACAAGAACAGCCTTAGCGATAGGCTTCTTGAAGGGAAAGATGTAACTCTGTGAGATGAATTAACAGCACACAGAGCTGTTTCTCAGAAAGCTTCTTTCCAGTTTTGAACGGAAGATATTTCCGTTTTCACCATAGCCCTCTATGGGCTTCCAAATATCCCTTTGCCAATTCCACAAGAACAGCCTTAGCGAAAGGCTTCTTGTAGGGACAGATGTAACTCTGTGAGATGAATTAACAGAACACAGAGCAGTTTCTCAGAAAGCTTCCTTCCAGTTTTAAATGGAAGATATTCCCTTTTTCACCATAGCCCTCTATGGGCTTCCAAATATCGCCAATTCCACAAGAACAGCCTTAGCGAAAGGCTTATGGAAGGGAAAGATGTAGCTCTGTGAGATGAATTAACAGAACACAGAGCAGTTTCTCAGAAAGCTTCTTTCCAGTTTTGAACGGAAGATATTTCCGTTTTCACCATAGCCCTCTATGGGCTTCCAAATATCCCTTTGCCAATTCCACAAGAACAGCCTTAGCGAAAGGCTTCTTGAAGGGAAAGATGTAACTCAGCGAGATGAATTAACAGAACACATAGCAGTTTCTCAGAAAGCTTCTTTCCAGTTTTGAACGGAAGATATTTCCTTTTTCACCATAGCCCTCTATGGGCTTCCAAATATCCCTTTGCCAATTCCACAAGAAAAGCCTTAGCGAAAGGCTTCTTGAAGGGAAAGATGTAACTCTGTGAGATGAATTAACAGAACACAGAGCAGTTTCTCAGAAGGCTTCTTTCCAGTATTGAACGGAAGATATTTCCTTTTTCACCATAGCCCTCTATGGGCTTCCAAATATCCCTTTTCCAATTCCACAAGAAGAGCCTTAGCGAAAGGCTTCTTGAAGGGAAAGATGTAACTCTGTGAGATGAATTAACAGAACACAGAGCAGTTTCTCAGAAAGCTTCTTTCTAATTTTGAACGGAAGATATTCCCTTTTTCACCATAGCCCTCTATGGGCTTCCAAATATCCCTTTGCCAATTCCGCAAGAACAGCCTTAGCGAAAGGCTTCTGGAAAGGAAAGTTGTAGCTCTGTGAGATGAATTAACAGAACACAGAGCAGTTTCTCAGAAAGCTTCTTTCCAGTTTTGAACGGAAGATATTTCCTTTTTCACCACAGCCTTCTATGGGCTTCCAAATATCCCTTTGCCAATTCCACAAGAATAGCCTTAGCGAAAGGCTTCTTGAAGGGAAAGATGTAACTCTGTGAGATGAATTAACAGAACACGGAGCAGTTTCTCAGAAAGCTTCTTTCCAGTTTTGAACGGAAGATATTTCCTTTTTCACCATAGCCCTCTATGGGCTTCCAAATATCCCTTTGCCAATTCCACAAGAACAGCCTTAGCGAAAGGCTTCTTGAAGGGAAAGATGTAACTCTGTGAGATGAATTAACAGAACACAGAGCAGTTTCTCAGAAAGCTTCTTTCCAGTTTTCAACGGAAGATATTTCCTTTTTCACCATAGCCCTCTATGGGCTTCCAAATATCCCTTTGCCAATTCCACAAGAACAGCCTTAGCGAAAGGCTTCTTGAAGGGAAAGATGTAACTCTGTGAGATGAATTAACAGAACACAGAGCAGTTTCTCAGAAAGCTTCTTTCCAGTTTTGAACGGAAGATATTTTCTTTTTCACCATAGCCCCCTATGGGCTTCCAAATATCCCTTTGCCAAATCCACAAGAACAGCCTTAGCGAAAGGCTTCTTGAAGGGAAAGATGTAACTCTGTGAGATGAATTAACAGAACACAGAGCAGTTTCTCAGAAAGCTTCTTTCCAGTTTTGAACGGAAGATATTTCCTTTTTCACCATAGCCCTCTATGAGCTTCCAAATATCCCTGTGCCAATTCCACAAGAACAGACTTAGTGAAAGGCTTCTTGAAGGGAAACATGTAACACTGTTAGATGAATTAACAGAACACAGAGCAGTTTCTCAGAAAGCTTCTTTCCAGTTTTGAACGGAAGATATTTCCTTTTTTACCATAGCCCTCTATGGGCTTCCAAATATCCCTTTGCCAATTCCACAAGAACAGCCTTAGCGAAAGGCTTCTTGAAGGGAAAGATGTAACTCTGTGAGATGAATTAACAGCACACAGAGCAGTTTCTCAGAAAGCTTCTTTCCAGTTTTGAACGGAAGGTATTTCCTTTTTCACCATAGCCCTCTATGGGCTTCCAAATATCCCTTTGCCAATTCCACAAGAACAGCCTTAGCGAAAGGCTTCTTGAAGGGAAAGATGTAACTCTGTGAGATGAATTAACAGAACACAGAGCAGTTTCTCAGAAAGCTTCTTTCCAGTTTTGAACGGAAGATATTTCCTTTTTCACCATAGCCCTCTATGGGCTTCCAAATATCCCTTTGCCAATTCCACAAGAACAGCCTTCGCGAAAGGCTTCTTGAAGGGAAAGATGTAACTCTGTGAGATGAATTAACAGAACACAGAGCAGTTTCTCAGAAAGCTTCTTTCCAGTTTTGAACGGAAGATATTTCCGTTTTCACCATAGCCCTCTATGGGCTTCCAAATATCCCTTTGCCAATTCCACAAGAACAGCCTTAGCGAAAGGCTTCTTGAAGGGAAAGATGTAACTCTGTGAGATGAATTAACAGAACACAGAGCAGTTTCTCAGAAAGCTTCTTTCCAGTTTTGAACGGAAGATATTCCCTTTTTCAACATAGCCCTCTATGGGCTTCCAAATATCCCTTTGCCAATTCCACAAGAACAGCCTTAGCGAAAGGTTTCTGGAAAGTAAAGATGTAGCTCTGTGAGATGAATTAACAGAACACAGAGTAGTTTCTCAGAAAGCTTCTTTCCAGTTTTGAACGGAAGATATTTCCTTTTTCACCATAGCCCTCTATGGGCTTCCAAATATCCCTTTGCCAATTCCACAAGAACAGCCTTAGCGAAAGGCTTCTTGAAGGGAAAGATGTAACTCTGTGAGATGAATTAACAGAACACAGAGCAGTTTCTCAGAAAGCTTCTTTCCAGTTTTGAACGGAAGATATTTCCTTTTTCACCATAGCCCTCTAGGGGCTTCCAAATATCCCTTTGCCAATTCCACAAGAACAGCCTTAGCGAAAGGCTTCTTGAAGGGAAACATGTAACTCTGTGAGATGAATTAACAGAACACAGAGCAGTTTCTCAGAAAGCTTCTTTCCAGTTTTGAACGGAAGATATTCCCTTTTTCAACATAGCCCTCTATGGGCTTCCAAATATCCCTTTGCCAATTCCACAAGAACAGCCTTAGCGAAAGGTTTCTGGAAAGTAAAGATGTAGCTCTGTGAGATGAATTAACAGAACACAGAGTAGTTTCTCAGAAAGCTTCTTTCCAGTTTTGAACGGAAGATATTTCCTTTTTCACCATAGCCCTCTATGGGCTTCCAAATATCCCTTTGCCAATTCCAGAAGAACAGCCTTAGCGAAAGGCTTCTTGAAGGGAAAGATGTAACTCTGTGAGATGAATTAACAGAACACAGAGCAGTTTCTCAGAAAGCTTCTTTCCAGTTTTGAACGGAAGATATTTCCTTTTTCACCATAGCCCTCTATGGGCTTCCAAATATCCCTTTGCCAATTCCACAAGAACAGCCTTAGCGAAAGGCTTCTTGAAGGGAAAGATGTAACTCTGTGAGATGAATTAACAGAACACAGAGCAGTTTCTCAGAAAGCTTCTTTCCAGTTTTGAACGGAAGATATTCCCTTTTTCAACATAGCCCTCTATGGGCTTCCAAATATCCCTTTGCCAATTCCACAAGAACAGCCTTAGCGAAAGGTTTCTGGAAAGTAAAGATGTAGCTCTGTGAGATGAATTAACAGAACACAGAGTAGTTTCTCAGAAAGCTTCTTTCCAGTTTTGAACGGAAGATATTTCCTTTTTCACCATAGCCCTCTATGGGCTTACAAATATCCCTTTGCCAATTCCACAAGAACAGCCTTAGCGAAAGGCTTCTTGAAGGGAAAGATGTAACTCTGTGAGATGAATTAACAGAACACAGAGCAGTTTCTCAGAAAGCTTCTTTCCAGTTTTGAACGGAAGATATTTCCTTTTTCACCATAGCCCTCTATGGGCTTCCAAATATCCCTTTGCCAATTCCACAAGAACAGCCTTAGCGAAAGGCTTCTTGAAGGGAAAGATGTAACTCTGTGAGATGAATTAACAGAACACAGAGCAGTTTCTCAGAAAGCTTCTTTCCAGTTTTGAACGGAAGATATTTCCTTTTTCACCAAAGCCCTCTATGGGCTTCCAAATATCCCTTTGCCAATTCCACAAGAACAGCCTTAGCGAAAGGCTTCTTGAAGGGAAAGATGTAACTCTGTGAGATGAATTAACAGAACACAGAGAAGTTTCTCAGAAAGCTTCTTTCAAATTTTGAACGGAAGATATTCCCTTTTTCAACATAGCCCTCTATGGGCTTCCAAATATCGCCAATTCCACAAGAACAGCCTTAGCGAAAGGCTCCTGGAAGGGAAAGATGTAGCTCTGTGAGATGAATTAACAGAACACAGAGCAGTTTCTCAGAAAGCTTCTTTCCAGTTTTGAACGGAAGATATTCCCTTTTTCACCATAGCCCTCTATGGGCTTCCAAATATCCCTTTGCCAATTCCACAAGAACAGCCTTAGCGAAAGGCTTCTTGAAGGGAAAGATGTAACTCTGTGAGATGAATTAACAGAACACAGAGCAGTTTCTCAGAAAGATTCTTTCCAGTTTTGAACGGAAGATATTTCCTTTTTCACCATAGCCCTCTATGGGCTTCCAAATATCCCTTTGCCAATTCCACAAGAACAGCCTTAGCGAAAGGCTTCTTGAAGGGAAAGATGTAACTCTGTGAGATGAATTAACAGAACACAGAGCAGTTTCTCAGAAAGCTTCTTTCCAGTTTTGAACGGAAGATATTTCCTTTTTCACCATAGCCCTCTATGGGCTTCCAAATATCCCTTTGCCAATTCCACAAGAACAGCCTTAGCGAACGGCTTCTAGAAGGGAAAGATGTAGCTCTGTGAGATGAATTAACAGAACACAGAGCAGTTTCTCAGAAAGCTTCTTTCCAGTTTTGAACGGAAGATATTTCCTTTTTCACCATAGCCCTCTATGGGCTTCCAAATATCCCTTTGCCAATTCCACAAGAACAGCCTTAGCGAAAGGCTTCTTGAAGGGAAAGATGTAACGCTGTGCGATGAATTAACAGAACACAGAGCAGTTTCTCAGAAAGCTTCTTTCCAGTTTTGAACGGAAGATATTTCCTTTTTCACCATAGCCCTCTATGGGCTTCCAAATATCCCTTTGCCAATTCCACAAGAACAGCCTTAGCGAAAGGCTTCTTGAAGGGAAAGATGTAACTCTGTGAGATGAATTAACAGAACACAGAGCAGTTTCTCAGAAAGCTTCTTTCCAGTTTTGAACGGAAGATATTTCCTTTTTCACCATAGCCCTCTATGGGCTTCCAAATATCCCTTTGCCAATTCCAGAAGAACAGCCTTAGCGAAAGGCTTCTTGAAGGGAAAGATGTAACTCTGTGAGATGAATTAACAGAACACAGAGCAGTTTCTCAGAAAGCTTCTTTCCAGTTTTGAACGGAAGATATTTCCTTTTTCACCATAGCCCTCTATGGGCTTCCAAATATCCCCTTGCCAATTCCACAAGAACAGCCTTAGCGAAAGGCTTCTTGAAGGGAAAGATGTAACTCTGTGAGATGAATTAACAGAACACAGAGCAGTTTCTCAGAAAGCTTCTTTCCAGTTTTGAACGGAAGATATTTCCTTTTTCACCATAGCCCTCTATGGGCTTCCAAATATCCCTTTGCCAATTCCACAAGAACAGCCTTAGCGAAAGGCTTCTTGAAGGGAAAGATGTAACTCTGTGAGATGAATTAACAGAACACAGAGCAGTTTCTCAGAAAGCTTCTTTCCAGTTTTGAACGGAAGATATTTCCTTTTTCACCATAGCCCTCTATGGGCTTCCAAATATCCCTTTGCCAATTCCACAAGAACAGCCTTAGCGAAAGGCTTCTTGAAGGGAAAGATGTAACTCTGTGAGATGAATTAACAGAACACAGAGCAGTTTCTCAGAAAGCTTCTTTCCAGTTTTGAACGGAAGATATTTCCTTTTTCACCATAGCCCTCTATGGGCTTCCAAATATCCCTTTGCCAATTCCACAAGAACAGCCTTAGCGAAAGGCTTCTTGAAGGGAAAGATGTAACTCTGTGAGATGAATTAACAGAACACAGAGCAGTTTCTCAGAAAGCTTCTTTCCAGTTTTGAACGGAAGATATTTCCTTTTTCACCATAGCCCTCAATGTTCTTCCAAATATCCCTTTGCCAATTCCACAAGAACAGCCTTAGCGAAAGGCTTCTTGAAGGGAAAGATGTAACTCTGTGAGATGAATTAAGAGAACACAGAACAGTTTCTCAGAAAGCTTCTTTCCAGTTTTGAACGGAAGATATTTCCTTTTTCATCATAGCCCTCTATGGGCTTCCAAATATCCCTTTGCCAATTCCACAAGAACAGCCTTAGCGAAAGGCTTCTTGAAGGGAAAGATGTAACTCTGTGAGATGAATTAACAGAACACAGAGAAGTTTCTCAGAAAGCTTCTTTCCAATTTTGAACGGAAGATATTCCCTTTTTCAACATAGCCCTCTATGGGCTTCCAAATATCCCTTTGCCAATTCCGCAAGAACAGCCTTAGCGAAAGGCTTCTGGAAAGGAAAGTTGTAGCTCTGTGAGATGAATTAACAGAACACAGAGCAGTTTCTCAGAAAGCTTCTTTCCAGTTTTGAACGGAAGATATTTCCTTTTTCACCACAGCCCTCTATGGGCTTCCAAATATCCCTTTGCCAATTCCACAAGAATAGCCTTAGCGAAAGGCTTCTTGAAGGGAAAGATGTAACTCTGTGAGATGAATTAACAGAACACAGAGCAGTTTCTCAGAAAGCTTCTTTCCAGTTTTGAACGGAAGATATTTCCTTTTTCACCATAGCCCTCTATGAGCTTCCAAATATCCCTTTGCCAATTCCACAAGAACAGCCTTAGCGAAAGGCTTCTTGAAGGGAAAGATGTAACTCTGTGAGATGAATTAACAGAACACAGAGCAGTTTCTCAGAAAGCTTCTTTCCAGTTTTGAACGGAAGATATTTCCTTTTTCACCATAGCCCTCTATGGGCTTCCAAATATCCCTTTGCCAATTCCACAAGAACAGCCTTAGCGAAAGGCTTCTTGAAGGGAAAGATGTAACTCTGTGAGATGAATTAACAGAACACAGAGCAGTTTCTCAGAAAGCTTCTTTCCAGTTTTAAACGGAAGATATTTCCTTTTTCACCATAGCCCTCTATGGGCTTCCAAATATCCCTTTGACAATTGCACAAGAACAGCCTTAGCGAAAGGCTTCTTGAAGGGATAGATGTAACTCTGTGAGATGAATTAACAGAACACAGAGCAGTTTCTCAGAAAGCTTCTTTCCAGTTTTGAACGGAAGATATTTCCTTTTTCACCATAGCCCTCTATGGGCTTCCAAATATCCCTTTGCCAATTCCACAAGAACAGCCTTAGCGAAAGGCTTCTTGAAGGGAAAGATGTAACTCTGTGAGATGAATTAACAGAACACAGAGCAGTTTCTCAGAAAGCTTCTTTCCAGTTTTGAACGGAAGGTATTTCCTTTTTCACTATACCCCTCTATGGGCTTCCAAATATCCCTTTGCCAATTCCACAAGAACAACCTTAGCGAAAGGCTTCTGGAAGGGAAAGATGTAGCACTGTGAGATGAATTAACAGAACACAGAGCAGTTTCTCAGAAAGCTTCTTTCCAGTTTTGAACGGAAGATATTTCCTTTTTCACCATAGCCCTCTATGAGCTTCCAAATATCCCTTTGCCAATTCCACAAGAACAGCCTTAGCGAAAGGCTTCTTGAAGGGAAAGATGTAACTCTGTGAGATGAATTAACAGAACACAGAGCAGTTTCTCAGAAAGCTTCTTTCCAGTTTTCAACGGAAGATATTTCCTTTTTCACCATAGCCCTCTATGGGCTTCCAAATATCCCTTTGCCAATTCCACAAGAACAGCCTTAGCGAAAGGCTTCTTGAAGGGAAAGATGTAACTCTGTGAGATGAATTAACAGAACACAGAGCAGTTTCTCAGAAAGCTTCTTTCCAGTTTTGAACGGAAGATATTTTCTTTTTCACCATAGCCCCCTATGGGCTTCCAAATATCCCTTTGCCAAATCCACAAGAACAGCCTTAGCGAAAGGCTTCTTGAAGGGAAAGATGTAACTCTGTGAGATGAATTAACAGAACACAGAGCAGTTTCTCAGAAAGCTTCTTTCCAGTTTTGAACGGAAGATATTTCCTTTTTCACCATAGCCCTCTATGAGCTTCCAAATATCCCTTTGCCAATTCCACAAGAACAGCCTTAGTGAAAGGCTTCTTGAAGGGAAACATGTAACACTGTTAGATGAATTAACAGAACACAGAGCAGTTTCTCAGAAAGCTTCTTTCCAGTTTTGAACGGAAGATATTTCCTTTTTCACCATAGCCCTCTATGGGCTTCCAAATATCCCTTTGCCAATTCCACAAGAACAGCCTTAGCGAAAGGCTTCTTGAAGGGAAAGATGTAACTCTGTGAGATGAATTAACAGCACACAGAGCAGTTTCTCAGAAAGCTTCTTTCCAGTTTTGAACGGAAGGTATTTCCTTTTTCACCATAGCCCTCTATGGGCTTCCAAATATCCCTTTGCCAATTCCACAAGAACAGCCTTAGCGAAAGGCTTCTTGAAGGGAAAGATGTAACTCTGTGAGATGAATTAACAGAACACAGAGCAGTTTCTCAGAAAGCTTCTTTCCAGTTTTGAACGGAAGATATTTCCTTTTTCACCATAGCCCTCTATGGGCTTCCAAATATCCCTTTGCCAATTCCACAAGAACAGCCTTCGCGAAAGGCTTCTTGAAGGGAAAGATGTAACTCTGTGAGATGAATTAACAGAACACAGAGCAGTTTCTCAGAAAGCTTCTTTCCAGTTTTGAACGGAAGATATTTCCGTTTTCACCATAGCCCTCTATGGGCTTCCAAATATCCCTTTGCCAATTCCACAAGAACAGCCTTAGCGAAAGGCTTCTTGAAGGGAAAGATGTAACTCTGTGAGATGAATTAACAGAACACAGAGCAGTTTCTCAGAAAGCTTCTTTCCAGTTTTGAACGGAAGATATTCCCTTTTTCAACATAGCCCTCTATGGGCTTCCAAATATCCCTTTGCCAATTCCACAAGAACAGCCTTAGCGAAAGGTTTCTGGAAAGTAAAGATGTAGCTCTGTGAGATGAATTAACAGAACACAGAGTAGTTTCTCAGAAAGCTTCTTTCCAGTTTTGAACGGAAGATATTTCCTTTTTCACCATAGCCCTCTATGGGCTTCCAAATATCCCTTTGCCAATTCCACAAGAACAGCCTTAGCGAAAGGCTTCTTGAAGGGAAAGATGTAACTCTGTGAGATGAATTAACAGAACACAGAGCAGTTTCTCAGAAAGCTTCTTTCCAGTTTTGAACGGAAGATATTTCCTTTTTCACCATAGCCCTCTATGGGCTTCCAAATATCCCTTTGCCAATTCCACAAGAACAGCCTTAGCGAAAGGCTTCTTGAAGGGAAAGATGTAACTCTGTGAGATGAATTAACAGAACACAGAGCCGTTTCTCAGAAAGCTTCTTTCCAGTTTTGAACGGAAGATATTTCCTTTTTCACCATAGCCCTCTATGGGCTTCCAAATATCCCTTTGCCAATTCCACAAGAACAGCCTTAGCGAAAGGCTTCTTGAAGGGAAAGATGTAACTCTGTGAGATGAATTAACAGAACACAGAGCAGTTTCTCAGAAAGCTTCCTTCCAGTTTTGAACGGAAGATATTCCCTTTTTCACCATAGACCTCTATGGGCTTCCAAATATCGCCAATTCCACAAGAACAGCCTTAGCGAAAGGCTCCTGGAAGGGAAAGATGTAGCTCTGTGAGATGAATTAACAGAACACAGAGCAGTTTCTCAGAAAGCTTCTTTCCAGTTTTGAACGGAAGATATTTCCTTTTTCACCATAGCCCTCTATGGGCTTCCAAATATCCCTTTGCCAATTCCACAAGAACAGCCTTAGCGAAAGGCTTCTTGAAGGGAAAGATGTAACTCTGTGAGATGAATTAACAGAACACAGAGCAGTTTCTCAGAAAGCTTCTTTCCAGTTTTGAACGGAAGATATTTCCTTTTTCACCATAGCCCTCTATGGGCTTCCAAATATCCCTTTGCCAATTCCACAAGAACAGCCTTAGCGAAAGGCTTCTTGAAGGGAAAGATGTAACTCTGTGAGATGAATTAACAGAACACAGAGCAGTTTCTCAGAAAGCTTCTTTCCAGTTTTGAACGGAAGATATTTCCTTTTTCACCATAGCCCTCTATGGGCTTCCAAATATCCCTTTGCCAATTCCACAAGAACAGCCTTAGCGAAAGGCTTCTTGAAGGGAAAGATGTAACTCTGTGAGATGAATTAACAGAACACAGAGCAGTTTCTCAGAAAGCTCCTTTCCAGTTTTGAACGGAAGATATTTCCTTTTTCACCATAGCCCTCTATGGGCTTCCAAATATCCCTTTGCCAATTCCACAAGAACAGCCTTAGCGAAAGGCTTCTTGAAGGGAAAGATGTAACTCTGTGAGATGAATTAACAGAACACAGAGCAGTTTCTCAGAAAGCTTCTTTCCAGTTTTGAACGGAAGATATTTTCTTTTTCACCATAGCCCTCTATGGGCTTCCAAATATCCCTTTGCCAATTCCACAAGAACAGCCTTAGCGAAAGGCTTCTTGAAGGGAAAGATGTAACTCTGTGAGATGAATTAACAGAACACAGAGCAGTTTCTCAGAAAGCTTCCTTCCAGTTTTGAACGGAAGATATTCCCTTTTTCACCATAGCCCTCTATGGGCTTCCAAATATCGCCAATTCCACAAGAACAGCCTTAGCGAAAGGCTCCTGGAAGGGAAAGATGTAGCTCT
The DNA here is from genome assembly GCF_047675955.1 of Chlorocebus sabaeus. NCBI lineage: Eukaryota > Metazoa > Chordata > Mammalia > Primates > Cercopithecidae > Chlorocebus > Chlorocebus sabaeus. Next base: position 247,431 of record NW_027327547.1, read on the forward strand.
GTGAGATGAATTAACAGAACACAGAGCAGTTTCTCAGAAAGCTTCTTTCCAGTTTTGAACGGAAGATATTTCCTTTTTCACCATAGCCCTCTATGGGCTTCCAAATATCCCTTTGCCAATTCCACAAGAACAGCCTTAGTGAAAGGCTTCTTGAAGGGAAACATGTAACACTGTTAGATGAATTAACAGAACACAGAGCAGTTTCTCAGAAAGCTTCTTTCCAGTTTTGAACGGAAGATATTTCCTTTTTCACCATAGCCCTCTATGGGCTTCCAAATATCCCTTTGCCAATTCCACAAGAACAGCCTTAGCGAAAGGCTTCTTGAAGGGAAAGATGTAACTCTGTGAGATGAATTAACAGAACACAGAGCAGTTTCTCAGAAAGCTTCTTTCCAGTTTTGAACGGAAGATATTTCCGTTTTCACCATAGCCCTCTATGGGCTTCCAAATATCCCTTTGCCAATTCCACAAGAACAGCCTTAGCGAAAGGCTTCTTGAAGGGAAAGATGTAACTCTGTGAGATGAATTAACAGAACACAGAGCAGTTTCTCAGAAAGCTTCTTTCCAGTTTTGAACGGAAGGTATTCCCTTTTTCAACATAGCCCTCTATGGGCTTCCAAATATCCCTTTGCCAATTCCACAAGAACAGCCTTAGCGAAAGGTTTCTGGAAAGTAAAGATGTAGCTCTGTGAGATGAATTAACAGAACACAGAGTAGTTTCTCAGAAAGCTTCTTTCCAGTTTTGAACGGAAGATATTTCCTTTTTCACCATAGCCCTCTAAGGGCTTCCAAATATCCCTTTGCCAATTCCACAAGAACAGCCTTAGCGAAAGGCTTCTTGAAGGGAAAGATGTAACTCTGTGAGATGAATTAACAGAACACAGAGCAGTTTCTCAGAAAGCTTCTTTCCAGTTTTGAACGGAAGATATTTCCTTTTTCACCATAGCCCTCTATGGGCTTCCAAATATCCCTTTGCCAATTCCACAAGAACAGCCTTAGCGAAAGGCTTCTTGAAGGGAACGATGTAACTCTGTGAGATGAATTAACAGAACACAGAGCAGTTTCTCAGAAAGCTTCTTTCCAGTTTTGAACGGAAGATATTTCCTTTTTCACCATAGCCCTCTATGGGCTTCCAAATATCCCTTTGCCAATTCCGCAAGAACAGCCTTAGCGAAAGGCTTCTTGAAGGGAAAGATGTAACTCTGTGAGATGAATTAAGAGAACACAGAGCAGTTTCTCAGAAAGCTTCTTTCCAGTTTTGAACGGAAGATATTTTCTTTTTCACCATAGCCCTCTATGGGCTTCCAAATATCCCTTTGCCAATTCCACAAGAACAGCCTTAGCGAAAGGCTTCTTGAAGGGAAAGATGTAACTCTGTGAGATGAATTAACAGAACACAGAGCAGTTTCTCAGAAAGCTTCCTTCCAGTTTTGAACGGAAGATATTCCCTTTTTCACCATAGCCCTCTATGGGCTTCCAAATATCGCCAATTCCACAAGAACAGCCTTAGCGAAAGGCTCCTGGAAGGGAAAGATGTAGCTCTGTGAGATGAATTAACAGAACACAGAGCAGTTTCTCAGAAAGCTTCTTTCCAGTTTTGAACGGAAGATATTTCCTTTTTCACCATAGCCCTCTATGGGCTTCCAAATATCCCTTTGCCAATTCCACAAGAACAGCCTTAGCGAAAGGCTTCTTGAAGGGAAAGATGTAACTCTGTGAGATGAATTAACAGAACACAGAGCAGTTTCTCAGAAATCTTCTTTCCAGTTTTGAACGGAAGATATTTCCTTTTTCACCATAGCCCTCTATGGGCTTCCAAATATCCCTTTGCCAATTCCACAAGAACAGCCTTAGCGAAAGGCTTCTTGAAGGGAAAGATGTAACTCTGTGAGATGAATTAACAGAACACAGAGCAGTTTCTCAGAAAGCTTCTTTCCAGTTTTGAACGGAAGATATTTCCTTTTTCACCATAGCCCTCTATGGGCTTCCAAATATCCCTTTGCCAATTCCACAAGAACAGCCTTAGCGAAAGGCTTCTTGAAGGGAAAGATGTAACTCTGTGAGATGAATTAACAGAACACAGAGCAGTTTCTCAGAAAGCTTCTTTCCAGTTTTGAACGGAAGATATTTCCTTTTTCACCATAGCCCTCTATGGGCTTCCAAATATCCCTTTGCCAATTCCACAAGAACAGCCTTAGCGAAAGGCTTCTGGAAGGGAAAGATGTAACTCTGTGAGATGAATTAACAGAACACAGAGCAGTTTCTCAGAAAGCTTCTTTCCAGTTTTGAACGGAAGATATTTTCTTTTTCACCATAGCCCTCTATGGGCGTCCAAATATCCCTTTGCCAATTCCACAAGAACAGCCTTAGCGAAAGGCTTCTTGAAGGGAAAGATGTAACTCTGTGAGATGAATTAACAGAACACAGAGCAGTTTCTCAGAAAGCTTCCTTCCAGTTTTGAACGGAAGATATTCCCTTTTTCACCATAGCCCTCTATGGGCTTCCAAATATCGCCAATTCCACAAGAACAGCCTTAGCGAAAGGCTCCTGGAAGGGAAAGATGTAGCTCTGTGAGATGAATTAACAGAACACAGAGCAGTTTCTCAGAAAGCCTCTTTCCAGTTTTGAACGGAAGATATTTCCTTTTTCACCATAGCCCTCTATGGGCTTCCAAATATCCCTTTGCCAATTCCACAAGAACAGCCTTAGCGAAAGGCTTCTTGAAGGGAAAGATGTAACTCTGTGAGATGAATTAACAGAACACAGAGTAGTTTCTCAGAAAGCTTCTTTCCAGTTTTGAACGGAAGATATTTCCTTTTTCACCATAGCCCTCTATGGGCTTCCAAATATCCCTTTGCCAATTCCACAAGAACAGCCTTAGTGAAAGGCTTCTTGAAGGGAAAGATGGAACTCTGTGAGATGAATTAACAGAACACAGAGCAGTTTCTCAGAAAGCTTCTTTCCAGTTTTGAACGGAAGATATTTCCTTTTTCACCATAGCCCTCTATGGGCTTCCAAATATCCCTTTGCCAATTCCACAAGAACAGCCTTAGCGATAGGCTTCTTGAAGGGAAAGATGTAACTCTGTGAGATGAATTAACAGCACACAGAGCTGTTTCTCAGAAAGCTTCTTTCCAGTTTTGAACGGAACATATTTCCGTTTTCACCATAGCCCTCTATGGGCTTCCAAATATCCCTTTGCCAATTCCACAAGAACAGCCTTAGCGAAAGGCTTCTTGAAGGGAAAGATGTAACGCTGTGCGATGAATTAACAGAACACAGAGCAGTTTCTCAGAAAGCTTCCTTCCAGTTTTAAATGGAAGATATTCCCTTTTTCACCATAGCCCTCTATGGGCTTCCAAATATCGCCAATTCCACAAGAACAGCCTTAGCGAAAGGCTTCTGGAAGGGATAGATGTAGCTCTGTGAGATGAATTAACAGAACACAGAGCAGTTTCTCAGAAAGCTTCTTTCCAATTTTGAACGGAAGATATTTCCGTTTTCACCATAGCCCCCTATGGGCTTCCAAATATCCCTTTGCCAATTCCACAAGAACAGCCTTAGCGAAAGGCTTCTTGAAGGGAAAGATGTAACTCTGCGAGATGAATTAACAGAACACAGAGCAGTTTCTCAGAAAGCTTCTTTCCAGTTTTGAACGGAAGATATTTCCTTTTTCACCATAGCCCTCTATGGGCTTCCAAATATCCCTTTGCCAATTCCACAAGAACAGCCTTAGCGAAAGGCTTCTTGAAGGGAAAGATGTAACTCTGTGAGATGAATTAACAGAACACAGAGCAGTTTCTCAGAAAGCTTCTTTCCAGTTTTGAACGGAAGATATTTCCTTTTTCACCATAGCCCTCTATGGGCTTCCAAATATCCCTTTGCCAATTCCACAAGAACAGCCTTAGCGAAAGGCTTCTTGAAGGGAAACATGTAACTCTGTGAGATGAATTAACAGAACACAGAGCAGTTTCACAGAAAGCTTCTTTCCAGTTTGGAACGGAAGATATTCCCTTTTTCAACATAGCCCTCTATGGGTTCCAAATATCCCTTTGCCAATTCCACAAGAACAGCCTTAGCGAAAGGCTTCTGGAAAGGAAAGATGTAGCTCTGTGAGATGAATTAACAGAACACAGAGCAGTTTCTCAGAAAGCTTCTTTCCAGTTTTGAACGGAAGATATTTCCTTTTTCACCATAGCCCTCTATGAGCTTCCAAATATCCCTTTGCCAATTCCACAAGAACAGCCTTAGCGAAAGGCTTCTTGAAGGGAAAGATGTAGCTCTCTGAGATGAATTAACAGAACACAGAGCAGTTTCTCAGAAAGCTTCTTTCCAGTTTTGAACGGAAGATATTCCCTTTTTCTCCATAGCCCTCTATGGGCTTCCAAATATCGCCAATTCCACAAGAACAGCCTTAGCGAAAGGCTTCTGGAAGGGAAAGATGTAGCTCTGTGAGATGAATTAACAGAACACAGAGCAGTTTCTCAGAAAGCTTCTTTCCAGTTTTGAACGGAAGATATTTCCTTTTTCACCATAGCCCTCTATGGGCTTCCAAATATCCCTTTGCCAATTCCACAAGAACAGCCTTAGCGAAAGGCTTCTTGAAGGGAAAGATGTAACTCTGTGAGATGAATTAACAGAACACAGAGCAGTTTCTCAGAAAGCTTCTTTCCAATTTTGAACGGAAGATATTTCCTTTTTCACCATAGCCCTCTATGGGCTTCCAAATATCCCTTTGCCAATTCCACAAGAACAGCCTTAGCGAAAGGCTTCTTGAAGGGAAAGATGTAACTCTGTGAGATGAATTAACAGAACACAGAGCAGTTTCTCAGAAAGCTTCTTTCCAGTTTTGAACGGAAGATATTTCCTTTTTCACCATAGCCCTCTATGGGCTTCCAAATATCCCTTTGCCAATTCCACAAGAACAGCCTTAGCGAAAGGCTTCTTGAAGGGAAAGATGTAACTCTGTGAGATGAATTAAGAGACCACAGAGCAGTTTCTCAGAAAGCTTCATTCCAGTTTTGAACGGAAGATATTCCCTTTTTCAACATAGCCCTCTATGGGCTTCCAAATATCCCTTTGCCAATTCCACAAGAACAGCCTTAGCAAAAGGCTTCTGGAAAGGAAAGATGTAGCTCTGTGAGATGAATTAACAGAACACAGAGCAGTTTCTCAGAAAGCTTCTTTCCAGTTTTGAACGGAAGATATTCCCTTTTTCAACATAGCCCTCTATTTGCTTCCAAATATCCCTTTGCCAATTCCACAAGAACAGCCTTAGCGAAAGGCTTCTGGAAAGGAAAGATGTAGCTCTGTGAGATGAATTAACAGAACACAGAGCAGTTTCTCAGAAAGCTTCTTTCCAGTTTTGAACGGAAGATATTTCCTTTTTCACCATAGCCCTCTATGGGCTTCCAAATATCCCTTTGCCAATTCCACAAGAACAGCCTTAGCGAAAGGCTTCTTGAAGGGAAAGATGTAACTCTGTGAGATGAATTAACAGAACACAGAGCAGTTTCTCAGAAAGCTTCTTTCCAGTTTTGAACGGAAGATATTTCCTTTTTCACCATAGCCCTCTATGGGCTTCCAAATATCCCTTTGCCAATTCCACAAGAACAGCCTTAGCGAAAGGCTTCTTGAAGGGAAAGATGTAACTCTGTGAGATGAATTAACAGAACACAGAGCAGTTTCTCAGAAAGCTTCTTTCCAGTTTTAAACGGAAGATATTTCCTTTCTCACCATAGCCCTCTATGGGCTTCCAAATATCCCTTTGACAATTGCACAAGAACAGCCTTAGCGAAAGGCTTCTTGAAGGGATAGATGTAACTCTGTGAGATGAATTAACAGAACACAGAGCAGTTTCTCAGAAAGCTTCTTTCCAGTTTTGAACGGAAGATATTTCCTTTTTCACCATAGCCCTGTATGGGCTTCCAAATATCCCTTTGCCAATTCCACAAGAACAGCCTTAGCGAAAGGATTCTTGAAGGCAAAGATGTAACTCTGTGAGATGAATTAACAGAACACAGAGCAGTTTCTCAGAAAGCTTCTTTCCAGTTTTGAACGGAAGATATTTCTTTTTTCACTATAGCCCTCTATGGGCTTCCAAATATCCCTTTGCCAATTCCACAAGAACAGCCTTAGCGAAAGTCTTCTTGAAGGGAAAGATGTAACTCTGTGAGATGAATTAACAGAACACAGAGCAGTTTCTCAGAAAGCTTCTTTCCAGTTTTGAACGGAAGTTATTTCCTTTTTCACCATAGCCCTCTATGGGCTTCCAAATATCCCTTTGCCAATTCCACAAGAACAGCCTTAGCGAAAGGCTGCTTGAAGGGAAAGATGTAACTCTGTGAGATGAATTAACAGAACACAGAGCAGTTTCTCAGAAAGCTTCTTTCCAGTTTTGAGCGGAAGATATTTCCTTTTTCACCATAGCCCTCTATGGGCTTCCAAATATCCCTTTGCCAATTCCACAAGAACAGCCTTAGCGAAAGGCTTCTTGAAGGGAAAGATGTAACTGTGTGAGATGAATTAACAGAACACAGAGCAGTTTCTCAGAAAGCTTCTTTCCAGTTTTGAACGGAAGATATTTCCTTTTTCACCATAGCCCTCTATGGGCTTCCAAATATCCCTTTGCCAATTCCACAAGAACAGCCTTAGGGAAAGGCTTCTTGAAGGGAAAGATGTAACTCTGTGAGATGAATTAACAGAACACAGAGCAGTTTCTCAGAAAGCTTCTTTCCAGTTTTGAACGGAAGATATTTCCTTTTTCACCATAGCCCTCTATGGGCTTCCAAATATCCCTTTGCCAATTCCACAAGAACAGCCTTAGCGAAAGGCTTCTTGAAGGGAAAGATGTAACTCTGTGAGATGAATTAACAGAACACAGAGCAGTTTCTCAGAAATCTTCTTTCCAGTTTTGAACGTAAGATATTTTCTTTTTCAACATAGCCCTCTATGGGCTTCCAAATATCCCTTTGCCAATTCCACAAGAACAGCCTTAGCGAAAGGCTTCTTGAAGGGAAAGATGTAACTCTGTGAGATGAATTAACAGAACACAGAGCAGTTTCTCAGAAAGCTTCTTTCCAGTTTTGAACGGAAGATATTCCCTTTTTCACCATAGCCCTCTAAGGGCTTCCAAATATCCCTTTGCCAATTCCACAAGAACAGCCTTAGCGAAAGGCTTCTGGAAGGGAAAGATGTAGCTCTGTGAGATGAATTAACAGAACACAGAGCAGTTTCTCAGAAAGCTTCTTTCCAGTTTTGAACGGAAGATATTTCCTTTTTCACCATAGCACTCTATGAGCTTCCAAATATCCCTTTGCCAATTCCACAAGAACAGCCTTAGCGAAAGGCTTCTTGAAGGGAAAGATGTAACTCTGTGAGATGAATTAACAGAACACAGAGCAGTTTCTCAGAAAGCTTCTTTCCAGTTTTGAACGGAAGATATTTCCTTTTTCACCGTAGCCCTCTATGGGCTTCCAAATATCCCTTTGCCGATTCCACAAGAACAGCCTTAGCGAAAGGCTTCTTGAAGGGAAAGATGTAACTCTGTGAGATGAATTAACAGAACACAGAGCAGTTTCTCAGAAAGCTTCTTTCCAGTTTTGAACGGAAGATATTTTCTTTTTCACCATAGCCCTCTAGGGGCTTCCAAATATCCCTTTGCCAAATCCACAAGAACAGCCTTAGCGAAAGGCTTCTTGAAGGGAAAGATGTAACTCTGTGAGATGAATTAACAGAACACAGAGCAGTTTCTCAGAAAGCTTCTTTCCAGTTTTGAACGGAAGATATTTCCTTTTTCACCATAGCCCTCTATGGGCTTCCAAATATCCCTTTGCCAATTCCACAAGAACAGCCTTAGCGAAAGGCTTCTTGAAGGGAAAGATGTAACTCTGTGAGATGAATTAACAGAACACAGAGCAGTTTCTCAGAAAGCTTCTTTCCAGTTTTGAACGGAAGTTATTTCCTTTTTCACCATAGCCCTCTATGGGCTTCCAAATATCCCTTTGCCAATTCCACAAGAACAGCCTTAGCGAAAGGCTTCTTGAAGGGAAAGATGTAACTCTGTGAGATGAATTAACAGAACACAGAGCAGTTTCTCAGAAAGCTTCTTTCCAGTTTTGAACGGAAGATATTTCCTTTTTCACCATAGCCCTCTATGGGCTTCCAAATATCCCTTTGCCAATTCCACAAGAACAGCCTTAGCGAAAGGCTTCTTGAAGGGAAAGATGTAACTCTGTGAGATGAATTAACAGAACACAGAGCAGTTTCTCAGAAAGCTTCTTTCCAGTTTTGAACGGAAGATATTTCCTTTTTCACCATAGCCCTCTATGGGCTTCCAAATATCCCTTTGCCAATTCCACAAGAACAGCCTTAGCGATAGGCTTCTTGAAGGGAAAGATGTAACTCTGTGAGATGAATTAACAGCACACAGAGCTGTTTCTCAGAAAGCTTCTTTCCAGTTTTGAACGGAACATATTTCCGTTTTCACCATAGCCCTCTATGGGCTTCCAAATATCCCTTTGCCAATTCCACAAGAACAGCCTTAGCGAAAGGCTTCTTGAAGGGAAAGATGTAACGCTGTGCGATGAATTAACAGAACACAGAGCAGTTTCTCAGAAAGCTTCCTTCCAGTTTTAAATGGAAGATATTCCCTTTTTCACCATAGCCCTCTATGGGCTTCCAAATATCGCCAATTCCACAAGAACAGCCTTAGCGAAAGGCTTCTGGAAGGGATAGATGTAGCTCTGTGAGATGAATTAACAGAACACAGAGCAGTTTCTCAGAAAGCTTCTTTCCAGTTTTGAACGGAAGATATTTCCGTTTTCACCATAGCCCCCTATGGGCTTCCAAATATCCCTTTGCCAATTCCACAAGAACAGCCTTAGCGAAAGGCTTCTTGAAGGGAAAGATGTAACTCTGCGAGATGAATTAACAGAACACAGAGCAGTTTCTCAGAAAGCTTCTTTCCAGTTTTGAACGGAAGATATTTCCTTTTTCACCATAGCCCTCTATGGGCTTCCAAATATCCCTTTGCCAATTCCACAAGAACAGCCTTAGCGAAAGGCTTCTTGAAGGGAAAGATGTAACTCTGTGAGATGAATTAACAGAACACAGAGCAGTTTCTCAGAAAGCTTCTTTCCAGTTTTGAACGGAAGATATTTCCTTTTTCACCATAGCCCTCTATGGGCTTCCAAATATCCCTTTGCCAATTCCACAAGAACAGCCTTAGCGAAAGGCTTCTTGAAGGGAAACATGTAACTCTGTGAGATGAATTAACAGAACACAGAGCAGTTTCTCAGAAAGCTTCTTTCCAGTTTGGAACGGAAGATATTCCCTTTTTCAACATAGCCCTCTATGGGTTCCAAATATCCCTTTGCCAATTCCACAAGAACAGCCTTAGCGAAAGGCTTCTGGAAAGGAAAGATGTAGCTCTGTGAGATGAATTAACAGAACACAGAGCAGTTTCTCAGAAAGCTTCTTTCCAGTTTTGAACGGAAGATATTTCCTTTTTCACCATAGCCCTCTATGAGCTTCCAAATATCCCTTTGCCAATTCCACAAGAACAGCCTTAGCGAAAGGCTTCTTGAAGGGAAAGATGTAGCTCTCTGAGATGAATTAACAGAACACAGAGCAGTTTCTCAGAAAGCTTCTTTCCAGTTTTGAACGGAAGATATTCCCTTTTTCTCCATAGCCCTCTATGGGCTTCCAAATATCGCCAATTCCACAAGAACAGCCTTAGCGAAAGGCTTCTGGAAGGGAAAGATGTAGCTCTGTGAGATGAATTAACAGAACACAGAGCAGTTTCTCAGAAAGCTTCTTTCCAGTTTTGAACGGAAGATATTTCCTTTTTCACCATAGCCCTCTATGGGCTTCCAAATATCCCTTTGCCAATTCCACAAGAACAGCCTTAGCGAAAGGCTTCTTGAAGGGAAAGATGTAACTCTGTGAGATGAATTAACAGAACACAGAGCAGTTTCTCAGAAAGCTTCTTTCCAGTTTTGAACGGAAGATATTTCCTTTTTCACCATAGCCCTCTATGGGCTTCCAAATATCCCTTTGCCAATTCCACAAGAACAGCCTTAGCGAAAGGCTTCTTGAAGGGAAAGATGTAACTCTGTGAGATGAATTAACAGAACACAGAGCAGTTTCTCAGAAAGCTTCTTTCCAGTTTTGAACGGAAGATATTTCCTTTTTCACCATAGCCCTCTATGGGCTTCCAAATATCCCTTTGCCAATTCCACAAGAACAGCCTTAGCGAAAGGCTTCTTGAAGGGAAAGATGTAACTCTGTGAGATGAATTAAGAGACCACAGAGCAGTTTCTCAGAAAGCTTCTTTCCAGTTTTGAACGGAAGATATTCCCTTTTTCAACATAGCCCTCTATGGGCTTCCAAATATCCCTTTGCCAATTCCACAAGAACAGCCTTAGCAAAAGGCTTCTGGAAAGGAAAGATGTAGCTCTGTGAGATGAATTAACAGAACACAGAGCAGTTTCTCAGAAAGCTTCTTTCCAGTTTTGAACGGAAGATATTCCCTTTTTCAACATAGCCCTCTATTTGCTTCCAAATATCCCTTTGCCAATTCCACAAGAACAGCCTTAGCGAAAGGCTTCTGGAAAGGAAAGATGTAGCTCTGTGAGATGAATTAACAGAACACAGAGCAGTTTCTCAGAAAGCTTCTTTCCAGTTTTGAACGGAAGATATTTCCTTTTTCACCATAGCCCTCTATGGGCTTCCAAATATCCCTTTGCCAATTCCACAAGAACAGCCTTAGCGAAAGGCTTCTTGAAGGGAAAGATGTAACTCTGTGAGATGAATTAACAGAACACAGAGCAGTTTCTCAGAAAGCTTCTTTCCAGTTTTGAACGGAAGATATTTCCTTTTTCACCATAGCCCTCTATGGGCTTCCAAATATCCCTTTGCCAATTCCACAAGAACAGCCTTAGCGAAAGGCTTCTTGAAGGGAAAGATGTAACTCTGTGAGATGAATTAACAGAACACAGAGCAGTTTCTCAGAAAGCTTCTTTCCAGTTTTAAACGGAAGATATTTCCTTTTTCACCATAGCCCTCTATGGGCTTCCAAATATCCCTTTGACAATTGCACAAGAACAGCCTTAGCGAAAGGCTTCTTGAAGGGATAGATGTAACTCTGTGAGATGAATTAACAGAACACAGAGCAGTTTCTCAGAAAGCTTCTTTCCAGTTTTGAACGGAAGATATTTCCTTTTTCACCATAGCCCTCTATGGGCTTCCAAATATCCCTTTGCCAATTCCACAAGAACAGCCTTAGCGAAAGGATTCTTGAAGGCAAAGATGTAACTCTGTGAGATGAATTAACAGAACACAGAGCAGTTTCTCAGAAAGCTTCTTTCCAGTTTTGAACGGAAGATATTTCTTTTTTCACTATAGCCCTCTATGGGCTTCCAAATATCCCTTTGCCAATTCCACAAGAACAGCCTTAGCGAAAGGCTTCTTGAAGGGAAAGATGTAACTCTGTGAGATGAATTAACAGAACACAGAGCAGTTTCTCAGAAAGCTTCTTTCCAGTTTTGAACGGAAGTTATTTCCTTTTTCACCATAGCCCTCTATGGGCTTCCAAATATCCCTTTGCCAATTCCACAAGAACAGCCTTAGCGAAAGGCTGCTTGAAGGGAAAGATGTAACTCTGTGAGATGAATTAACAGAACACAGAGCAGTTTCTCAGAAAGCTTCTTTCCAGTTTTGAGCGGAAGATATTTCCTTTTTCACCATAGCCCTCTATGGGCTTCCAAATATCCCTTTGCCAATTCCACAAGAACAGCCTTAGCGAAAGGCTTCTTGAAGGGAAAGATGTAACTGTGTGAGATGAATTAACAGAACACAGAGCAGTTTCTCAGAAAGCTTCTTTCCAGTTTTGAACGGAAGATATTTCCTTTTTCACCATAGCCCTCTATGGGCTTCCAAATATCCCTTTGCCAATTCCACAAGAACAGCCTTAGGGAAAGGCTTCTTGAAGGGAAAGATGTAACTCTGTGAGATGAATTAACAGAACACAGAGCAGTTTCTCAGAAAGCTTCTTTCCAGTTTTGAACGGAAGATATTTCCTTTTTCACCATAGCCCTCTATGGGCTTCCAAATATCCCTTTGCCAATTCCACAAGAACAGCCTTAGCGAAAGGCTTCTTGAAGGGAAAGATGTTACTCTGTGAGATGAATTAACAGAACACAGAGCAGTTTCTCAGAAATCTTCTTTCCAGTTTTGAACGTAAGATATTTTCTTTTTCAACATAGCCCTCTATGGGCTTCCAAATATCCCTTTGCCAATTCCACAAGAACAGCCTTAGCGAAAGGCTTCTTGAAGGGAAAGATGTAACTCTGTGAGATGAATTAACAGAACACAGAGCAGTTTCTCAGAAAGCTTCTTTCCAGTTTTGAACGGAAGATATTCCCTTTTTCACCATAGCCCTCTAAGGGCTTCCAAATATCCCTTTGCCAATTCCACAAGAACAGCCTTAGCGAAAGGCTTCTGGAAGGGAAAGATGTAGCTCTGTGAGATGAATTAACAGAACACAGAGCAGTTTCTCAGAAAGCTTCTTTCCAGTTTTGAACGGAAGATATTTCCTTTTTCACCATAGCACTCTATGAGCTTCCAAATATCCCTTTGCCAATTCCACAAGAACAGCCTTAGCGAAAGGCTTCTTGAAGGGAAAGATGTAACTCTGTGAGATGAATTAACAGAACACAGAGCAGTTTCTCAGAAAGCTTCTTTCCAGTTTTGAACGGAAGATATTTCCTTTTTCACCGTAGCCCTCTATGGGCTTCCAAATATCCCTTTGCCGATTCCACAAGAACAGCCTTAGCGAAAGGCTTCTTGAAGGGAAAGATGTAACTCTGTGAGATGAATTAACAGAACACAGAGCAGTTTCTCAGAAAGCTTCTTTCCAGTTTTGAACGGAAGATATTTTCTTTTTCACCATAGCCCTCTAGGGGCTTCCAAATATCCCTTTGCCAAATCCACAAGAACAGCCTTAGCGAAAGGCTTCTTGAAGGGAAAGATGTAACTCTGTGAGATGAATTAACAGAACACAGAGCAGTTTCTCAGAAAGCTTCTTTCCAGTTTTGAACGGAAGATATTTCCTTTTTCACCATAGCCCTCTATGGGCTTCCAAATATCCCTTTGCCAATTCCACAAGAACAGCCTTAGCGAAAGGCTTCTTGAAGGGAAAGATGTAACTCTGTGAGATGAATTAACAGAACACAGAGCAGTTTCTCAGAAAGCTTCTTTCCAGTTTTGAACGGAAGTTATTTCCTTTTTCACCATAGCCCTCTATGGGCTTCCAAATATCCCTTTGCCAATTCCACAAGAACAGCCTTAGCGAAAGGCTTCTTGAAGGGAAAGATGTAACTCTGTGAGATGAATTAACAGAACACAGAGCAGTTTCTCAGAAAGCTTCTTTCCAGTTTTGAACGGAAGATATTTCCTTTTTCACCATAGCCCTCTATGGGCTTCCAAATATCCCTTTGCCAATTCCACAAGAACAGCCTTAGCGAAAGGCTTCTTGAAGGGAAAGATGTAACTCTGTGAGATGAATTAACAGAACACAGAGCAGTTTCTCAGAAAGCTTCTTTCCAGTTTTGAACGGAAGATATTTCCTTTTTCACCATAGCCCTCTATGGGCTTCCAAATATCCCTTTGCCAATTCCACAAGAACAGCCTTAGCGAAAGGCTTCTTGAAGGGAAAGATGTAACTCTGTGAGATGAATTAACAGAACACAGAGCAGTTTCTCAGAAAGCTTCTTTCCAGTTTTGAACGGAAGATATTTCCTTTTTCACCATAGCCCTCTATGGGCTTCCAAATATCCCTTTGCCAATTCCACAAGAACAGCCTTAGCGAAAGGCTTCTTGAAGGGAAAGATGTAACGCTGTGCGATGAATTAACAGAACACAGAGCAGTTTCTCAGAAAGCTTCCTTCCAGTTTTAAATGGAAGATATTCCCTTTTTCACCATAGCCCTCTATGGGCTTCCAAATATCGCCAATTCCACAAGAACAGCCTTAGCGAAAGGCTTCTTGAAGGGAAAGATGTAGCTCTGTGAGATGAATTAACAGAACACAGAGCAGTTTCTCAGAAAGCTTCTTTCCAGTTTTGAACAGAAGATATTTCCGTTTTCACCATAGCCCCCTATGGGCTTCCAAATATCCCTTTGCCAATTCCACAAGAACAGCCTTAGCGAAAGGCTTCTTGAAGGGAAAGATGTAACTCTGCGAGATGAATTAACAGAACACAGAGCAGTTTCTCAGAAAGCTTCTTTCCAGTTTTGAACGGAAGATATTTCCTTTTTCACCATAGCCCTCTATGGGCTTCCAAATATCCCTTTGCCAATTCCACAAGAACAGCCTTAGCGAAAGGCTTCTTGAAGGGAAAGATGTAACTCTGTGAGATGAATTAACAGAACACAGAGCAGTTTCTCAGAAAGCTTCTTTCCAGTTTTGAACGGAAGATATTTCCTTTTTCACCATAGCCCTCTATGGGCTTCCAAATATCCCTTTGCCAATTCCACAAGAACAGCCTTAGCGAAAGGCTTCTTGAAGGGAAACATGTAACTCTGTGAGATGAATTAACAGAACACAGAGCAGTTTCTCAGAAAGCTTCTTTCCAGTTTTGAACGGAAGATATTCCCTTTTTCAAAATAGCCCTCTATGGGTTCCAAATATCCCTTTGCCAATTCCACAAGAACAGCCTTAGCGAAAGGCTTCTGGAAAGGAAAGATGTAGCTCTGTGAGATGAATTAACAGAACACAGAGCAGTTTCTCAGAAAGCTTCTTTCCAGTTTTGAACGGAAGATATTTCCTTTTTCACCATAGCCCTCTATGGGCTTCCAAATATCCCTTTGCCAATTCCACAAGAACAGCCTTAGCGAAAGGCTTCTTGAAGGGAAAGATGTAACTCTGTGAGATGAATTAACAGAACACAGAGCAGTTTCTCAGAAAGCTTCTTTCCAGTTTTGAACGGAAGATATTTCCTTTTCCACCATAGCCCTCTATGGGCTTCCAAATATCCCTTTGCCAATTCCACAAGAACAGCCTTAGCGAAAGGCTTCTTGAAGGGAAAGATGTAACTCTGTGAGATGAATTAACAGAACACAGAGCAGTTTCTCAGAAAGCTTTTTTCCAGTTTTGAACGGAAGATATTTCCTTTTTCACCATAGCCCTCTATGGGCTTCCAAATATCCCTTTGCCAATTCCACAAGAACAGCCTTAGCGAAAGGCTTCTTGAAGGAAAAGATGTAACTCTGTGAGATGAATTAACAGAACACAGAGCAGTTTCTCAGAAAGCTTCTTTCCAGTTTTGAACGGAAGATATTCCCTTTTTCAACATAGCCCTCTATTTGCTTCCAAATATCCCTTTGCCAATTCCACAAGAACAGCCTTAGCGAAAGGCTTCTGGAAAGGAAAGATGTAGCTCTGTGAGATGAATTAACAGAACACAGAGCAGTTTCTCAGAACGTTTCTTTCCAGTTTTGAACGGAAGATATTTCCTTTTTCACCATAGCCCTCTATGGGCTTCCAAATATCCCTTTGCCAATTCCACAAGAACAGCCTTAGCGAAAGGCTTCTTGAAGGGAAAGATGTAACTCTGTGAGATGAATTAACAGAACACAGAGCAGTTTCTCAGAAAGCTTCTTTCCAGTTTTGAACGGAAGATATTTCCTTTTTCACCATAGCCCTCTATGGGCTTCCAAATATCCCTTTGCCAATTCCACAAGAACAGCCTTAGCGAAAGGCTTCTTGAAGGGAAAGATGTAACTCTGTGAGATGAATTAACAGAACACAGAGCAGTTTCTCAGAAAGCTTCTTTCCAGTTTTGAACGGTAGATATTTCCTTTTTCACCATAGCCCTCTATGGGCTTCCAAATATCCCTTTGCCAATTCCACAAGAACAGCCTTAGGGAAAGGCTTCTTGAAGGGAAAGATGTAACTCTGTGAGATGAATTAGCAGAACACAGAGCAGTTTCTCAGAAAGCTTCTTTCCAGTTTTGAATGGAAGATATTTCCTTTTTCACCATAGCCCTCTATGGGCTTCCAAATATCCCTTTGCCAATTCCACAAGAACAGCCTTAGCGAAAGGCTTCTTGAAGGGAAAGATGTAACTCTGTGAGATGAATTAACAGAACACAGAGCAGTTTCTCAGAAATCTTCTTTCCAGTTTTGAACGGAAGATATTTTCTTTTTCAACATAGCCCTCTATGGGCTTCCAAATATCCCTTTGCCAATTCCACAAGAACAGCCTTAGCGAAAGGCTTCTTGAAGGGAAAGATGTAACTCTGTGAGATGAATTAACAGAACACAGAGCAGTTTCTCAGAAAGCTTCTTTCCAGTTTTGAACGGAAGATATTCCCTTTTTCACCATAGCCCTCTAAGGGCTTCCAAATATCCCTTTGCCAATTCCACAAAAACAGCCTTAGCGAAAGGCTTCTGGAAGGGAAAGATGTAGCTCTGTGAGATGAATTAACAGAACACAGCGCAGTTTCTCAGAAAGCTTCTTTCCAGTATTGAACGGAAGATATTTCCTTTTTCACCATAGCACTCTATGAGCTTCCAAATATCCCTTTGCCAATTCCACAAGAACAGCCTTAGCGAAAGGCTTCTTGAAGGGAAAGATGTAACTCTGTGAGATGAATTAACAGAACACAGAGCAGTTTCTCAGAAAGCTTCTTTCCAGTTTTGAACGGAAGATATTTCCTTTTTCACCATAGCCCTCTATGGGCTTCCAAATATCCCTTTGCCGATTCCACAAGAACAGCCTTAGCGAAAGGCTTCTTGAAGGGAAAGATGTAACTCTGTGAGATGAATTAACAGAACACAGAGCAGTTTCTCAGAAAGCTTCTTTCCAGTTTTGAACGGAAGATATTTTCTTTTTCACCATAGCCCTCTATGGGCTTCCAAATATCCCTTTGCCAAATCCACAAGAACAGCCTTAGCGAAAGGCTTCTTGAAGGGAAAGATGTAACTCTGTGAGATGAATTAACAGAACACAGAGCAGTTTCTCAGAAAGCTTCTTTCCAGTTTTGAACGGAAGATATTTCCTTTTTCACCATAGCCCTCTATGGGCTTCCAAATATCCCTTTGCCAATTCCACAAGAACAGCCTTAGCGAAAGGCTTCTTGAAGGGAAAGATGTAACTCTGTGAGATGAATTAACAGAACACAGAGCAGTTTCTCAGAAAGCTTCTTTCCAGTTTTGAACGGAAGATATTTCCTTTTTCACCATAGCCCTCTATGGGCTTCCAAATATCCCTTTGCCAATTCCACAAGAACAGCCTTAGCGAAAGGCTTCTTGAAGGGAAAGATGTAACTCTGTGAGATGAATTAACAGAACACAGAGCAGTTTCTCAGAAAGCTTCTTTCCAGTTTTGAACGGAAGATATTTCCTTTTTCACCATAGCCCTCTATGGGCTTCCAAATATCCCTTTGCCAATTCCACAAGAACAGCCTTAGCGAAAGGCTTCTTGAAGGGAAAGATGTAACTCTGTGAGATGAATTAACAGAACACAGAGCAGTTTCTCAGAAAGCTTCTTTCCAGTTTTGAACGGAAGATATTTCCTTTTTCACCATAGCCCTCTATGGGCTTCCAAATATCCCTTTGCCAATTCCACAAGAACAGCCTTAGCGAAAGGCTTCTTGAAGGGAAAGATGTAACTCTGTGAGATGAATTAACAGAACACAGAGCAGTTTCTCAGAAAGCTTCTTTCCAGTTTTGAACGGAAGATATTTCCGTTTTCACCATAGCCCTCTATGGGCTTCCAAATATCCCTTTGCCAATTCCACAAGAACAGCCTTAGCGAAAGGCTTCTTGAAGGGAAAGATGTAACTCTGTGAGATGAATTAACAGAACACAGAGCAGTTTCTCAGAAAGCTTCTTTCCAGTTTTGAACGGAAGATATTCCCTTTTTCAACATAGCCCTCTATGGGCTTCCAAATATCCCTTTGCCAATTCCACAAGAACAGCCTTAGCGAAAGGTTTCTGGAAAGTAAAGATGTAGCTCTGTGAGATGAATTAACAGAACACAGAGTAGTTTCTCAGAAAGGTTCTTTCCAGTTTTGAACGGAAGATATTTCCTTTTTCACCATAGCCCTCTATGGGCTTCCAAATATCCCTTTGCCAATTCCACAAGAACAGCCTTAGCGAAAGGCTTCTTGAAGGGAACGATGTAACTCTGTGAGATGAATTAACAGAACACAGAGCAGTTTCTCAGAAAGCTTCTTTCCAGTTTTGAACGGAAGATATTTCCTTTTTCACCATAGCCCTCTATGGGCTTCCAAATATCCCTTTGCCAATTCCACAAGAACAGCCTTAGCGAAAGGCTTCTTGAAGGGAAAGATGTAACTCTGTGAGATGAATTAACAGAACACAGAGCAGTTTCTCAGAAAGCTTCCTTCCAGTTTTGAACGGAAGATATTCCCTTTTTCACCATAGCCCTCTATGGGCTTCCAAATATCGCCAATTCCACAAGAACAGCCTTAGCGAAAGGCTCCTGGAAGGGAAAGATGTAGCTCTGTGAGATGAATTAACAGAACACAGAGCAGTTTCTCAGAAAGCTTCTTTCCAGTTTTGAACGGAAGATATTTCCTTTTTCACCATAGCCCTCTATGGGCTTCCAAATATCCCTTTGCCAATTCCACAAGAACAGCCTTAGCGAAAGGCTTCTTGAAGGGAAAGATGTAACTCTGTGAGATGAATTAACAGAACACAGAGCAGTTTCTCAGAAAGCTTCTTTCCAGTTTTGAACGGAAGATATTTCCTTTTTCACCATAGCCCTCTATGGGCTTCCAAATATCCCTTTGCCAATTCCACAAGAACAGCCTTAGCGAAAGGCTTCTTGAAGGGAAAGATGTAACTCTGTGAGATGAATTATCAGAACACAGAGCAGTTTCTCAGAAAGCTTCTTTCCAGTTTTGAACGGAAGATATTTCCTTTTTCACCATAGCCCTCTATGGGCTTCCAAATATCCCTTTACCAATTCCACAAGAACAGCCTTAGCGAAAGGCTTCTTGAAGGGAAAGATGTAACTCTGTGAGATGAATTAACAGAACACAGAGCAGTTTCTCAGAAAGCTTCTTTCCAGTTTTGAACGGAAGATATTTCCTTTTTCACCATAGCCCTCTATGGGCTTCCAAATATCCCTTTGCCAATTCCACAAGAACAGCCTTAGCGAAAGGCTTCTTGAAGGGAAAGATGTAACTCTGTGAGATGAATTAACAGAACACAGAGCAGTTTCTCAGAAAGCTTCTTTCCAGTTTTGAACGGAAGATATTTTCTTTTTCACCATAGCCCTCTATGGGCTTCCAAATATCCCTTTGCCAATTCCACAAGAACAGCCTTAGCGAAAGGCTTCTTGAAGGGAAAGATGTAACTCTGTGAGATGAATTAACAGAACACAGAGCAGTTTCTCAGAAAGCTTCCTTCCAGTTTTGAACGGAAGATATTCCCTTTTTCACCATAGCCCTCTATGGGCTTCCAAATATCGCCAATTCCACAAGAACAGCCTTAGCGAAAGGCTCCTGGAAGGGAAAGATGTAGCTCTGTGAGATGAATTAACAGAACACAGAGCAGTTTCTCAGAAAGCTGCTTTCCAGTTTTGAACGGAAGATATTTCCTTTTTCACCATAGCCCTCTATGGGCTTCCAAATATCCCTTTGCCAATTCCACAAGAACAGCCTTAGTGAAAGGCTTCTTGAAGGGAAACATGTAACACTGTTAGATGAATTAACAGAACACAGAGCAGTTTCTCAGAAAGCTTCTTTCCAGTTTTGAACGGAAGATATTTCCTTTTTCACCATAGCCCTCTATGGGCTTCCAAATATCCCTTTGCCAATTCCACAAGAACAGCCTTAGCGAAAGGCTTCTTGAAGGGAAAGATGTAACTCTGTGAGATGAATTAACAGCACACAGAGCAGTTTCTCAGAAAGCTTCTTTCCAGTTTTGAAGGGAAGATATTTCCTTTTTCACCATAGCCCTCTATGGGCTTCCAAATATCCCTTTGCCAATTCCACAAGAACAGCCTTAGCGAAAGGCTTCTTGAAGGGAAAGATGTAACTCTGTGAGATGAATTAACAGAACACAGAGCAGTTTCTCAGAAAGCTTCTTTCCAGTTTTGAACGGAAGATATTTCCTTTTTCACCATAGCCCTCTATGGGCTTCCAAATATCCCTTTGCCAATTCCACAAGAACAGCCTTAGCGAAAGGCTTCTTGAAGGGAAAGATGTAACTCTGTGAGATGAATTAACAGCACACAGAGCAGTTTCTCAGAAAGCTTCTTTCCAGTTTTGAACGGAAGATATTTCCGTTTTCACCATAGCCCTCTATGGGCTTCCAAATATCCCTTTGCCAATTCCACAAGAACAGCCTTAGCGAAAGGCTTCTTGAAGGGAAAGATGTAACTCTGTGAGATGAATTAACAGAACACAGAGCAGTTTCTCAGAAAGCATCTTTCCAGTTTTGAACGGAAGATATTCCCTTTTTCAACATAGCCCTCTATGGGCTTCCAAATATCCCTTTGCCAATTCCACAAGAACAGCCTTAGCGAAAGGTTTCTGGAAAGTAAAGATGTAGCTCTGTGAGATGAATTAACAGAACACAGAGTAGTTTCTCAGAAAGCTTCTTTCCAGTTTTGAACGGAAGATATTTCCTTTTTCACCATAGCCCTCTATGGGCTTCCAAATATCCCTTTGCCAATTCCACAAGAACAGCCTTAGCGAAAGGCTTCTTGAAGGGAAAGATGTAACTCTGTGAGATGAATTAACAGAACACAGAGCAGTTTCTCAGAAAGCTTCTTTCCAGTTTTGAACGGAAGATATTTCCTTTTTCACCATAGCCCTCTATGGGCTTCCAAATATCCCTTTGCCAATTCCACAAGAACAGCCTTAGCGAAAGGCTTCTTGAAGGGAAAGATGTAACTCTGTGAGATGAATTAACAGAACACAGAGCAGTTTCTCAGAAAGCTTCTTTCCAGTTTTGAACGGAAGATATTTCCTTTTTCACCATAGCCCTCTATGGGCTTCCAAATATCCCTTTGCCAATTCCGCAAGAACAGCCTTAGCGAAAGGCTTCTTGAAGGGAAAGATGTAACTCTGTGAGATGAATTAAGAGAACACAGAGCAGTTTCTCAGAAAGCTTCTTTCCAGTTTTGAACGGAAGATATTTTCTTTTTCACCATAGCCCTCTATGGGCTTCCAAATATCCCTTTGCCAATTCCACAAGAACAGCCTTAGCGAAAGGCTTCTTGAAGGGAAAGATGTAACTCTGTGAGATGAATTAACAGAACACAGAGCAGTTTCTCAGAAAGCTTCCTTCCAGTTTTGAACGGAAGATATTCCCTTTTTCACCATAGCCCTCTATGGGCTTCCAAATATCGCCAATTCCACAAGAACAGCCTTAGCGAAAGGCTCCTGGAAGGGAAAGATGTAGCTCTGTGAGATGAATTAACAGAACACAGAGCAGTTTCTCAGAAAGCTTCTTTCCAGTTTTGAACGGAAGATATTTCCTTTTTCACCATAGCCCTCAATGGGCTTCCAAATATCCCTTTGCCAATTCCACAAGAACAGCCTTAGCGAAAGGCTTCTTGAAGGGAAAGATGTAACTCTGTGAGATGAATTAACAGAACACAGAGCAGTTTCTCAGAAATCTTCTTTCCAGTTTTGAACGGAAGATATTTCCTTTTTCACCATAGCCCTCTATGGGCTTCCAAATATCCCTTTGCCAATTCCACAAGAACAGCCTTAGCGAAAGGCTTCTTGAAGGGAAAGATGTAACTCTGTGAGATGAATTAACAGAACACAGAGCAGTTTCTCAGAAAGCTTCTTTCCAGTTTTGAACGGAAGATATTTCCTTTTTCACCATAGCCCTCTATGGGCTTCCAAATATCCCTTTGCCAATTCCACAAGAACAGCCTTAGCGAAAGGCTTCTTGAAGGGAAAGATGTAACTCTGTGAGATGAATTAACAGAACACAGAGCAGTTTCTCAGAAAGCTTCTTTCCAGTTTTGAACGGAAGATATTTCCTTTTTCACCATAGCCCTCTATGGGCTTCCAAATATCCCTTTGCCAATTCCACAAGAACAGCCTTAGCGAACGGCTTCTAGAAGGGAAAGATGTAGCTCTGTGAGATGAATTAACAGAACCCAGAGCAGTTTCTCAGAAAGCTTCTTTCCAGTTTTGAACGGAAGATATTTCCTTTTTCACCATAGTCCTCTATGGGCTTCCAAATATCCCTTTGCCAATTCCACAAGAACAGCCTTAGCGAAAGGCTTCTTGAAGGGAAAGATGTAACGCTGTGCGATGAATTAACAGAACACAGAGCAGTTTCTCAGAAAGCTTCCTTCCAGTTTTAAATGGAAGATATTCCCTTTTTCACCATAGCCCTTTATGGGCTTCCAAATATCGCCAATTCCACAAGAACAGCCTTAGCGAAAGGCTTCTTGAAGGGAAAGATGTAGCTCTGTGAGATGAATTAACAGAACACAGAGCAGTTTCTCAGAAAGCTTCTTTCCACTTTTGAACGGAAGATATTTCCGTTTTCACCATAGCCCCCTATGGGCTTCCAAATATCCCTTTGCCAATTCCACAAGAACAGCCTTAGCGAAAGGCTTCTTGAAGGGAAAGATGTAACTCTGCGAGATGAATTAACAGAACACAGAGCAGTTTCTCAGAAAGCTTCTTTCCAGTTTTGAACGGAAGATATTTCCTTTTTCACCATAGCCCTCTATGGGCTTCCAAATATCCCTTTGCCAATTCCACAAGAACAGCCTTAGCGAAAGGCTTCTTGAAGGGAAAGATGTAACTCTGTGAGATGAATTAACAGAACACAGAGCAGTTGCTCAGAAAGCTTCTTTCCAGTTTTGAACGGAAGATATTTCCTTTTTCACCATAGCCCTCTATGGGCTTCCAAATATCCCTTTGCCAATTCCACAAGAACAGCCTTAGCGAAAGGCTTCTTGAAGGGAAACATGTAACTCTGTGAGATGAATTAACAGAACACAGAGCAGTTTCTCAGAAAGCTTCTTTCCAGTTTTCAACGGAAGATATTCCCTTTTTCAACATAGCCCACTATGGGTTCCAAATATCCCTTTGCCAATTCCACAAGAACAGCCTTAGCGAAAGGCTTCTGGAAAGGAAAGATGTAGCTCTGTGAGATGAATTAACAGAACACAGAGCAGTTTCTCAGAAAGCTTCTTTCCAGTTTTGAACGGAAGATATTTCCTTTTTCACCATAGCCCTCTATGAGCTTCCAAATATCCCTTTGCCAATTCCACAAGAACAGCCTTAGCGAAAGGCTTCTTGAAGGGAAAGATGTAGCTCTCTGAGATGAATTAACAGAACACAGAGCAGTTTCTCAGAAAGCTTCTTTCCAGTTTTGAACGGAAGATATTCCCTTTTTCTCCATAGCCCTCTATGGGCTTCCAAATATCGCCAATTCCACAAGAACAGCCTTAGCGAAAGGCTTCTGGAAGGGAAAGATGTAGCTCTGTGAGATGAATTAACAGAACACAGAGCAGTTTCTCAGAAAGCTTCTTTCCAGTTTTGAACGGAAGATATTTCCTTTTTCACCATAGCCCTCTATGGGCTTCCAAATATCCCTTTGCCAATTCCACAAGAACAGCCTTAGCGAAAGGCTTCTTGAAGGGAAAGATGTAACTCTGTGAGATGAATTAACAGAACACAGAGCAGTTTCTCAGAAAGCTTCTTTCCAGTTTTGAACGGAAGATATTTCCTTTTTCACCATAGCCCTCTATGGGCTTCCAAATATCCCTTTGCCAATTCCACAAGAACAGCCTTAGCGAAAGGCTTCTTGAAGGGAAAGATGTAACTCTGTGAGATGAATTAACAGAACACAGAGCAGTTTCTCAGAAAGCTTCTTTCCAGTTTTGAACGGAAGATATTTCCTTTTTCACCATAGCCCTCTATGGGCTTCCAAATATCCCTTTGCCAATTCCACAAGAACAGCCTTAGCGAAAGGCTTCTTGAAGGGAAAGATGTAACTCTGTGAGATGAATTAAGAGAACACAGAGCAGTTTTTCAGAAAGCTTCTTTCCAGTTTTGAACGGAAGATATTCCCTTTTTCAACATAGCCCTCTATGGGCTTCCAAATATCCCTTTGCCAATTCCACAAGAACAGCCTTAGCAAAAGGCTTCTGGAAAGGAAAGATGTAGCTCTGTGAGATGAATTAACAGAACACAGAGCAGATTCTCAGAAAGCTTCTTTCCAGTTTTGAACGGAAGATATTTCCTTTTTCACCATAGCCTTCTATGGGCTTCCAAATATCCCTTTGCCAATTCCACAAGAACAGCCTTAGCGAAAGGCTTCTTGAAGGGAAAGATGTAACTCTGTGAGATGAATTAACAGAACACAGAGCAGTTTCTCAGAAAGCTTCTTTCCAGTTTTGAACGGAAGATATTTCCTTTTCCACCATAGCCCTCTATGGGCTTCCAAATATCCCTTTGCCAATTCCACAAGAACAGCCTTAGCGAAAGGCTTCTTGAAGGGAAAGATGTAACTCTGTGAGATGAATTAACAGAACACAGAGCAGTTTCTCAGAAAGCTTCTTTCCAGTTTTGAACGGAAGATATTTCCTTTTTCACCATAGCCCTCTATGGGCTTCCAAATATCCCTTTGCCAATTCCACAAGAACAGCCTTAGCGAAAGGCTTCTTGAAGGAAAAGATGTAACTCTGTGAGATGAATTAACAGAACACAGAGCAGTTTCTCAGAAAGCTTCTTTCCAGTTTTGAACGGAAGATATTCCCTTTTTCAACATAGCCCTCTATTTGCTTCCAAATATCCCTTTGCCAATTCCACAAGAACAGCCTTAGCGAAAGGCTTCTGGAAAGGAAAGATGTAGCTCTGTGAGATGAATTAACAGAACACAGAGCAGTTTCTCAGAAAGCTTCTTTCCAGTTTTGAACGGAAGATATTTCCTTTTTCACCATAGCCCTCTATGGGCTTCCAAATATCCCTTTGCCAATTGCACAAGAACAGCCTTAGCGAAAGGCTTCTTGAAGGGAAAGATGTAACTCTGTGAGATGAATTAACAGAACACAGAGCAGTTTCTCAGAAAGCTTCTTTCCAGTTTTGAACGGAAGATATTTCCTTTTTCACCATAGCCCTCTATGGGCTTCCAAATATCCCTTTGCCAATTCCACAAGAACAGCCTTAGCGAAAGGCTTCTTGAAGGGAAAGATGTAACTCTGTGAGATGAATTAACAGAACACAGAGCAGTTTCTCAGAAAGCTTCTTTCCAGTTTTAAACGGAAGATATTTCCTTTTTCACCATAGCCCTCTATGGGCTTCCAAATATCCCTTTGACAATTGCACAAGAACAGCCATAGCGAAAGGCTTCTTGAAGGGATAGATGTAACTCTGTGAGATGAATTAACAGAACACAGAGCAGTTTCTCAGAAAGCTTCTTTCCAGTTTGAACGGAAGATATTTCCTTTTTCACCATAGCCCTCTATGGGCTTCCAAATATCCCTTTGCCAATTCCACAAGAACAGCCTTAGCGAAAGGATTCTTGAAGGCAAAGATGTAACTCTGTGAGATGAATTAACAGAACACAGAGCAGTTTCTCAGAAAGCTTCTTTCCAGTTTTGAACGGAAGATATTTCTTTTTTCACTATAGCCCTCTATGGGCTTCCAAATATCCCTTTGCCAATTCCACAAGAACAGCCTTAGCGAAAGGCTTCTTGTAGGGAAAGATGTAACTCTGTGAGATGAATTAACAGAACACAGAGCAGTTTCTCAGAAAGCTTCTTTCCAGTTTTGAACGGAAGTTATTTCCTTTTTCACCATAGCCCTCTATGGGCTTCCAAATATCCCTTTGCCAATTCCACAAGAACAGCCTTAGCGAAAGGCTTCTTGAAGGGAAAGATGTAACTCTGTGAGATGAATTAACAGAACACAGAGCAGTTTCTCAGAAAGCTTCTTTCCAGTTTTGAGCGGAAGATATTTCCTTTTTCACCATAGCCCTCTATGGGCTTCCAAATATCCCTTTGCCAATTCCACAAGAACAGCCTTAGCGAAAGGCTTCTTGAAGGGAAAGATGTAACTTTGTGAGATGAATTAACAGAACACAGAGCAGTTTCTCAGAAAGCTTCTTTCCAGTTTTGAACGGAAGATATTTCCTTTTTCACCATAGCCCTCTATGGGCTTCCAAATATCCCTTTGCCAATTCCACAAGAACAGCCTTAGGGAAAGGCTTCTTGAAGGGAAAGATGTAACTCTGTGAGATGAATTAGCAGAACACAGAGCAGTTTCTCAGAAAGCTTCTTTCCAGTTTTGAACGGAAGATATTTCCTTTTTCACCATAGCCCTCTATGGGCTTCCAAATATCCCTTTGCCAATTCCACAAGAACAGCCTTAGCGAAAGGCTTCTTGAAGGGAAAGATGTAACTCTGTGAGATGAATTAA
Organism: Chlorocebus sabaeus; assembly: GCF_047675955.1. Lineage (NCBI taxonomy): Eukaryota > Metazoa > Chordata > Mammalia > Primates > Cercopithecidae > Chlorocebus > Chlorocebus sabaeus. The sequence goes on from NW_027327547.1 coordinate 273,868, forward strand.
CAGAACACAGAGCAGTTTCTCAGAAATCTTCTTTCCAGTTTTGAACGGAAGATATTTTCTTTTTCAACATAGCTCTCTATGGGCTTCCAAATATCCCTTTGCCAATTCCACAAGAACAGCCTTAGCGAAAGGCTTCTTGAAGGGAAAGATGTAACTCTGTGAGATGAATTAACAGAACACAGAGCAGTTTCTCAGAAAGCTTCTTTCCAGTTTGAACGGAAGATATTCCCTTTTTCACCATAGCCCTCTAAGGGCTTCCAAATATCCCTTTGCCAATTCCACAAGAACAGCCTTAGCGAAAGGCTTCTGGAAGGGAAAGATGTAGCTCTGTGAGATGAATTAACAGAACACAGCGCAGTTTCTCAGAAAGCTTCTTTGCAGTATTGAACGGAAGATATTTCCTTTTTCACCATAGCACTCTATGAGCTTCCAAATATCCCTTTGCCAATTCCACAAGAACAGCCTTAGCGAAAGGCTTCTTGAAGGGAAAGATGTAACTCTGTGAGATGAATTAACAGAACACAGAGCAGTTTCTCAGAAAGCTTCTTTCCAGTTTTGAACGGAAGATATTTCCTTTTTCACCATAGCCCTCTATGGGCTTCCAAATATCCCTTTGCCGATTCCACAAGAACAGCCTTAGCGAAAGGCTTCTTGAAGGGAAAGATGTAACTCTGTGAGATGAATTAACAGAACACAGAGCAGTTTCTCAGAAAGCTTCTTTCCAGTTTTGAACGGAAGATATTTTCTTTTTCACCATAGCCCTCTATGGGCTTCCAAATATCCCTTTGCCAAATCCACAAGAACAGCCTTAGCGAAAGGCTTCTTGAAGGGAAAGATGTAACTCTGTGAGATGAATTAACAGAACACAGAGCAGTTTCTCAGAAAGCTTCTTTCCAGTTTTGAACGGAAGATATTTCCTTTTTCACCATAGCCCTCTATGGGCTTCCAAATATCCCTTTGCCAATTCCACAAGAACAGCCTTAGCGAAAGGCTTCTTGAAGGGAAAGATGTAACTCTGTGAGATGAATTAACAGAACACAGAGCAGTTTCTCAGAAAGCTTCTTTCCAGTTTTGAACGGAAGATATTTCCTTTTTCACCATAGCCCTCTATGGGCTTCCAAATATTCCTTTGCCAATTCCACAAGAACAGCCTTAGCGAAAGGCTTCTTGAAGGGAAAGATGTAACTCTGTGAGATGAATTAACAGAACACAGAGCAGTTTCTCAGAAAGCTTCTTTCCAGTTTTGAACGGAAGATATTTCCTTTTTCACCATAGCCCTCTATGGGCTTCCAAATATCCCTTTGCCAATTCCACAAGAACAGCCTTAGCGAAAGGCTTCTTGAAGGGAAAGATGTAACTCTGTGAGATGAATTAACAGAACACAGAGCAGTTTCTCAGAAAGCTTCTTTCCAGTTTTGAACGGAAGATATTTCCTTTTTCACCATAGCCCTCTATGGGCTTCCAAATATCCCTTTGCCAATTCCACAAGAACAGCCTTCGCGAAAGGCTTCTTGAAGGGAAAGATGTAACTCTGTGAGATGAATTAACAGAACACAGAGTAGTTTCTCAGAAAGCTTCTTTCCAGTTTTGAACGGAAGATATTTCCGTTTTCACCATAGCCCTCTATGGGCTTCCAAATATCCCTTTGCCAATTCCACAAGAACAGCCTTAGCGAAAGGCTTCTTGAAGGGAAAGATGTAACTCTGTGAGATGAATTAACAGAACACAGAGCAGTTTCTCAGAAAGCTTCTTTCCAGTTTTGAACGGAAGATATTCCCTTTTTCAACATAGCCCTCTATGGGCTTCCAAATATCCCTTTGCCAATTCCACAAGAACAGCCTTAGCGAAAGGTTTCTGGAAAGTAAAGATGTAGCTCTGTGAGATGAATTAACAGAACACAGAGTAGTTTCTCAGAAAGGTTCTTTCCAGTTTTGAACGGAAGATATATCCTTTTTCACCATAGCCCTCTATGGGCTTCCAAATATCCCTTTGCCAATTCCACAAGAACAGCCTTAGCGAAAGGCTTCTTGAAGGGAAAGATGTAACTCTGTGAGATGAATTAACAGAACACAGAGCAGTTTCTCAGAAAGCTTCTTTCCAGTTTTGAACGGAAGATATTTCCTTTTTCACCATAGCCCTCTATGGGCTTCCAAATATCCCTTTGCCAATTCCACAAGAACAGCCTTAGCGAAAGGCTTCTTGAAGGGAAAGATGTAACTCTGTGAGATGAATTAATAAAACACCGAGCAGTTTCTCAGAAAGTTTCTTTCCAGTTTTGAACGGAAGATATTTCCTTTTTCACCATAGCCCTCTATGGGCTTCCAAATATTCCTTTGCCAATTCCACAAGAACAGCCTTAGCGAAAGGCTTCTTGAAGGGAAAGATGTAACTCTGTGAGATGAATTAACAGAACACAGAGCAGTTTCTCAGAAAGCTTCTTTCCAGTTTTGAACGGAAGATATTTCCTTTTTCACCATAGCCCTCTATGGGCTTCCAAATATCCCTTTGCCAATTCCACAAGAACAGCCTTAGCGAAAGGCTTCTTGAAGGGAAAGATGTAACTCTGTGAGATGAATTAACAGAACACAGAGCAGTTTCTCAGAAAGCTTCTTTCCAGTTTTGAACGGAAGATATTTCCTTTTTCACCATAGCCCTCTATGGGCTTCCAAATATCCCTTTGCCAATTCCACAAGAACAGCCTTCGCGAAAGGCTTCTTGAAGGGAAAGATGTAACTCTGTGAGATGAATTAACAGAACACAGAGTAGTTTCTCAGAAAGCTTCTTTCCAGTTTTGAACGGAAGATATTTCCGTTTTCACCATAGCCCTCTATGGGCTTCCAAATATCCCTTTGCCAATTCCACAAGAACAGCCTTAGCGAAAGGCTTCTTGAAGGGAAAGATGTAACTCTGTGAGATGAATTAACAGAACACAGAGCAGTTTCTCAGAAAGCTTCTTTCCAGTTTTGAACGGAAGATATTCCCTTTTTCAACATAGCCCTCTATGGGCTTCCAAATATCCCTTTGCCAATTCCACAAGAACAGCCTTAGCGAAAGGTTTCTGGAAAGTAAAGATGTAGCTCTGTGAGATGAATTAACAGAACACAGAGTAGTTTCTCAGAAAGGTTCTTTCCAGTTTTGAACGGAAGATATATCCTTTTTCACCATAGCCCTCTATGGGCTTCCAAATATCCCTTTGCCAATTCCACAAGAACAGCCTTAGCGAAAGGCTTCTTGAAGGGAAAGATGTAACTCTGTGAGATGAATTAACAGAACACAGAGCAGTTTCTCAGAAAGCTTCTTTCCAGTTTTGAACGGAAGATATTTCCTTTTTCACCATAGCCCTCTATGGGCTTCCAAATATCCCTTTGCCAATTCCACAAGAACAGCCTTAGCGAAAGGCTTCTTGAAGGGAAAGATGTAACTCTGTGAGATGAATTAACAGAACACAGAGCCGTTTCTCAGAAAGCTTCTTTCCAGTTTTGAACGGAAGATATTTCCTTTTTCACCATAGCCCTCTATGGGCTTCCAAATATCCCTTTGCCAATTCCACAAGAACAGCCTTAGCGAAAGGCTTCTTGAAGGGAAAGATGTAACTCTGTGAGATGAATTAACAGAACACAGAGCAGTTTCTCAGAAAGCTTCCTTCCAGTTTTGAACGGAAGATATTCCCTTTTTCACCATAGCCCTCTATGGGCTTCCAAATATCGCCAATTCCACAAGAACAGCCTTAGCGAAAGGCTCCTGGAAGGGAAAGATGTAGCTCTGTGAGATGAATTAACAGAACACAGAGCAGTTTCTCAGAAAGCTTCTTTCCAGTTTTGAACGGAAGATATTTCCTTTTTCACCATAGCCCTCTATGGGCTTCCAAATATCCCTTTGCCAATTCCACAAGAACAGCCTTAGCGAAAGGCTTCTTGAAGGGAAAGATGTAACTCTGTGAGATGAATTAACAGAACACAGAGCAGTTTCTCAGAAAGCTTCTTTCCAGTTTTGAACGGAAGATATTTCCTTTTTCACCATAGCCCTCTATGGGCTTCCAAATATCCCTTTGCCAATTCCACAAGAACAGCCTTAGCGAAAGGCTTCTTGAAGGGAAAGATGTAACTCTGTGAGATGAATTAACAGAACACAGAGCAGTTTCTCAGAAAGCTTCTTTCCAGTTTTGAACGGAAGATATTTCCTTTTTCACCATAGCCCTCTATGGGCTTCCAAATATCCCTTTGCCAATTCCACAAGAACAGCCTTAGCGAAAGGCTTCTTGAAGGGAAAGATGTAACTCTGTGAGATGAATTAACAGAACACAGAGCAGTTTCTCAGAAAGCTTCTTTCCAGTTTTGAACGGAAGATATTTTCTTTTTCACCATAGCCCTCTATGGGCTTCCAAATATCCCTTTGCCAATTCCACAAGAACAGCCTTAGCGAAAGGCTTCTTGAAGGGAAAGATGTAACTCTGTGAGATGAATTAACAGAACACAGAGCAGTTTCTCAGAAAGCTTCCTTCCAGTTTTGAACGGAAGATATTCCCTTTTTCACCATAGCCCTCTATGGGCTTCCAAATATCGCCAATTCCACAAGAACAGCCTTAGCGAAAGGCTTCTTGAAGGGAAAGATGTAACTCTGTGAGATGAATTAACAGAACACAGAGCAGTTTCTCAGAAAGCTTCTTTCCAGTTTTGAACGGAAGATATTTCCTTTTTCACCATAGCCCTCTATGGGCTTCCAAATATCCCTTTGCCAATTCCACAAGAACAGCCTTAGCGAAAGGCTTCTTGAAGGGAAAGATGTAACTCTGTGAGATGAATTAACAGAACACAGAGCAGTTTCTCAGAAAGCTTCTTTCCAGTTTTGAACGGAAGATATTTCCTTTTTCACCATAGCCCTCTATGGGCTTCCAAATATCCCTTTGCCAATTCCACAAGAACAGCCTTAGCGAAAGGCTTCTTGAAGGGAAAGATGTAACTCTGTGAGATGAATTAACAGAACACAGAGCAGTTTCTCAGAAAGCTTCTTTCCAGTTTTGAACGGAAGATATTTCCTTTTTCACCATAGCCCTCTATGGGCTTCCAAATATCCCTTTGCCAATTCCACAAGAACAGCCTTAGTGAAAGGCTTCTTGAAGGGAAACATGTAACACTGTTAGATGAATTAACAGAACACAGAGCAGTTTCTCAGAAAGCTTCTTTCCAGTTTTGAACGGAAGATATTTCCTTTTTCACCATAGCCCTCTATGGGCTTCCAAATATCCCTTTGCCAATTCCACAAGAACAGCCTTAGCGAAAGGCTTCTTGAAGGGAAAGATGTAACTCTGTGAGATGAATTAACAGCACACAGAGCAGTTTCTCAGAAAGCTTCTTTCCAGTTTTGAACGGAAGGTATTTCCTTTTTCACCATAGCCCTCTATGGGCTTCCAAATATCCCTTTGCCAATTCCACAAGAACAGCCTTAGCGAAAGGCTTCTTGAAGGGAAAGATGTAACTCTGTGAGATGAATTAACAGAACACAGAGCAGTTTCTCAGAAAGCTTCTTTCCAGTTTTGAACGGAAGATATTTCCGTTTTCACCATAGCCCTCTATGGGCTTCCAAATATCCCTTTGCCAATTCCACAAGAACAGCCTTAGCGAAAGGCTTCTTGAAGGAAAAGATGTAACTCTGTGAGATGAATTAACAGAACACAGAGCAGTTTCTCAGAAAGCATCTTTCCAGTTTTGAACGGAAGATATTCCCTTTTTCAACATAGCCCTCTATGGGCTTCCAAATATCCCTTTGCCAATTCCACAAGAACAGCCTTAGCGAAAGGTTTCTGGAAAGTAAAGATGTAGCTCTGTGAGATGAATTAACAGAACACAGAGTAGTTTCTCAGAAAGCTTCTTTCCAGTTTTGAACGGAAGATATTTCCTTTTTCACCATAGCCCTCTATGGGCTTCCAAATATCCCTTTGCCAATTCCACAAGAACAGCCTTAGCGAAAGGCTTCTTGAAGGGAAAGATGTAACTCTGTGAGATGAATTAACAGAACACAGAGCAGTTTCTCAGAAAGCTTCTTTCCAGTTTTGAACGGAAGATATTTCCTTTTTCACCATAGCCCTCTATGGGCTTCCAAATATCCCTTTGCCAATTCCACAAGAACAGCCTTAGCGAAAGGCTTCTTGAAGGGAAAGATGTAACTCTGTGAGATGAATTAACAGAACACAGAGCAGTTTCTCAGAAAGCTTCTTTCCAGTTTCGAACGGAAGATATTTCCTTTTTCACCATAGCCCTCTATGGGCTTCCAAATATCCCTTTGCCAATTCCGCAAGAACAGCCTTAGCGAAAGGCTTCTTGAAGGGAAAGATGTAACTCTGTGAGATGAATTAACAGAACACAGAGCAGTTTCTCAGAAAGCTTCTTTCCAGTTTTGAACGGAAGATATTTTCTTTTTCACCATAGCCCTCTATGGGCTTCCAAATATCCCTTTGCCAATTCCACAAGAAAAGCCTTAGCGAAAGGCTTCTTGAAGGGAAAGATGTAACTCTGTGAGATGAATTAACAGAACACAGAGCAGTTTCTCAGAAAGCTTCCTTCCAGTTTTGAACGGAAGATATTCCCTTTTTCACCATAGCCCTCTATGGGCTTCCAAATATCGCCAATTCCACAAGAACAGCCTTAGCGAAAGGCTCCTGGAAGGGAAAGATGTAGCTCTGTGAGATGAATTAACAGAACACAGAGCAGTTTCTCAGAAAGCTTCTTTCCAGTTTTGAACGGAAGATATTTCCTTTTTCACCATAGCCCTCTATGGGCTTCCAAATATCCCTTTGCCAATTCCACAAGAACAGCCTTAGCGAAAGGCTTCTTGAAGGGAAAGATGTAACTCTGTGAGATGAATTAACAGAACACAGAGCAGTTTCTCAGAAATCTTCTTTCCAGTTTTGAACGGAAGATATTTCCTTTTTCACCATAGCCCTCTATGGGCTTCCAAATATCCCTTTGCCAATTCTACAAGAACAGCCTTAGCGAAAGGCTTCTTGAAGGGAAAGATGTAACTCTGTGAGATGAATTAACAGAACACAGAGCAGTTTCTCAGAAAGCTTCTTTCCAGTTTTGAACGGAAGATATTTCCTTTTTCACCATAGCCCTCTATGGGCTTCCAAATATCCCTTTGCCAATTCCACAAGAACAGCCTTAGCGAAAGGCTTCTTGAAGGGAAAGATGTATCTCTGTGAGATGAATTAACAGAACACAGAGCAGTTTCTCAGAAAGCTTCTTTCCAGTTTTGAACGGAAGATATTTCCTTTTTCACCATAGCCCTCTATGGGCTTCCAAATATCCCTTTGCCAATTCCACAAGAACAGCCTTAGCGAAAGGCTTCTTGAAGGGAAAGATGTAACTCTGTGAGATGAATTAACAGAACACAGAGCAGTTTCTCAGAAAGCTTCTTTCCAGTTTTGAACGGAAGATATTTTCTTTTTCACCATAGCCCTCTATGGGCTTCCAAATATCCCTTTGCCAATTCCACAAGAACAGCCTTAGCGAAAGGCTTCTTGAAGGGAAAGATGTAACTCTGTGAGATGAATTAACAGAACACAGAGCAGTTTCTCAGAAAGCTTCCTTCCAGTTTTGAACGGAAGATATTCCCTTTTTCACCATAGCCCTCTATGGGCTTCCAAATATCGCCAATTCCACAAGAACAGCCTTAGCGAAAGGCTCCTGGAAGGGAAAGATGTAGCTCTGTGAGATGAATTAACAGAACACAGAGCAGTTTCTCAGAAAGCTTCTTTCCAGTTTTGAACGGAAGATATTTCCTTTTTCACCATAGCCCTCTATGGGCTTCCAAATATCCCTTTGCCAATTCCACAAGAACACCCTTAGCGAAAGGCTTCTTGAATGGAAAGATGTAACTCTGTGAGATGAATTAACAGAACACAGAGTAGTTTCTCAGAAAGCTTCTTTCCAGTTTTGAACGGAAGATATTTCCTTTTTCACCATAGCCCTCTATGGGCTTCCAAATATCCCTTTGCCAATTCCACAAGAACAGCCTTAGCGAAAGGCCTCTTGAAGGGAAAGATGTAACTCTGTGAGATGAATTAACAGAACACAGAGCAGTTTCTCAGAAAGCTTCTTTCCAGTTTTGAACGGAAGATATTTCCTTTTTCACCATAGCCCTCTATGGGCTTCCAAATATCCCTTTGCCAATTCCACAAGAACAGCCTTAGCGAACGGCTTCTAGAAGGGAAAGATGTAGCTCTGTGAGATGAATTAACAGAACACAGAGCAGTTTCTCAGAAAGCTTCTTTCCAGTTTTGAACGGAAGATATTTCCTTTTTCACCATAGCCCTCTATGGGCTTCCAAATATCCCTTTGCCAATTCCACAAGAACAGCCTTAGCGAAAGGCTTCTTGAAGGGAAAGATGTAACGCTGTGCGATGAATTAACAGAACACAGAGCAGTTTCTCAGAAAGCTTCCTTCCAGTTTTAAATGGAAGATATTCCCTTTTTCACCATAGTCCTCTATGGGCTTCCAAATATCGCCAATTCCACAAGAACAGCCTTAGCGAAAGGCTTCTGGAAGGGAAAGATGTAGCTCTGTGAGATGAATTAACAGAACACAGAGCAGTTTCTCAGAAAGCTTCTTTCCACTTTTGAACGGAAGATATTTCCGTTTTCACCATAGCCCCCTATGGGCTTCCAAATATCCCTTTGCCAATTCCACAAGAACAGCCTTAGCGAAAGGCTTCTTGAAGGGAAAGATGTAACTCTGCGAGATGAATTAACAGAACACAGAGCAGTTTCTCAGAAAGCTTCTTTCCAGTTTTGAACGGAAGATATTTCCTTTTTCACCATAGCCCTCTATGGGCTTCCAAATATCCCTTTGCCAATTCCACAAGAACAGCCTTAGCGAAAGGCTTCTTGAAGACAAAGATGTAACTCTGTGAGATGAATTAACAGAACACAGAGCAGTTTCTCAGAAAGCTTCTTTCCAGTTTTGAACGGAAGATATTTCCTTTTTCACCATAGCCCTCTATGGGCTTCCAAATATCCCTTTGCCAATTCCACAAGAACAGCCTTAGCGAAAGGCTTCTTGAAGGGAAACATGTAACTCTGTGAGATGAATTAACAGAACACAGAGCAGTTTCTCAGAAAGCTTCTTTCCAGTTTTGAACGGAAGATATTCCCTTTTTCAACATAGCCCTCTATGGGTTCCAAATATCCCTTTGCCAATTCCACAAGAACAGCCTTAGCGAAAGGCTTCTGGAAAGGAAAGATGTAGCTCTGTGAGATGAATTAACAGAACACAGAGCAGTTTCTCAGAAAGCTTCTTTCCAGTTTTGAACGGAAGATATTTCCTTTTTCACCATAGCCCTCTATGAGCTTCCAAATATCCCTTTGCCAATTCCACAAGAACAGCCTTAGCGAAAGGCTTCTTGAAGGGAAAGATGTAGCTCTCTGAGATGAATTAACAGAACACAGAGCAGTTTCTCAGAAAGCTTCTTTCCAGTTTTGAACGGAAGATATTCCCTTTTTCTCCATAGCCCTCTATGGGCTTCCAAATATCGCCAATTCCACAAGAACAGCCTTAGCGAAAGGCTTCTGGAAGGGAAAGATGTAGCTCTGTGAGATGAATTAACAGAACACAGAGCAGTTTCTCAGAAAGCTTCTTTCCAGTTTTGAACGGAAGATATTTCCTTTTTCACCATAGCCCTCTATGGGCTTCCAAATATCCCTTTGCCAATTCCACAAGAACAGCCTTAGCGAAAGGCTTCTTGAAGGGAAAGATGTAACTCTGTGAGATGAATTAACAGAACACAGAGCAGTTTCTCAGAAAGCTTCTTTCCAGTTTTGAACGGAAGATATTTCCTTTTTCACCATAGCCCTCTATGGGCTTCCAAATATCCCTTTGCCAATTCCACAAGAACAGCCTTAGCGAAAGGCTTCTTGAAGGGAAAGATGTAACTCTGTGAGATGAATTAACAGAACACAGAGCAGTTTCTCAGAAAGCTTCTTTCCAGTTTTGAACGGAAGATATTTCCTTTTTCACCATAGCCCTCTATGGGCTTCCAAATATCCCTTTGCCAATTCCACAAGAACAGCCTTAGCGAAAGGCTTCTTGAAGGGAAAGATGTAACTCTGTGAGATGAATTAAGAGACCACAGAGCAGTTTCTCAGAAAGCTTCTTTCCAGTTTTGAACGGAAGATATTCCCTTTTTCAACATAGCCCTCTATGGGCTTCCAAATATACCTTTGCCAATTCCACAAGAACAGCCTTAGCAAAAGGCTTCTGGAAGGGAAAGATGTAGCTCTGTGAGATGAATTAACAGAACACAGAGCAGTTTCTCAGAAAGCTTCTTTCCAGTTTTGAACGGAAGATATTTCCTTTTTCACCATAGCCTTCTATGGGCTTCCAAATATCCCTTTGCCAATTCCACAAGAACAGCCTTAGCGAAAGGCTTCTTGAAGGGAAAGATGTAACTCTGTGAGATGAATTAACAGAACACAGAGCAGTTTCTCAGAAAGCTTCTTTCCAGTTTTGAACGGAAGATATTTCCTTTTCCACCATAGCCCTCTATGGGCTTCCAAATATCCCTTTGCCAATTCCACAAGAACAGCCTTAGCGAAAGGCTTCTTGAAGGGAAAGATGTAACTCTGTGAGATGAATTAACAGAACACAGAGCAGTTTCTCAGAAAGCTTCTTTCCAGTTTTGAACGGAAGATATTTCCTTTTTCACCATAGCCCTCTATGGGCTTCCAAATATCCCTTTGCCAATTCCACAAGAACAGCCTTAGCGAAAGGCTTCTTGAAGGAAAAGATGTAACTCTGTGAGATGAATTAACAGAACACAGAGCAGTTTCTCAGAAAGCTTCTTTCCAGTTTTGAACGGAAGATATTCCCTTTTTCAACATAGCCCTCTATTTGCTTCCAAATATCCCTTTGCCAATTCCACAAGAACAGCCTTAGCGAAAGGCTTCTGGAAAGGAAAGATGTAGCTCTGTGAGATGAATTAACAGAACACAGAGCAGTTTCTCAGAAAGCTTCTTTCCAGTTTTGAACGGAAGATATTTCCTTTTTCACCATAGCCCTCTATGGGCTTCCAAATATCCCTTTGCCAATTCCACAAGAACAGCCTTAGCGAAAGGCTTCTTGAAGGGAAAGATGTAACTCTGTGAGATGAATTAACAGAACACAGAGCAGTTTCTCAGAAAGCTTCTTTCCAGTTTTGAACGGAAGATATTTCCTTTTTCACCATAGCCCTCTATGGGCTTCCAAATATCCCTTTGCCAATTCCACAAGAACAGCCTTAGCGAAAGGCTTCTTGAAGGGAAAGATGTAACTCTGTGAGATGAATTAACAGAACACAGAGCAGTTTCTCAGAAAGCTTCTTTCCAGTTTTAAACAGAAGATATTTCCTTTTTCACCATAGCCCTCTATGGGCTTCCAAATATCCCTTTGACAATTGCACAAGAACAGCCTTAGCGAAAGGCTTCTTGAAGGGATAGATGTAACTCTGTGAGATGAATTAACAGAACACAGAGAAGTTTCTCAGAAAGCTTCTTTCCAGTTTTGAACGGAAGATATTTCCTTTTTCACCATAGCCCTGTATGGGCTTCCAAATATCCCTTTGCCAATTCCACAAGAACAGCCTTAGCGAAAGGCTTCTTGAAGGCAAAGATGTAACTCTGTGAGATGAATTAACAGAACACAGAGCAGTTTCTCAGAAAGCTTCTTTCCAGTTTTGAACGGAAGATATTTCTTTTTTCACTATAGCCCTCTATGGGCTTCCAAATATCCCTTTGCCAATTCCAAAAGAACAGCCTTAGCGAAAGGCTTCTTGAAGGGAAAGATGTAACTCTGTGAGATGAATTAACAGAACACAGAGCAGTTTCTCAGAAAGCTTCTTTCCAGTTTTGAACGGAAGTTATTTCCTTTTTCACCATAGCCCTCTATGGGCTTCCAAATATCCCTTTGCCAATTCCACAAGAACAGCCTTAGCGAAAGGCTTCTTGAAGGGAAAGATGTAACTCTGTGAGATGAATTAACAGAACACAGAGCAGTTTCTCAGAAAGCTTCTTTCCAGTTTTGAGCGGAAGATATTTCCTTTTTCACCATAGCCCTCTATGGGCTTCCAAATATCCCTTTGCCAATTCCACAAGAACAGCCTTAGCGAAAGGCTTCTTGAAGGGAAAGATGTAACTGTGTGAGATGAATTAACAGAACACAGAGCAGTTTCTCAGAAAGCTTCTTTCCAGTTTTGAACGGAAGATATTTCCTTTTTCACCATAGCCCTCTATGGGCTTCCAAATATCCCTTTGCCAATTCCACAAGAACAGCCTTAGGGAAAGGCTTCTTGAAGGGAAAGATGTAACTCTGTGAGATGAATTAGCAGAACACAGAGCAGTTTCTCAGAAAGCTTCTTTCCAGTTTTGAACGGAAGATATTTCCTTTTTCACCATAGCCCTCTATGGGCTTCCAAATATCCCTTTGCCAATTCCACAAGAACAGCCTTAGCGAAAGGCTTCTTGAAGGGAAAGATGTAACTCTGTGAGATGAATTAACAGAACACAGAGCAGTTTCTCAGAAATCTTCTTTCCAGTTTTGAACGGAAGATATTTTCTTTTTCAACATAGCCCTCTATGGGCTTCCAAATATCCCTTTGCCAATTCCACAAGAACAGCCTTAGCGAAAGGCTTCTTGAAGGGAAAGATGTAACTCTGTGAGATGAATTAACAGAACACAGAGCAGTTTCTCAGAAAGCTTCTTTCCAGTTTTGAACGGAAGATATTCCCTTTTTCACCATAGCCCTCTAAGGGCTTCCAAATATCCCTTTGCCAATTCCACAAGAACAGCCTTAGCGAAAGGCTTCTGGAAGGGAAAGATGTAGCTCTGTGAGATGAATTAACAGAACACAGCGCAGTTTCTCAGAAAGCTTCTTTCCAGTATTGAACGGAAGATATTTCCTTTTTCACCATAGCACTCTATGAGCTTCCAAATATCCCTTTGCCAATTCCACAAGAACAGCCTTAGCGAAAGGCTTCTTGAAGGGAAAGATGTAACTCTGTGAGATGAATTAACAGAACACAGAGCAGTTTCTCAGAAAGCTTCTTTCCAGTTTTGAACGGAAGATATTTCCTTTTTCACCATAGCCCTCTATGGGCTTCCAAATATCCCTTTGCCGATTCCACAAGAACAGCCTTAGCGAAAGGCTTCTTGAAGGGAAAGATGTAACTCTGTGAGATGAATTAACAGAACACAGAGCAGTTTCTCAGAAAGCTTCTTTCCAGTTTTGAACGGAAGATATTTTCTTTTTCACCATAGCCCTCTATGGGCTTCCAAATATCCCTTTGCCAAATCCACAAGAACAGCCTTAGCGAAAGGCTTCTTGAAGGGAAAGATGTAACTCTGTGAGATGAATTAACAGAACACAGAGCAGTTTCTCAGAAAGCTTCTTTCCAGTTTTGAACGGAAGATATTTCCTTTTTCACCATAGCCCTCTATGGGCTTCCAAATATCCCTTTGCCAATTCCACAAGAACAGCCTTAGCGAAAGGCTTCTTGAAGGGAAAGATGTAACTCTGTGAGATGAATTAACAGAACACAGAGCAGTTTCTCAGAAAGCTTCTTTCCAGTTTTGAACGGAAGATATTTCCTTTTTCACCATAGCCCTCTATGGGCTTCCAAATATCCCTTTGCCAATTCCACAAGAACAGCCTTAGCGAAAGGCTTCTTGAAGGGAAAGATGTAACTCTGTGAGATGAATTAACAGAACACAGAGCAGTTTCTCAGAAAGCTTCTTTCCAGTTTTGAACGGAAGATATTTCCTTTTTCACCATAGCCCTCTATGGGCTTCCAAATATCCCTTTGCCAATTCCACAAGAACAGCCTTAGCGAAAGGCTTCTTGAAGGGAAAGATGTAACTCTGTGAGATGAATTAACAGAACACAGAGCAGTTTCTCAGAAAGCTTCTTTCCAGTTTTGAACGGAAGATATTTCCTTTTTCACCATAGCCCTCTATGGGCTTCCAAATATCCCTTTGCCAATTCCACAAGAACAGCCTTAGCGAAAGGCTTCTTGAAGGGAAAGATGTAACTCTGTGAGATGAATTAACAGAACACAGAGCAGTTTCTCAGAAAGCTTCTTTCCAGTTTTGAACGGAAGATATTTCCTTTTTCACCATAGCCCTCTATGGGCTTCCAAATATCCCTTTGCCAATTCCACAAGAACAGCCTTAGCGAAAGGCTTCTTGAAGGGAAAGATGTAACTCTGTGAGATGAATTAACAGAACACAGAGCAGTTTCTCAGAAATCTTCTTTCCAGTTTTGAACGGAAGATATTTCCGTTTTCACCATAGCCCTCTATGGGCTTCCAAATATCCCTTTGCCAATTCCACAAGAACAGCCTTAGCGAAAGGCTTCTTGAAGGGAAAGATGTAACTCTGTGAGATGAATTAACAGAACACAGAGCAGTTTCTCAGAAAGCTTCTTTCCAGTTTTGAACGGAAGATATTCCCTTTTTCACCATAGCCCTCTATGGGCTTCCAAATATCCCTTTGCCAATTCCACAAGAACAGCCTTAGCGAAAGGTTTCTGGAAAGTAAAGATGTAGCTCTGTGAGATGAATTAACAGAACACAGAGTAGTTTCTCAGAAAGGTTCTTTCCAGTTTTGAACGGAAGATATTTCCTTTTTCACCATAGCCCTCTATGGGCTTCCAAATATCCCTTTGCCAATTCCACAAGAACAGCCTTAGCGAAAGGCTTCTTGAAGGGAAATATGTAACTCTGTGAGATGAATTAACAGAACACAGAGCAGTTTCTCAGAAAGCTTCTTTCCAGTTTCGAACGGAAGATATTTCCTTTTTCACCATAGCCCTCTATGGGCTTCCAAATATCCCTTTGCCAATTCCACAAGAACAGCCTTAGCGAAAGGCTTCTTGAAGGGAAAGATGTAACTCTGTGAGATGAATTAACAGAACACAGAGCCGTTTCTCAGAAAGCTTCTTTCCAGTTTTGAACGGAAGATATTTCCTTTTTCACCATAGCCCTCTATGGGCTTCCAAATATCCCTTTGCCAATTCCACAAGAACAGCCTTAGCGAAAGGCTTCTTGAAGGGAAAGATGTAACTCTGTGAGATGAATTAACAGAACACAGAGCAGTTTCTCAGAAAGCTTCCTTCCAGTTTTGAACGGAAGATATTCCCTTTTTCACCATAGCCCTCTATGGGCTTCCAAATATCGCCAATTCCACAAGAACAGCCTTAGCGAAAGGCTCCTGGAAGGGAAAGATGTAGCTCTGTGAGATGAATTAACAGAACACAGAGCAGTTTCTCAGAAAGCTTCTTTCCAGTTTTGAACGGAAGATATTTCCTTTTTCACCATAGCCCTCTATGGGCTTCCAAATATCCCTTTGCCAATTCCACAAGAACAGCCTTAGCGAAAGGCTTCTTGAAGGGAAAGATGTAACTCTGTGAGATGAATTAACAGAACACAGAGCAGTTTCTCAGAAAGCTTCTTTCCAGTTTTGAACGGAAGATATTTCCTTTTTCACCATAGCCCTCTATGGGCTTCCAAATATCCCTTTGCCAATTCCACAAGAACAGCCTTAGCGAAAGGCTTCTTGAAGGGAAAGATGTAACTCTGTGAGATGAATTAACAGAACACAGAGCAGTTTCTCAGAAAGCTTCTTTCCAGTTTTGAACGGAAGATATTTCCTTTTTCACCATAGCCCTCTATGGGCTTCCAAATATCCCTTTGCCAATTCCACAAGAACAGCCTTAGCGAAAGGCTTCTTGAAGGGAAAGATGTAACTCTGTGAGATGAATTAACAGAACACAGAGCAGTTTCTCAGAAAGCTTCTTTCCAGTTTTGAACGGAAGATATTTCCTTTTTCACCATAGCCCTCTATGGGCTTCCAAATATCCCTTTGCCAATTCCACAAGAACAGCCTTAGCGAAAGGCTTCTTGAAGGGAAAGATGTAACTCTGTGAGATGAATTAACAGAACACAGAGCAGTTTCTCAGAAAGCTTCTTTCCAGTTTTGAACGGAAGATATTTTCTTTTTCACCATAGCCCTCTATGGGCTTCCAAATATCCCTTTGCCAATTCCACAAGAACAGCCTTAGCGAAAGGCTTCTTGAAGGGAAAGATGTAACTCTGTGAGATGAATTAACAGAACACAGAGCAGTTTCTCAGAAAGCTTCCTTCCAGTTTTGAACGGAAGATATTCCCTTTTTCACCATAGCCCTCTATGGGCTTCCAAATATCGCCAATTCCACAAGAACAGCCTTAGCGAAAGGCTCCTGGAAGGGAAAGATGTAGCTCTGTGAGATGAATTAACAGAACACAGAGCAGTTTCTCAGAAAGCTTCTTTCCAGTTTTGAACGGAAGATATTTCCTTTTTCACCATAGCCCTCTATGGGCTTCCAAATATCCCTTTGCCAATTCCACAAGAACAGCCTTAGCGAAAGGCTTCTTGAAGGGAAAGATGTAACTCTGTGAGATGAATTAACAGAACACAGAGCAGTTTCTCAGAAAGCTTCTTTCCAGTTTTGAACGGAAGATATTTCCTTTTTCACCATAGCCCTCTATGGGCTTCCAAATATCCCTTTGCCAATTCCACAAGAACAGCCTTAGCGAAAGGCTTCTTGAAGGGAAAGATGTAACTCTGTGAGATGAATTAACAGAACACAGAGCAGTTTCTCAGAAAGCTTCTTTCCAGTTTTGAACGGAAGATATTTCCTTTTTCACCATAGCCCTCTATGGGCTTCCAAATATCCCTTTGCCAATTCCACAAGAACAGCCTTAGCGAAAGGCTTCTTGAAGGGAAAGATGTAACTCTGTGAGATGAATTAACAGAACACAGAGCAGTTTCTCAGAAAGCTTCTTTCCAGTTTTGAACGGAAGATATTTCCTTTTTCACCATAGCCCTCTATGGGCTTCCAAATATCCCTTTGCCAATTCCACAAGAACAGCCTTAGCGAAAGGCTTCTTGAAGGGAAAGATGTAACTCTGTGAGATGAATTAACAGAACACAGAGCAGTTTCTCAGAAAGCTTCTTTCCAGTTTTGAACGGAAGATATTTTCTTTTTCACCATAGCCCTCTATGGGCTTCCAAATATCCCTTTGCCAATTCCACAAGAACAGCCTTAGCGAAAGGCTTCTTGAAGGGAAAGATGTAACTCTGTGAGATGAATTAACAGAACACAGAGCAGTTTCTCAGAAAGCTTCCTTCCAGTTTTGAACGGAAGATATTCCCTTTTTCACCATAGCCCTCTATGGGCTTCCAAATATCGCCAATTCCACAAGAACAGCCTTAGCGAAAGGCTCCTGGAAGGGAAAGATGTAGCACTGTGAGATGAATTAACAGAACACAGAGTAGTTTCTCAGAAAGCTTCTTTCCAGTTTTGAACGGAAGATATTTCCTTTTTCACCATAGCCCTCTATGGGCTTCCAAATATCCCTTTGCCAATTCCACAAGAACAGCCTTAGTGAAAGGCTTCTTGAAGGGAAACATGTAACACTGTTAGATGAATTAACAGAACACAGAGCAGTTTCTCAGAAAGCTTCTTTCCAGTTTTGAACGGAAGATATTTCCTTTTTCACCATAGCCCTCTATGGGCTTCCAAATATCCCTTTGCCAATTCCACAAGAACAGCCTTAGCGAAAGGCTTCTTGAAGGGAAAGATGTAACTCTGTGAGATGAATTAACAGCACACAGAGCAGTTTCTCAGAAAGCTTCTTTCCAGTTTTGAACGGAAGGTATTTCCTTTTTCACCATAGCCCTCTATGGGCTTCCAAATATCCCTTTGCCAATTCCACAAGAACAGCCTTAGCGAAAGGCTTCTTGAAGGGAAAGATGTAACTCTGTGAGATGAATTAACAGAACACAGAGCAGTTTCTCAGAAAGCTTCTTTCCAGTTTTGAACGGAAGATATTTCCTTTTTCACCATAGCCCTCTATGGGCTTCCAAATATCCCTTTGCCAATTCCACAAGAACAGCCTTCGCGAAAGGCTTCTTGAAGGGAAAGATGTAACTCTGTGAGATGAATTAACAGAACACAGAGCAGTTTCTCAGAAAGCTTCTTTCCAGTTTTGAACGGAAGATATTTCCGTTTTCACCATAGCCCTCTATGGGCTTCCAAATATCCCTTTTCCAATTCCACAAGAACAGCCTTAGCGAAAGGCTTCTTGAAGGGAAAGATGTAACTCTGTGAGATGAATTAACAGAACACAGAGCAGTTTCTCAGAAAGCTTCTTTCCAGTTTTGAACGGAAGATATTCCCTTTTTCAACATAGCCCTCTATGGGCTTCCAAATATCCCTTTGCCAATTCCACAAGAACAGCCTTAGCGAAAGGTTTCTGGAAAGTAAAGATGTAGCTCTGAGAGATGAATTAACAGAACACAGAGTAGTTTCTCAGAAAGCTTCTTTCCAGTTTTGAACGGAAGATATTTCCTTTTTCACCATAGCCCTCTATGGGCTTCCAAATATCCCTTTGCCAATTCCACAAGAACAGCCTTAGCGAAAGGCTTCTTGAAGGGAAAGATGTAACTCTGTGAGATGAATTAACAGAACACAGAGCAGTTTCTCAGAAAGCTTCTTTCCAGTTTTGAACGGAAGATATTTCCTTTTTCACCATAGCCCTCTATGGGCTTCCAAATATCCCTTTGCCAATTCCACAAGAACAGCCTTAGCGATAGGCTTCTTGAAGGGAAAGATGTAACTCTGTGAGATGAATTAACAGAACACAGAGCAGTTTCTCAGAAAGCTTCTTTCCAGTTTAGAACGGAAGATATTTCCTTTTTCACCATAGCCCTCTATGGGCTTCCAAATATCCCTTTGCCAATTCCGCAAGAACAGCCTTAGCGAAAGGCTTCTTGAAGGGAAAGATGTAACTCTGTGAGATGAATTAACAGAACACAGAGCAGTTTCTCAGAAAGCTTCTTTCCAGTTTTGAACGGAAGATATTTCCGTTTTCACCATAGCCCCCTATGGGCTTCCAAATATCCCTTTGCCAATTCCACAAGAACAGCCTTAGCGAAAGGCTTCTTGAAGGGAAAGATGTAACTCTGCGAGATGAATTAACAGAACACAGAGCAGTTTCTCAGAAAGCTTCTTTCCAGTTTTGAACGGAAGATATTTCCTTTTTCACCATAGCCCTCTATGGGCTTCCAAATATCCCTTTGCCAATTCCACAAGAACAGCCTTAGCGAAAGGCTTCTTGAAGGGAAAGATGTAACTCTGTGAGATGAATTAACAGAACACAGAGCAGTTTCTCAGAAAGCTTCTTTCCAGTTTTGAACGGAAGATATTTCCTTTTTCACCATAGCCCTCTATGGGCTTCCAAATATCCCTTTGCCAATTCCACAAGAACAGCCTTAGCGAAAGGCTTCTTGAAGGGAAACATGTAACTCTGTGAGATGAATTAACAGAACACAGAGCAGTTTCTCAGAAAGCTTCTTTCCAGTTTTGAACGGAAGATATTCCCTTTTTCAACATAGCCCTCTATGGGTTCCAAATATCCCTTTGCCAATTCCACAAGAACAGCCTTAGCGAAAGGCTTCTGGAAAGGAAAGATGTAGCTCTGTGAGATGAATTAACAGAACACAGAGCACTTTCTCAGAAAGCTTCTTTCCAGTTTTGAACGGAAGATATTTCCTTTTTCACCATAGCCCTCTATGAGCTTCCAAATATCCCTTTGCCAATTCCACAAGAACAGCCTTAGCGAAAGGCTTCTTGAAGGGAAAGATGTAGCTCTCTGAGATGAATTAACAGAACACAGAGCAGTTTCTCAGAAAGCTTCTTTCCAGTTTTGAACGGAAGATATTCCCTTTTTCACCATAGCCCTCTATGGGCTTCCAAATATCGCCAATTCCACAAGAACAGCCTTAGCGAAAGGCTTCTGGAAGGGAAAGATGTAGCTCTGTGAGATGAATTAACAGAACACAGAGCAGTTTCTCAGAAAGCTTCTTTCCAGTTTTGAACGGAAGATATTTCCTTTTTCACCATAGCCCTCTATGGGCTTCCAAATATCCCTTTGCCAATTCCACAAGAACAGCCTTAGCGAAAGGCTTCTTGAAGGGAAAGATGTAACTCTGTGAGATGAATTAACAGAACACAGAGCAGTTTCTCAGAAAGCTTCTTTCCAGTTTTGAACGGAAGATATTTCCTTTTTCACCATAGCCCTCTATGGGCTTCCAAATATCCCTTTGCCAATTCCACAAGAACAGCCTTAGCGAAAGGCTTCTTGAAGGGAAAGATGTAACTCTGTGAGATGAATTAACAGAACACAGAGCAGTTTCTCAGAAAGCTTCTTTCCAGTTTTGAACGGAAGATATTTCCTTTTTCACCATAGCCCTCTATGGGCTTCCAAATATCCCTTTGCCAATTCCACAAGAACAGCCTTAGCGAAAGGCTTCTTGAAGGGAAAGATGTAACTCTGTGAGATGAATTAAGAGACCACAGAGCAGTTTCTCAGAAAGCTTCTTTCCAGTTTTGAACGGAAGATATTCCCTTTTTCAACATAGCCCTCTATGGGCTTCCAAATATCCCTTTGCCAATTCCACAAGAACAGCCTTAGCAAAAGGCTTCTGTTAAGGAAAGATGTAGCTCTGTGAGATGAATTAACAGAACACAGAGCAGTTTCTCAGAAAGCTTCTTTCCAGTTTTGAACGGAAGATATTTCCTTTTTCACCATAGCCTTCTATGGGCTTCCAAATATCCCTTTGCCAATTCCACAAGAACAGCCTTAGCGAAAGGCTTCTTGAAGGGAAAGATGTAACTCTGTGAGATGAATTAACAGAACACAGAGCAGTTTCTCAGAAAGCTTCTTTCCAGTTTTGAACGGAAGATATTTCCTTTTCCACCATAGCCCTCTATGGGCTTCCAAATATCCCTTTGCCAATTCCAGAAGAACAGCCTTAGCGAAAGGCTTCTTGAAGGGAAAGATGTAACTCTGTGAGATGAATTAACAGAACACAGAGCAGTTTCTCAGAAAGCTTCTTTCCAGTTTTGAACGGAAGATATTTCCTTTTTCACCATAGCCCTCTATGGGCTTCCAAATATCCCTTTGCCAATTCCACAAGAACAGCCTTAGCGAAAGGCTTCTTGAAGGAAAAGATGTAACTCTGTGAGATGAATTAACAGAACACAGAGCAGTTTCTCAGAAAGCTTCTTTCCAGTTTTGAACGGAAGATATTCCCTTTGTCAACATAGCCCTCTATTTGCTTCCAAATATCCCTTTGCCAATTCCACAAGAACAGCCTTAGCGAAAGGCTTCTGGAAAGGAAAGATGTAGCTCTGTGAGATGAATTAACAGAACACAGAGCAGTTTCTCAGAAAGCTTCTTTCCAGTTTTGAACGGAAGATATTTCATTTTTCACCATAGCCCTCTATGGGCTTCCAAATATCCCTTTGCCAATTCCACAAGAACAGCCTTAGCGAAAGGCTTCTTGAAGGGAAAGATGTAACTCTGTGAGATGAATTAACAGAACACAGAGCAGTTTCTCAGAAAGCTTCTTTCCAGTTTTGAACGGAAGATATTTCCTTTTTCACCATAGCCCTCTATGGGCTTCCAAATATCCCTTTGCCAATTCCACAAGAACAGCCTTAGCGAAAGGCTTCTTGAAGGGAAAGATGTAACTCTGTGAGATGAATTAACAGAACACAGAGCAGTTTCTCAGAAAGCTTCTTTCCAGTTTTAAACGGAAGATATTTCCTTTTTCACCATAGCCCTCTATGGGCTTCCAAATATCCCTTTGACAATTGCACAAGAACAGCCTTAGCGAAAGGCTTCTTGAAGGGATAGATGTAACTCTGTGAGATGAATTAACAGAACACAGAGCAGTTTCTCAGAAAGCTTCTTTCCAGTTTTGAACGGAAGATATTTCCTTTTTCACCATAGCCCTCTATGGGCTTCCAAATATCCCTTTGCCAATTCCACAAGAACAGCCTTAGCGAAAGGATTCTTGAAGGCAAAGATGTAACTCTGTGAGATGAATTAACAGAACACAGAGCAGTTTCTCAGAAAGCTTCTTTCCAGTTTTGAACGGAAGATATTTCTTTTTTCACTATAGCCCTCTATGGGCTTCCAAATATCCCTTTGCCAATTCCACAAGAACAGCCTTAGCGAAAGGCTTCTTGAAGGGAAAGATGTAACTCTGTGAGATGAATTAACAGAACACAGAGCAGTTTCTCAGAAAGCTTCTTTCCAGTTTTGAACGGAAGTTATTTCCTTTTTCACCATAGCCCTCTATGGGCTTCCAAATATCCCTTTGCCAATTCCACAAGAACAGCCTTAGCGAAAGGCTTCTTGAAGGGAAAGATGTAACTCTGTGAGATGAATTAACAGAACACAGAGCAGTTTCTCAGAAAGCTTCTTTCCAGTTTTGAGCGGAAGATATTTCCTTTTTCACCATAGCCCTCTATGGGCTTCCAAATATCCCTTTGCCAATTCCACAAGAACAGCCTTAGCGAAAGGCTTCTTGAAGGGAAAGATGTAACTGTGTGAGATGAATTAACAGAACACAGAGCAGTTTCTCAGAAAGCTTCTTTCCAGTTTTGAGCGGAAGATATTTCCTTTTTCACCATAGCCCTCTATGGGCTTCCAAATATCCCTTTGCCAATTCCACAAGAACAGCCTTAGCGAAAGGCTTCTTGAAGGGAAAGATGTAACTGTGTGAGATGAATTAACAGAACACAGAGCAGTTTCTCAGAAAGCTTCTTTCCAGTTTTGAACGGAAGATATTTCCTTTTTCACCATAGCCCTCTATGGGCTTCCAAATATCCCTTTGCCAATTCCACAAGAACAGCCTTAGGGAAAGGCTTCTTGAAGGGAAAGATGTAACTCTGTGAGATGAATTAACAGAACACAGAGCAGTTTCTCAGAAAGCTTCTTTCCAGTTTTGAACGGAAGATATTTCCTTTTCCACCATAGCCCTCTATGGGCTTCCAAATATCCCTTTGCCAATTCCACAAGAACAGCCTTAGCGAAAGGCTTCTTGAAGGGAAAGATGTAACTCTGTGAGATGAATTAACAGAACACAGAGCAGTTTCTCAGAAAGCTTCTTTCCAGTTTTGAACGGAAGATATTTCCTTTTTCACCATAGCCCTCTATGGGCTTCCAAATATCCCTTTGCCAATTCCACAAGAACAGCCTTAGCGAAAGGCTTCTTGAAGGAAAAGATGTAACTCTGTGAGATGAATTAACAGAACACAGAGCAGTTTCTCAGAAAGCTTCTTTCCAGTTTTGAACGGAAGATATTCCCTTTGTCAACATAGCCCTCTATTTGCTTCCAAATATCCCTTTGCCAATTCCACAAGAACAGCCTTAGCGAAAGGCTTCTGGAAAGGAAAGATGTAGCTCTGTGAGATGAATTAACAGAACACAGAGCAGTTTCTCAGAAAGCTTCTTTCCAGTTTTGAACGGAAGATATTTCCTTTTTCACCATAGCCCTCTATGGGCTTCCAAATATCCCTTTGCCAATTCCACAAGAACAGCCTTAGCGAAAGGCTTCTTGAAGGGAAAGATGTAACTCTGTGAGATGAATTAACAGAACACAGAGCAGTTTCTCAGAAAGCTTCTTTCCAGTTTTGAACGGAAGATATTTCCTTTTTCACCATAGCCCTCTATGGGCTTCCAAATATCCCTTTGCCAATTCCACAAGAACAGCCTTAGCGAAAGGCTTCTTGAAGGGAAAGATGTAACTCTGTGAGATGAATTAACAGAACACAGAGCAGTTTCTCAGAAAGCTTCTTTCCAGTTTTAAACGGAAGATATTTCCTTTTTCACCATAGCCCTCTATGGGCTTCCAAATATCCCTTTGACAATTGCACAAGAACAGCCTTAGCGAAAGGCTTCTTGAAGGGATAGATGTAACTCTGTGAGATGAATTAACAGAACACAGAGCAGTTTCTCAGAAAGCTTCTTTCCAGTTTTGAACGGAAGATATTTCCTTTTTCACCATAGCCCTCTATGGGCTTCCAAATATCCCTTTGCCAATTCCACAAGAACAGCCTTAGCGAAAGGATTCTTGAAGGCAAAGATGTAACTCTGTGAGATGAATTAACAGAACACAGAGCAGTTTCTCAGAAAGCTTCTTTCCAGTTTTGAACGGAAGATATTTCATTTTTCACCATAGCCCTCTATGGGCTTCCAAATATCCCTTTGCCAATTCCACAAGAACAGCCTTAGCGAAAGGCTTCTTGAAGGGAAAGATGTAACTCTGTGAGATGAATTAACAGAACACAGAGCAGTTTCTCAGAAAGCTTCTTTCCAGTTTTGAACGGAAGATATTTCCTTTTTCACCATAGCCCTCTATGGGCTTCCAAATATCCCTTTGCCAATTCCACAAGAACAGCCTTAGCGAAAGGCTTCTTGAAGGGAAAGATGTAACTCTGTGAGATGAATTAACAGAACACAGAGCAGTTTCTCAGAAAGCTTCTTTCCAGTTTTAAACGGAAGATATTTCCTTTTTCACCATAGCCCTCTATGGGCTTCCAAATATCCCTTTGACAATTGCACAAGAACAGCCTTAGCGAAAGGCTTCTTGAAGGGATAGATGTAACTCTGTGAGATGAATTAACAGAACACAGAGCAGTTTCTCAGAAAGCTTCTTTCCAGTTTTGAACGGAAGATATTTCCTTTTTCACCATAGCCCTCTATGGGCTTCCAAATATCCCTTTGCCAATTCCACAAGAACAGCCTTAGCGAAAGGATTCTTGAAGGCAAAGATGTAACTCTGTGAGATGAATTAACAGAACACAGAGCAGTTTCTCAGAAAGCTTCTTTCCAGTTTTGAGCGGAAGATATTTCCTTTTTCACCATAGCCCTCTATGGGCTTCCAAATATCCCTTTGCCAATTCCACAAGAACAGCCTTAGCGAAAGGCTTCTTGAAGGGAAAGATGTAACTGTGTGAGATGAATTAACAGAACACAGAGCAGTTTCTCAGAAAGCTTCTTTCCAGTTTTGAGCGGAAGATATTTCCTTTTTCACCATAGCCCTCTATGGGCTTCCAAATATCCCTTTGCCAATTCCACAAGAACAGCCTTAGCGAAAGGCTTCTTGAAGGGAAAGATGTAACTGTGTGAGATGAATTAACAGAACACAGAGCAGTTTCTCAGAAAGCTTCTTTCCAGTTTTGAACGGAAGATATTTCCTTTTTCACCATAGCCCTCTATGGGCTTCCAAATATCCCTTTGCCAATTCCACAAGAACAGCCTTAGGGAAAGGCTTCTTGAAGGGAAAGATGTAACTCTGTGAGATGAATTAACAGAACACAGAGCAGTTTCTCAGAAAGCTTCTTTCCAGTTTTGAACGGAAGATATTTCCTTTTCCACCATAGCCCTCTATGGGCTTCCAAATATCCCTTTGCCAATTCCACAAGAACAGCCTTAGCGAAAGGCTTCTTGAAGGGAAAGATGTAACTCTGTGAGATGAATTAACAGAACACAGAGCAGTTTCTCAGAAAGCTTCTTTCCAGTTTTGAACGGAAGATATTTCCTTTTTCACCATAGCCCTCTATGGGCTTCCAAATATCCCTTTGCCAATTCCACAAGAACAGCCTTAGCGAAAGGCTTCTTGAAGGAAAAGATGTAACTCTGTGAGATGAATTAACAGAACACAGAGCAGTTTCTCAGAAAGCTTCTTTCCAGTTTTGAACGGAAGATATTCCCTTTGTCAACATAGCCCTCTATTTGCTTCCAAATATCCCTTTGCCAATTCCACAAGAACAGCCTTAGCGAAAGGCTTCTGGAAAGGAAAGATGTAGCTCTGTGAGATGAATTAACAGAACACAGAGCAGTTTCTCAGAAAGCTTCTTTCCAGTTTTGAACGGAAGATATTTCCTTTTTCACCATAGCCCTCTATGGGCTTCCAAATATCCCTTTGCCAATTCCACAAGAACAGCCTTAGCGAAAGGCTTCTTGAAGGGAAAGATGTAACTCTGTGAGATGAATTAACAGAACACAGAGCAGTTTCTCAGAAAGCTTCTTTCCAGTTTTGAACGGAAGATATTTCCTTTTTCACCATAGCCCTCTATGGGCTTCCAAATATCCCTTTGCCAATTCCACAAGAACAGCCTTAGCGAAAGGCTTCTTGAAGGGAAAGATGTAACTCTGTGAGATGAATTAACAGAACACAGAGCAGTTTCTCAGAAAGCTTCTTTCCAGTTTT